>NC_051319.1:57924483-58231965 GCF_015220235.1 Choloepus didactylus | reverse complement strand
GTCTTAAGTTTGGACGTTTTATTTTACCTATTATATCCCTGAGATCCATTGCGATTTTTTCAATTTTTTTCTCCATTCTTTCTTTTGTTCTTTCATTTTCTGTTCTGTGGATTTCTAGGACACTGAGATGTTGTTCAGCTTCCTCTAGTCTTGTATTGTGAATATCCAGAGTCTTTTTAATTAGGCCAACAGTTTCTTTTATTTCCATAAGGTCTTCTATTTTTTTATTTACTCTTGCAAAGTCTTCTTTATGCTCTTCTAGTGTCTTTTTTATGGCACTTATATCCTGGGCCATGGTCCTCTTGATGTCCTTTAAATCCTTTGCCATGTTTTCATTCTTTGACTGTAGTTCTTTATTTAAATTTGTGAGGAATAACGTTTCTTCCGAAATCTTGATTTGTGTGTTTGGAGCTGGATTCTCCATATCATCTGGTTTTATCATATGCATTAAGATTTTCTGTTGTTTTTGGCCTCTTGGCATTTGTTTTGCTTGATAGGGTTCTTTCAAGTTGTATCAGAAAAAGGGGATATCGATCTAATTTTTCAGAGATACAGTTTGGTGACATACACTTTCTCTAAGTAACCAGCAGATGGCATCTGTGAGCCACCTATATCCCTCGAGTCAGTTCTCGCATAGTGAGGGGAAATGATTCTTGTGTGTTCAGTTGGAGAGCTCAGCCTGGGCGCGCCACTGGATTCGCCCGCCCTGAATGTGGGGCGCGCACACAGGTGGCCAGGGATGAAGGGCAGCTCTCTCTCCATGTCCCCTAAACCACCGGACTTGGCATAGCACTCCTGGGTTCTCCGAGCGGATCCCCCCTCCCAGCCGCGATCTTCCCTCAGCCAAGGGGGATGCCGTGCTACATCATCAGTTTGCGCCGTCCCTTTAGGGAAGCCCTGGGCCACTTGTCTGTGCCGCAGGGCTCTCAGCTCGTTACAGAATGCAGAATGTGTGAGGCTGTCTTTACTGCAGCGCCTTGTGGGCTGAGAGCAGCTGAGGTTTTCTCCACAGAGAGCGAGAGACAGAATATTTCCCCCAATTCTCCCAAGGTCAGTTGTCACCAAAAGCCTCTGTCTGCTTGTTGAGGATTCACCGTCTGTATTGAGCAGTTATTATTAAAACCTCACTTGGAGCTGGGCTGAGAAAGTGCACGGCGCGGCTTCCATGAGGGAGGGTCTCTCGGCTCTAGGTTCTCGGCTCTCAGCGCGGGTCCGCAATTTTACTTACAGATTTTATGCTGTGATCTCAGGCATTCCTCCCAATTCATGTAGATGGAAGTTGAGTGTACTGTCACGTTTGTCTCCCCGCTACCATTCCAGGTTATTTACTGGTTTTTTGTTCATTTATGAATTGTTCTGGGGGAGACTGAGTCTTCCACTTCTTTCTTTGCTGCCATCTTCCCAGAATCCCCCCAGTCTCATTCACTTTTATGACCTCAAAGACCAAAATTTATACCTCTAAATATTCTCAATTTCACTTTACTTAAGAATTATTAATGAAATATTGTTGAAGAGGTAGAATGCTCAGAGTTTCAGTAAGAAAGATTAATATTCAAATAGAATTGGCTTGAAGTAGATAGAAAGGCTGGAACTTTCTAAAGCAGGCATTTCCATCTCCAGATAGAAGAGGTCAAATAATTCAATAGCTTCATAATTTCTTTCCTTACTTTCCTTTCTGTTGAAACAACCAATTGGTTTTCAAGAGCTTTGTTTTTTCCCCAAATTTTTCTTGTTCTTAGTGTATCATGGCCCCTGAGAGAAACTCAACTTTTCTCATATGAAAAATACAAATAAAGTGTTTGGGCCTGATTAGAACTTTTAATAATTTCAAGTACTAAATGAACATTGGACTCTATTTTACATAAATATGTGACAATTTTAAATATCTATATCTTTCTGTCTGTCTGTGTCTGTCTAGATATACATGTTTCGGTTTCCAACATTTCACAGGTAGAATTTGCAGGGGATTAGCAAAGTTGTAACATTCAGGGTTACATATATTTATTTCTAAAAGATTCCTTCTCTGTGACCAGGTGGAGAGCATAGCTTTGCCAGTCCCATGGGTATGGTAGTCCATAAACCACCCAAATATTCCTTTAGACCAAACTATCCCTGCCTCCCCCAAGTCACCCTGGAATTAATGGGCTAAAACTATAGAGAAGATGTTTCCTTATTCAGGCAACAAGCTTGTCATGTTTGAGAAAGCAAATTCAAAGTTGTTATGTCTGAAACTGCTGACTTTCTAATATTCTCTCTTATTATTTGGCACACCATCTTTTTTGGTTTGGTAAGACTCCCAGAAAGCAATATACCAGAAATTGAGTGGCTTTTGACAATGGGGATTTATTAACTTACTAATTTACAGTTGAAAGGCAGTTAAAATATCCCAATTAAGGCATCAGAAGGATCATACCTTCACTGAAGACCAGTTGGTTACTGGAGAGCTTGGGTTCCTCTGTCAGACAGCAAGGCACATGGCAATATCTGCTGGTCCTTCTCTCCTGAGTTTCATTGCTTCAGCTTCTGGCTTCTCTGTCTGTGACTTTTTCTCTAAACTTCTCTGCATGTTTCTCTCTGTGAGCTTCTCTCGGTTATTAATATCTCTACTTCTGTATGTGTTTTATCCTCTTATAAAGGACTCCACCAAGAGGATTAAGACCCACCCTAATGAGGCAGGTCACATCTCAATTGAAATAACCTAATTAAAATTTCCCACTCACAATAGATCTATACCCAGAGGAACAGACTAAAAGAACATGGCCTTTTCTGGAGTACATAAAAGCTTCAAACTGCCACACCATCTATCATCTTCCTTAATAAAAATATTCAACTTCTCCTTCTCCTTAACACCTGTCATGAGGTCATGCCATTTCAGTGCTGAATATCCTTTAAATTGGTTCTCTCTTTACTGTTTCCACTGCTGCTGCCATCTTAGGTCAGTTCTTAATCAGATCTTATCCAAGTTATTAGACCTGCTTCCTAAATGGACTGCTACTCTATTCTTTCCTCTCTGGAATTCATTCTCTATTCCACAGGGGGTTTCTCCATGATGGTGTCCCTCATTTTCATATAGTATGTATGTCTATCATATGCAGACACACACACACATATTACTCTCTCAGCACACTTTATTACTTTATTTTTCTTCAACGTCATGAGCTCTTCTGTCTCCATACTTTGCAGATGCAATTCATGTGTTTGGAATAAACTCCTTACCCCATAATCTACTTGAAAAATGGTGATTTAACCATTATTTAAATTCAACAATTTATTTAATGTTTCCTCTTCTGAGATTGTGGAAAGAATTAGTTATATCTACCTCTAAGCTTTCACAGAATTTTTATGAAGTTCTTAATGCTAGCAATTATTATTGTTGCTGTTGTTTATCTATCTACTACGACTTGATCGCTACTAGACTCCTTGAGGAAATGGATTGGGTCTTACTCTTAATTTTATTTCCCACCACCTACCATAACTAACATCCTAGGTACACAATAATTCTATGCTTTTCCAATTTTACTTCGTATCAGAACTCTTCTGTAACCTCAAATACATTTATATACATAGAGAAAGAGAGTGTGGTACAGGCTCCAGCTGAGACTTATTAAAATCAGTAAGTTTAAGTTGGACCCAGGTAATTGTATTCCTACTGAGCCTTTTATGTGCCCAAATAATGCCTTTATAAAGACTTCTAGGGTATATGCTTTTATCTGGATTCCCCTTACATGAGAACAGTTAAAGATAGAATTCTGATGAGATGGGTTTCAGAGGAATTTTCTCAGACACCTTCTGTGGCTTAGAATGTTGTACTTTTTCTTGAATAGCGTACACTTAATCTGGCCACAGGTGGCTTTTCTTGAGCTTTGTGGATTTGGCTGTGAGAGTCTCCAGAAACCACCAATAATTATAGTAACTCAAATTTACTGAACACCTATGTGAGACATGGTTCCGAGTACTTACTGAAACATTTAATCCTTCCAACAATCTTATGAGTTATTATCCTTATTTTATAGATGAATACACGGAGGCATAGAGAAGTTAAACAACCAGAGACAAGCAGATTAAAGCCAGGTAGAGACAGAGTTAGAACAGAGGCAGCTTAAACCTATACCTTGAGTTTTTATACCGCCTCTCAAAGAAAAGCTATGAAACTCATCCAAGAGAAAAAAATGAATTCTTTTAAGATATACAAAAAAATGCAAAACTAAAATAGCTCAACAATCCATGTTAGGGAATTTGAATTTATCCCCTAACAAACCACTTCAAAAATACAAGAAGTACATTCTTCTCTTTTTAATATTATGCAAGATTTGCAAGGACCTTGCACAGCAAGCACACTTAATTGCCTACACCCATATGTATGATTTTATTTAATTCTCTTTACAACTCTATTAGTTTAATATTCTTATCTCCCTGTTAGAGAGAATGTAAGTGACTTGCAAAGGTTAATACAGTTAGGAAGGACTAAAGCAAGACTTATACCCAGGTCTACAAACTTCAGTTAGTTATTTTTGTTTTGTTTGTTTGACATTGTCTCCTCCACTTTTGATACCTGTTTCATTGATTTGTCTTCCCCTAAGGTGGACAGAATTTAGTAGTGATCTCTTCTTGTACATCTAAACTTACCAGGCATATGGTGGGTGTGTGTGGATGTGGCAGGATAAAACTGTCTAACTTGTGTCACTTTGTGTTCATGTTTATTGTATGACTGACATCATTGCTTTATTACATGATGACATGATATTCTATTCATAAGTCCATAGTTTAAGGTATTTTGTTTGTTTGTTTGTTTGTTTTTACCCCTTCTTGCATTTCATGAATGCTCTAGGATCCAAATGTCTTAAGGAAATTTGAACTGTTTAACGATCTGGTGCTCATCCCATTGAAAACATGATGTTATTCCTCCCAGTTTTGCACAGATGTATTATAAATCAATAACTGAATTTTATTTTGCTCACTCTCCACTCCCAGTATTTTGACCTTCACCATGGTACGCAAACAATTCTGTGTTTCTCCCCGATGTTCTTCTTCCTTAAATGTAGGCTGACAGCTTCAAAATAATTTGACCACACTGAATAGCAATAATAGATATTCTGAAGTTGACCTGTGAGTTTAGGATTCTCATTGCTTTAGTTAATTTTGTATATGTAAGTGTGTATGTTTGAGCAGGCATCACTGTCTAAGGCAAATACTGTTCAGCTTCTCTCCAGAGTTGCAAATATTTATTTTGTTTTTTAAAGGAAATACCACTATGCCTCAGTGCCAAGGGGGGTGAGTATTAAAATGCCTGACTTTACAACCCTATGATGAGTTACCTTCATTTAACACGAAATATTCAGAGATTAAATTAGCCTAGAAATGTCCCTTTAATGGCACTGACTACCAATAATTTTCAGAGTAGCATTTCTTACACAATCCTTTATTGCATGCTTGCTGTCAAAGTAGGCTTTCAGAGACAAATGCAAATTATTTGGTCTGTTTCCTTTTCTTAGAAAATTTTGGAAGCTGAAAATTGAAAGTCCTTGTTGATATGGAAAAATATCTCCTGATTCAGTCTGATGTTGGGTGGCATGGGCACTATGATTTTTACTTTTAGCCACAAACCACTATTTTAATTTAAAGTGCATTTCTCTTCTGCTTACTAAAAGGAGCAAATACTTTTGAATGCTTCTCTATTTTTTTTTAAGATTTAAAGTGTTTGACACATCTGATGTATGTTTTTTTTCCTTTAGACACTTCAAAAAATTGCAACAAGATAATGTACATTGTTGGTTTTGCTGCTAAATGGTATATATGGTAAGCCCTCTAGAGGAGGAGATAGACCAAAAATATGTTGTTGTTGCTGTTGTTCCTTTTTCCAATAAGAGCTACAGGTCGTTAAGAAGTAGCTATGAAAATTTTATTTCAGTTGTGAAACCAAGGAGTCTGAATTTAGAGGAAGTTATTCATTAATAAACAATTAGTTCACATCTTGAGAGATGAAGAAGTAATTAAAATTTCCTAAATGTGATTCATATCCATGGACCGTTGTGGTGTTCCCAGTGGCACTCTGGCAGGAAATGGGACAATTGCCTCTCCTTATGGGCTGGCAGTTCTGTGGGCAGTGTGCCCCTCCCTGCAGCAGCTCCTCCTCCTCTTCAGTCCGTGGGATATTTCCTGTTCTTTCACAGTTGCCAGGCAACAACTAGTTCAGATAGTAGGCGACTAGGCTTGGCTTTGTCCTGTCAGACCCGTCTCATCCTCATTTCCTCATCTTATTTTTATTCTCTTTTAGCCCCATTCTCTGTCTCTCTTTTCTCTAGTTCAGCCCCCTTTTTTTTTCCTTTTCTGGACTCCCTGAACTAGCTGGGCATCTCTAACTGTTTCTCAAGTCCCAGTGTAGACACATTCCACATAGTTGTGAATTTCCATGCCAAGTTGGCACTGCTTCCTCCTCTTTCTCTTTCTTTCAACTCTCCTTTGTCCAAATCTTCTGTGCCAGGAACTGATTTTCTGGAAGTTTTTAACTTAGGCTTTCAGCTTCATGAATACCCTCTCTATGGGAAATTTTACATGCCTTGTGAATATTGTGCTATACATTATTTCAGGATATTTACTTCATCCACGCTTAAGATGTGCTTCCGTTTTCAAATAGTTAACTAGATTGGATTTTTGCCATTTGCTTATTCCCAGGACTCCAATGCAGAAGTGTGTGGAATGATACATAAACAGGAATGCTTTCTCTGCTCTGGTGGGCTGTACCTATGTGTCTCCTTTTGTATTGAAGTTGTCGCCAAACTCTATTGCTAAAGGTCTTTTGAAATAAAATTAGGTTAAGATGACCCCAAACAATGAACGTATGTTCAAAACACACTAATAGGCTCTGTCATGGTGGGATAAGGCCCAATTTCTGTTCTCGAAGTAGGTTTCATTCTCAGAGAGGTATGTGAATGTATACAGTAAGCATAGCATGGTGGGGCTATATGAATGGATGTTCATTCATCGCCCCACATCAAACACTCAGTGTAGTATTGCACAATTTAGTACTGCTAAGAAAGTTGACACATCATGAAATTATAACATAAAGGGTGAAAACTATGTTATAGTGCTAGCAGTTTGGAGATAAATATGTATATATTGTGAGAAAGAAGAAAAACATTCACATTTGTGTTTTTTAGTTATTAAATTTTAACACCTAGATCTGATTGCACTGCTTCTAGCACAATAACCTCACTAGTTAATTCTTCTTGACTGCAGTGACATCTGTTGGTGAGGGCAGAGCTGATGAACTGCAGGTTGGGCTCCTCTGGCAAACATCAACTCACAAGCTGTTCTAGACTTCAGCAGATGTTTCCCTTCATTTCATTCCCTCTGATTCTTGTTTGAGTGAAAACCTTTCCAACTGAATTGGTCTACCCGTCTTTGTTGATGTGAATAAAGTGCTTAAACCTGAAATTTTATATAAATCTCTAGTAAAATACAAAGCTGACAACTGTAGTTTCAGCACAGGCATACGCCCTCGAAATAGCTGGGGAAGGGCTGAAGTCACAGGCTCATTCTGATGCAAGACCAATCTTTAGAATTTGTACTGTCAGGATTTCTATCAGCTAGGATTTAATAGGTTCTCTTATGATTACATATCTTGAACTAAAATTTGTAATGAAAAGTAATGTTTCCATTTCATATGAGGAATGGAATCATCTAGTGTCTTTATTTGTAATTGAAAATACTAACCAAGGGCAAACTGTTAATAATTTGGATCTACAACAAAGGGATGGGATCTATGGTGAGCTACTGGACTTTTAATCGAAGAGGGGTTAGCTTGGAATAGGATTTTGTTTCTAAACTGGCTACATATTAGAAGTCCTGGGAGATTTTTTTTAAAACTACCGATGCCTGGGCCCCACTCCAAACTAATCAAATAAGTGTCTCTGTGAGTGAGGTATGAGCAGCAAGATTTTTAAATAAGTTTCACATGGGATTGCAATATGCAGCCAGGACTGAAGACTACTAGTATGGGGGTTAATGCCAGGGCTTTAGAAAAGCACCAAACCAGTGTTTGAATCCCAGTTGTACTGCTATCTAGCCCTGGGATCTTAGACAAATTATATAAAAACTCTGAACCTCAGTTTATTCGTCTGTAAAAAGGAGATACAATATAGTAGTTGTTTAAAGATTAAAACAGATCAAGTAAGTAAAAGGATCTGTCAAGTAAGACTTCAGTTCATTTAAATCCCCTCATTCTTTACCTCTTGGGTCACATTATAAATGATACACAATTCACTTAATTCAAAAGATAAAATAATCATATTGATTGATTGGTTAATTTATCTTTCACTATTTATGACTTTCTGAAATGAAAAAATATATACTTATTTAGAAATCCCAATAAAAATGATAGTTAGGCAAATCAGGCTGCATGGACTGCATAATCTAATCTGAAGCTCAAAGGTTACCTTTCATTTTTCTGGAAAACCATTCCTGTATGGCATTTCCATCACCACACCAGTACACAGGTCTCCAATCACACTCATTTAGATATCATGTGATAGGTAAGGTATTTTTCCTCAAAAGAGGGTAGATAGGGTCTTTTTAATTAAAGCAATGTGGCATATACTAAGAACTGAGTATTGAAACCATGTATATCACCATTTCACTCCTTTCCCTCAGTAAATATTCAAATTCCTTTTATTCATACATTTCTATTATAAAGTCATTTACAAAAATATTATCAAAGTCAAAAGAGTTTAGTTGTGTGTATTTGTATGTGTGTCTACAAAATAAGTTTTAAAGTTTAGGAGCATAATGTAACACCTATTCTTTCAAGAAGGGCCATCCTAAAGAGAGTTATAGTCATTGTTACTGCTTATTTTGTTTTTATTATATGAAATTCTATAAACTTAAGATGGAGAGAAAATGCTGAGAAAAAGACTGTTTATGAATGAGCACAAAATCAACTTCATGGCTGTATAACAAAGTATTCATTGACTGCCAAATTAAAACTAAATCTCTTTCACAGTAAAAGTAAGAACATGGGGCCATGAAGACAGGTCATAGTGCTGAAAACAGGATATTCTTTGCTTTTCTTTCTTTAGAAAAATAATGATTTTTTGGTAAAGTCTCATTGTTAAAAATTTCATAAAAATAAGGAAGAGCACAAGAAATTAACCACAGATGCGTAGAAATAATTATCTAAATGTGGGATTTTGAAATACATACAATATTTAATTAAATATTAATTTCTTTTTACTTGAATTTAATAGAAAAAAGGAAACAATGAAAATCAAAGGAATTTAAATAAACTGCAATTGTTTCTATATAAGAGATAGTAATATCTAAAAATTGTTCATGAAAGAATACAAAAATCATTGAGTATAAAGTCATTAAGTACTTTTAATTTTATGTTTCAATTTTAAACATGATTGGTTGATTTCCCGATATAAAAGATGAGGAACTTTGTGCTCCCACACTTCTCCCACAGCCCTTCCTCACAGAAGCCCAGCATGGTGTAACTCCCGGGAGCTCTATTCACATTGCGTTTTATAGGAAAGATTCCCGTAAGGGTTGTGCAACATGGAAACCATGATTCTTTTCACATTCCAGTCCACGTGGATTGAATGGTAAATATTTTCTTTTCTGAGGAAAGTAACTCTATCTGTTCAACTACCATACTTCTCCTACTTAGTTAATCTTAATTCTTAATTTAACTAGATCAAATAAGCCTATGTTTTGTTCATTCCACTACTGACCAGATTTCATCAAGTAATGTCTTTAGGTGGGGTTTATATATTTATGGCCTCTGTGGTTCTTTTCAGTGCTTATTTATGTATCTATTCATATTATGTGTTTATTTGTAGTTTAAAAAGCATAAACTCAAATAATACTTTTAAAAGGAAAAAAAATAAAAATAGAAATAAAGTTTCTAATATTTTCTCTCCACACACCCAGTATTTGTCTTTCACATCGCCTAGGTTAAAGGATCCCAGCTTTGGAGAGCAGTGACCTACATCACACCTGTAAGAAGGGCTTCTTTCAGAATGTTAGTTTGTTCAAGACGGTCTTCAGTCTCCTCAGCAGCCATGGGGCACATACAAATCCCGATGTGATTCTGTGTGTGTTTGCAATTTTTAGTCATTCTACATTCTCACATGCCTATTTCCAAATTCATATGCCATATGTTTCCTTAGGTATTTTTTTTTTCATGAATCTATTAGACTTAAATGGTCACAGGAAATAGTTATTAAGATGGCCAACAGCATTCAATTTATTTAATCATTCATATTTAGAAGTCGGGACTCAATACTTGAAGGAATAACTATAGAACTCAGCATGTAACCATGCCCCAAATTTGTTCCATTGTTCTGTTTGGCCCTCTAGCCTCAGTATGTGCTGAAATCCTAATCCTAGATAGTCCAGATACCCCCTGGAATTTAATCTCTGAGTATGAAACCTTACAAGGAATTCATGAAGGCAGTCGTTCGCAAACTTTTGAATATGCTAGGAATTACCTGGAGATTCATTAAAACAAAGATTTCTGGGTCCCACCCCTAGAGTTTCTGATTCAGTAAGTCTGGGGTCCTGTCCGAGATTTTGCTTTTGGAACAAGTTTCCAGGCGATGCTGATTCTGCTGATCAGGGGATCACACTTTAAGAACCATTGTGCTAAAGGAAAAGTCTAAAGTTGTATGTAATGGTGCCTAAGAGTCTCCCCCTGAGTACCTCTTTGTTGCTCAGATGTGGCCCTCTCTCTCTCTAACTGAGCCATCTCGACAGGTGAACTCGCTGCCCTCCCCCCTACCTGGGACCTGACTCCCAGGGTTGTAAATCTCCCTGGCAACGCAGAGTATGACTCCCGGGGATGAATGCGGACCCGGCATCGTGGGACTGAGAGTATCTTCTTGACCAAAAGGGGGATGCAAAATGAGACGAAATAGTTTCAGTGGCTGAGAGATTCCAAATGGAGTCGAGAGGTCACTCTGGTGGACATTCTTATGCGCTATATAGATAACACCTCTTAGGCTTTAATGTATTGGAATAGCTAGAAGGAAATACCCGAAACTACCAAACTCCATCCCAGCAGTCTGGACTCCTGAAGACAATTATATAATAATGTAGATTACAAGGGGTGACAGTGTGATTGTGAAGACCTTGTGGATCACACCCCCTTTATCTAGTGTATGGATGAGTGGAGGAATAGGGATAAAAACTAAAGGACAAATGGGGTGGGATGGGGGGATGATTTGGGTGTTTTTTTTTTCACTTTTATTTTTTATTCTTGTTCTGGTTCTTTCTGATGTAAGGAAAATGTTCAGAGATAGATTGTGGTGATGAATGCATAACTATGTTATCATACTGTGGACAGTGGATTGTATATCATGGATGATTGTATGGTGTGTGAATGTATTTCAATAAAACTGAATTTAATATAAAAAAAAAAAAAAGAACCATTGTGCTACAGTTTTCTGTACACTCCTGGTTACTAATCCTGGGTCTCACTGTCCCTATGCATTTGGAAATGACATCACCTCCTTCCCACCAGAAGTCTTTCTTGTCTGATTGACACCCATTAGCAAGACAGCTAAGGAGTGGTCAGCAACCAGCTGATGGATGAGAATATCTGTTTTTTGTTCTTATGTAGTTGAGTGACAACTTGGCAGGGAACAATAGTCTAGGTTTACATTTCCCTCTAACTTTTCACGTACTGTTTTACTGTTTTATGGGATTAAATATTGTAGATGCCAGCCTGAATATTTCCCCACATAGGTGATTTGCTTTTCTCTGTCCATTTGTCTAAAGAATTCATTTTTTTTAATCTTTGTGGTTCAATAACTTAACTAGGCTGCATATCATTGTCCACTGCATTCTCGTTCTTCCTGTAACTGAGTGGGCACTCCTCTTAAATGCATATTACATTCTTTATTGTGCAAAAATTGTCCTCTACTTTATTATAATGAATTTTATGTTGCTCAGAGGATCACCAATTTTCCTTTTTTAAAGGCATCTTTGCTTCCATATCTATCCTCTTTCCTCTATTACTAAAAATATATATATATACCTGAATTTTTTTCTCTGTTTATAATGTGATTAATTCAAAACTTTCACTGTGTTGGTAATTAGATTTTCAATAGTATTTATTATTCTGCTAGTTGATTCCCCCTATTTTCCTTTGTCCTGAAATGAAGCTATTTTGAGTCTCAGCCTGTTGTTTTATCACCCCATTTTTTACTTCTTGGCCTACTTGATTCGAGTTTTTATTAAGATATTCTTCAGAGGAGAGTAGAAATACTATAGAAAACATTTTCTTTTGTTCCTAGTTTGGTGTCTCCTTTTCCTTCCATTTTCATTGTGCTCTCTGTAAATTGTACCTATATATGTATGTGTTTGGCAGAGTTGCCATTTTATGTCCTTTCATGTCTTTGTGGATATATGGACAGATCTGCCACCTCCTCTGATGGCCCCCTTCTAAATTCCTGCTGTGGTTAGTGGGTTTCTCAGAGCTGACTCTGCACCCACAGTCTATCTGCTTTCCCTTCCAGGTGTTACATATAACAGTATTTTGCTTGACTCTCTCCTGAGTACCTTTTCTGATTGTGTTGGTGGCATTAGGGACCACCCTGTGAAGCATCAAAACATTTGTTGTCTTTTCTCAGTTGAAAAATTATAATTCATATGACATGAGATTGTACCCCTTTCCTTGCTCATTTGCTGATTTTTATTAATTCTTGTGAGAAATTGCTTTGATGATCTAACTTCAGTCTATATATTTTCCTCCCAGAGTCCTTGCTTCTTATATCTATCTTCCCTCTAACTTTTAAGTGCCTTAAAGACATGTTATTTATTCTTGATTCATCAAAATACTGAGTGTGGGGTTTTGTATTTAATATATACTTAAATTGAATTTATTGGGGTATGAGGATTCTTCAAATATCTTTGTACACACTTTTTTAAAACCACACAGTTCACTTGTTTAGGAAAAAGATAAAACAAACTAGGAGTTTACTGTATAAAAATTATAATGGTAGATAAGAATAAATGAGATAAAATGTGAAATGGCCACCATTAAACATGCAAATGTATTTTAAATACAAAAGTCCAATTTATGTTTTTAAATATTTGATTTCAAAATGGTGGGCATGTTAAATTCAGGTGTACTTCAAGGTAGTCAATCCATGCTTCTTTGTTTATAATGCATTTGCCACTAAACAATTAATGCAATTTCTTTTTCAAGGGCTAGCTGTTGTCTAAAAGTTACTATATGAGATCTGGGGAAGTGTCTATAAGCATGGGCTATAAAGGAGATTATCTGGGTTCCAATCCTAACTCTGCTACTTACCAGTCATGACCTTGGTTAAGTTACCTAATCTCCGAAACTCGGTTTCCTCATCTGTAAAGTGGGCTTAACAATAGTACCTACATAAGAGATTTCTATGAGAGTAAAATGAGCAATTATGTGGTACACTCATAGATAGGGACTAGCATATGGATAGTGCATTATACATCATAACATAGAAACAGAAAAACTCATCAATTTGCCAAGAACAAGTAAAAGGAAACTCTTGAAAGAATAGTAAGCATAGACACTGGAAGCTTTAAATGGCCTTTACTGTTGTCCCAAAATATATCCCTTCTTGTGTATCATTATTTACCCTGGATAAAATATCACATTCTCTCACCAAGCAGCCATAAAATAATTCAAATGTTTATGAGAGCAATATTTGGCAATAATTATCACTTGATATTGTGCTTTGCTTAATACACACACACAAAAAAAGAATAATTGGACATGAAGGCATATCTTTAAGTATTGAAACTTATCCATTATAGGAAAGGATGAGTGAACAGAGATGGACTTGGTATTTTCAATTAAGAATGAGTATGAATCAAAGAGCCAAAGATCATTTACTAATGTTACAAATAATATGGTACTTGTGAACATAGAGCTAGTGATTTTAAGATTAAGGATTATGTTTCTGAAATTTATTAAACCTGGAATAAAACAGGTGAACCCTGCCCCACACTTTCCAGCATAATAAGCAGAGATGGAAGTAAGTCATTTATACTTGCCTGATAATATAGATCAATTACTTATATAAACTTAATGGAGCATTAGATTGGCTTTACTCCCTGAGATACATGACTCGTGAAGATAGCCTTAGTGATGAAATATTTGACAAAGAGATCTTTGGGGAAAATGAGGGCATTTCAATACCATAATGAAACAAAGTCTATAAGCTACACGAGACTTACCTGAGGGAAAGACTGATTTCCAGTTATCAGTTAGTGAAATAGATACTTTTTTTGGAGATAATTATTATTGATATTCAACAAATAACAATATGTTAAAGAAACAATAAGTTTTCTGAGGGACTCTGACTTTTCTACTTGACATTATTTCATCAGTCATCCAAGTGTCTTTTGGAATAGGAGATGTGTAAGTTTGAACAAAGAGTGTGAAAGAATAAATCCTTCTCAAATATTCTCCCTCTTCCTCTCCTTCTCTCTTTGCTTCTCTATCTCAGCCTCTCTCTTCCTCTAGCTCTCTCCCACTCAACTCTCTCCCCCTCACTCCCCTCCCATATCCTTTCTCTCCCTCTCTGTATGGTCCTCTCTTTCCTTCTTTCTCCTCCCCTGTTCCTCCCTCTCATATCTTGGCTTACATATGGGAGACTACATGATACCCTGAAGATGAATAGCATGGTTGGTACTAAAATGAATTAGGAAGCTCTGTGTTTACAACTTAAAATGTTTCCAGTTCTTTCAAATTCATTTTGTTGCCCTGCTATCAGAAGTAATGCAGCTAATTTTTTCAACTTTCTTCAAGATACACAGAGAGGAGAAAATAAATGCCCTGGCATCACCAAAATTGGTTGTGTCATAAGTGATTTCTTATAAACTTTGAGTTAGTGGCTGTGCCAGTTTGAATGTATTATGTCCCCCCAAACGCCATTATCTTTGATGTAATCTTGTGTGAGCAGATGTATCAGTTTTGATTAGATTATGATTCTTTGAGTGTTTCCATGGAGATGTGCCCCACCCAACTGTGGGAGATGACTCTAATTGGATAATTTCCATGGAAGTGTTGCCCCACCCATTCAGGGTGGGTCTGAATTAAATTACTGGAGCATTATGTAAGTTCTGACAGAAGGAGCAAGCTTGCTACAGCCAAGAGGGACACTTTGAAGAATGCACTGGAACTGAGAGAGGTGCTTCAGCTTACAGAGACATTTTGGAGACAGCCTTTGAAAGCAGACTTTTGCTCCGGAGAAGCTAAGAGAGGACAAACACCCCAAGAGCAACTAAGAGTGACATTTTTGAGGAGCTGAAGCCTAGAGAGAACATCCTGGGAGAAAGCCATTTTGAAACCAGAACTTGGAGCAGGCACTGGCCATGTGCCATCCCAGCTAACAGAGGTTTTCCGGGTGCCATTGGCCATCCTCCAGTGAAGGTACCTGACTGCTGATGCATTACCTTGGACACTTTATGACCTTAAGACTGTAACTGTGAAACCAAATAAACCCCCTTTTATAAAAGTCAATCCATTTTTGGTGTTTTGCATTCCAGCAGCATTAGCAAACTAGAACAGTGGTTTACATCAAAATTGCAAATCTGCCTCAGGTACCTGACCTGAAACAAAATTTTATTTATTTACCTTTAGAAGGCTTGCACATATGATTTGGTGCCCTTTAAAACAATATCAATGTGATTGTATGGTATGTGAATATATCTCAATAAAATTGAATTAAAAAAAACAATATGAATGATTGATTTTAAAACTTTAATTGATTTTCAAAGTGTGTTTTGCATTGGCTTTGAAATGATGAGAAAGCGCTTTGTAGTTAGAAAGTATAGGGTGACATTCTTATCAATGCAATAAATTAAAATACAACTCTAAAATCTTTAGCATATATTTGGTTGAAAACCTATATTTCATGCAAATGTGTTTTAATGATCTTCCTCTTCCAAAAAATGGGTTTTGGCGGTTCACATTTTTTGAAACCCTCATATATTATAATTATTATGGAAATTGAAAACACAAAATTGTTACCATTTTAGAATATTTAATTTCACTTCGAATATTTTTGGAAGTCTGGGCAAAAACAGATTTCATGATTTCATTATCTGATAGAAATGGCAAATTCCTACAGCATCAAAAACTTTCCTGGTATTTAATTATAAGGTTAAATGATTTTTTGACCTTACAGGAAACATACATATATGATGCCTTAAAATCAGTTTTAGTGTCAAAACAGAAGTAATTTTTAAAAGATTTTATTCTTTCATTTCCCTAGATTAAACCTTGAAGTTTAATATTAAAACGTAGTACATGATGTAGATATGCGAGTATTTATTTGATGTTATACTTGATATTAAATTAAAACCTGAGCATCCAGGAGACAGGATGCTTTCTCCTTAGAAGTGCTTCCTTGAAAGCTCTTATTTAGATGGGAATGAGTTTCATTAAGCCCCTCCTAAGAACCTGATAGCCTTCTGTAGCTTTCTCCTCTTTGCATACTTAGAGCCTTAGCACAAGGCATGACACAGAAGACCCTTGTTAAATATTTGCTGAGTTAAATAGTACTTGCTTGGTTGATGCTAATGGAGGGCAAATTTCTGTATTTTGGAAGGGGTTGAGTTGACATTCCACCAGGAGTGTTTAACGTTCTGAGAAGTGTTCTTCTTTAGTTTGAAGAACCCTATGCTGCACTTGAAGGTAGGACCAGGGGTTACCAGAGGACAACATCAGATCTGCTCAAGAATCTGGAAGAATGTGTAATTAGACCTAAGAATACTGCTCTGCAGTGGACATAATGTTCAAGAGGATGGATACCAGCCCCTGGCTTCCTTAGAGGCTATCAAGGGTGAGTTGCAATCATGGTATATCCCCAGCTAATGAACAGGCTGGACTGCTGGTTAGAATTATTTAGTACTGATGACTTGCACTTTGGAATTAGTTTTAGAGGCAGGTGAATATTGGAGGTACCTGAGCTGAAACAAAATTTGATTTATGAGGGCAAAAGTACTAAATTTTTAAAATTGGTTGTGTCATAAGTGATTTGTTATAAATTTTGAGTTAGTGGTTTACATCAAAATTGTAAAACTGCCTCTCTGATTGGAAATATTTGAAGGAATTTTTCAAATAGTGAGCACAATTTGGGCATATTTAAGTTTATTCAATATTTTATTATGAAAAATTTAAAACAGACAGAAATATTGAAAGAATGGGACAACGAACACCCATATACTGACCACATAGATTCTATAATTAATATTTTGCTTCATTGGCTTTATCACACATCTGTCTATCTGTCCATGCCTCTTTCTATATATACATCAATCTTTATTTTAATGCATGTCACAGTAACTTGCACATGTTAATACATTTCACCTCTGAAAGATTCAGCAGTCATAGCATTAATAGTGGATTCAATAGTATGTTGTGGATTTATCTTTTGAAAGGGGTAACTTCATATACAATGACATGAAAATCTTAAGGGTACCATTTAATGAGTTTGGGGGCATGTCTATTTTTGTTTCACACAACTATTCAATATACATTCAGGAAAATCTATATTAAGCATTTTTAAACATAGGCTAGGGACTATAAACAGATGATTAGCAATTCCTCTCATAGGGAAAAAAAAACTTTTAAAATAATATAAAAATGTCCTTAAAATAGGTTATGAATATAATTATTTGGTTTCTCTAACTTGAAAAACAACTTTAATTCAAAATAAAAGTAGTTTTTAAGTGGGGACAATGCTAATCTATGGTACGAAGCTTATTATATTACATCAGGCTTTTCTCTAATTCAGTTGATATACTACAGGGCACATGACCTGACAAATGGTACACCTGGAACTCTGCTATAGTATGATAGTTACACAAAATGTACCAAGAAAAGAAAATGTCACATGTGTTGATTATTTGCAGTGTACATGTGTCAAATGGTACTACGTGATATTGTACAGCTATAGACAGGACATTTTTTTGCATATGCAGCCATGGTCTCAAGGAAATGAGAGAAGCACCAAATATAAGATTGTATAAACATACCAGTATGGTGAAATTTTAAAAGAGAGAGAGGGAGAGAAAAAAGACTCCCTAGAAAATCACCCTCATAATATATCATTGTAAAATAACCACTGTCATAACATTTTGAGTATCTAATCTCGAGTTGAAACTAGATTTGCTGTAATTTTTTTTTCTTGAAATTTATTTACCTAGGAAAGCTTAGCTTAAAGGAGCATCTGCTCTGCTGTCACTGTCCCTATTGGCTATTTTTTCACCATATTGTTATAATTGGATCCACAAAACTTAAGGTGATGAAGAATCTGGTCAATGATCACAAGTGAATCGTTTACTTGAAAATTCTCTTCTCTTCTAGAACAATATTTAGAAATAAATGTGGTTAGAATTAACACACACTTTACTTAGTGTATCCCCAGGCTTTTACAACAAGGAGATATATCTTCTTTAATGTCATTTAGATAATGTCACTCACATAAGTTTACTTCGAAATATACTATTTCCAATTTCACAAAAGTTGAGGTCACAGACTCATGTAGTTTAATCATCAGTTTCCCCTCCACCTTCAAGAAAAAAGAAACAGTAGCCCAAATAACTTTTACAAGATTCTGACTATATGCATGGTAAAGGATAATGGAAAGGATAGTTCATATTAAATCAGGAGACCAGACTACCAGGTTCTAGCATAAATTTTGCTGGAAGGCTGTGTGGTCTCAGCAAAATCATTTCATTCTTCTGGGCCCCATTAATTTCCCTTGTAAAATAAAGGTAATTGGCCAGAAGTTTCAGGTTCTTTCCAACTCTGAACTTCTATTATTCTAAGAATAATTTGTATAGGCAGACTTCTTTGATCCTTTTGTTCTTTGTTAATTGTAATAGATTATAGTGCTGTGTAGAGAAAGGCATTAAGAAGTTTTCAATTGCATTTCCTTTTTCGACTAATCAGTAGATGCAAGGAAAATAGGTTTATATTAGCTCATGCTCTGGATTAAAAATATAAACATTTTTATGTTAGCTTCAGCTGGTTCAAATAGGCATATATAAGAGGCTGACACAAAATGGTAATTTCACAAGAAACATTAAAATCAAGCAATTATAAGGTATCCATATTTGTTTAAGACACATTTTGCTAAGCAGCTTTTCTTTTCGTATTGTCTCATTCTCTGACCAACTATTAATCAAGCCCACCATCTCCCAGTGTGGTAAAAGTCAAATGGATTCTGTCATCAGCTGAGCCATCTGTCTCCTCATACTGTTCTGCTAGTTTTCTTTTTATTTTTGAAACTCTTCAACTGAAATTAGAAATAGAGGAGGAGGAGGAGGCAATTGGTGAACATAGGAATAACGGAATTTCATATGTTTTGATTTTTTTTTAATATGCAGGAAATTTGAGGTTTAAATAGCAATTCAGATATGTTTATATTCATTCAAGAGTTTCTTATGAATTTTTCTATGGAAAAAAAAAAAAACGTCATCTATCCCCATACTTCATAGGTGCAGAGAAATGTGTTTGCTTTTATCTGAGTGTGTTGGTGCTAGGCTCCGGAAAATAAAGAGATTTGTGTCCTCTTAACAAAAGGAAAAGGAATTCCCAAGGCTGTGCCTTTTGTTTCCATCTGATCTGGGAAGAGAGAGTACCCAGGGCTCTCATCTTCAGAAGGTCAAGGTTCTCTTTTAAAGTACTGAAAATACTTCCTGCTATTCTCTTGGCCATCTATCTTAAACCACACGGCTTTTTCTGATGTCTTTATTGGGGGTCTAACTGGCTGAACTTAGATGTTTGAAATCACAAGAAAAGAGGTAGGAGATCCAAAGAGAAGAAACAGAAAATCATTGAATTACACACTCAGAAATGAAAACAACCTTGCCTGTACTACTGCAAACCCTACTGCAGTATCCTTGGCTGATCTAGTCCTTTCTTAAATTCTTCAAGTCCCCTTGTGGAAAACTGTACTTTTTAGAGGATAGCCCATCCCTTAGCTGGGTAACACCAGTTGTTAGGAGCTCACTTTCATTCAGGGTAGAATTGTTATCTCCTTGCTATATTCTACCCATTGCTCCTGTGCTGCCTTGTTCAAGTCTATTGTGTTTTCTGCCTCCTGATCTTTTAGGGATTTGAAGACAAGAAAGCAATCTCTCTGTGAGTCTCCTTTTCTGTAGAGTAAACCCGTGAGTTCCTTTGTTGATAAGCTATGGTTTCCTGACTGTCCCAACCTACTGGCCACTCTTTTCTCAGTGCCCTAAGGTTGCCCAAGTTACCATTCTATTAAGGTAATGAGCTCAAACCTCTCCTACTAGTGTTGTCTGCTTTACAAACTGATCACGACTTGTAAGGAGCTAGCTTTTGCTACATTGAACATTTTATTGAAAAATAATTGAGGTTTTCCTCTTTTTTTCTTACATATTTGAGTTGTTTGAATTTTACAAAGAACATACTTTCCCTTTGTAATAACAAAATAATTTTTTTTTAAATTGGGACACTGAATTGCCTCTTCCATAAAAGATAAACATTATTCCTGGCCTGACAACTCTTTTCCCATTTGATCTGATCTAGCTGGTGCTTAAGAAGGGGCACAGATAAATATCCTGATTGACAAGAACAAATCTTGGTACATATAGGGGCTTTAAGCTCCAAGGCTGTTACTTTTTTAACTTGTGTTGGGTATATTTTGCAGGGACTATTACAAGTTATTCTTTAATCTTTTTAATTTTATTTTGAAATAAATTCAAACTTACAGGAACAGTTGCAAAAAAAAATACAAACCCCATACACAGAACTCCAGCATACCCGGACCCCCCTCCCCCAATACCCCGATCCACCAACTTTAACATGATGTCACACCTCCATTTCTTTCTTTCCCTCCCTCCCTCCCTATCTATCATCCATCATCTATTGCTCTGTCTTCTGAACATATGAGAGCAAGCTGCATACATCCTTGAACAAACACTATAATTCACATATACATTTCCCATGAATGAGAACATTCTTTTATTCAATCCCATTAAGCGCAGCTAAGAAGTTCAAGAAATTCAACATTGATACAAAGCTTACATCCTATATTTCCTTTTTTTTTCCTTATGTCCCAAATGTGTCCCTTTGAGCCTCCTCTCCTCCATCCTCAGATCCCATCCAGGATCATCCTTGGCATTTAATTGTCATTATCTACTTAGACTGTCTTTTTTTTTTTTTTAAATTGTGGGAACATATATACAGCCTACATCCTCCCATTCCAACCCCTCCCTAGCACTCCATTAGTGGGATTAATCACATTTAGAATGCTGCAGTGCTATCACCTTCCCACCATCCATTACTAGAAATTTCCCTTCACCCCAAACAGAAACCTCATCCTCATTTCTTAACTCCCCATTGCCCCTTCCCCCATTTCTCATAATCCATATTCTGCTTTTCATCTCCATGGTCGTATTCTCTGATACTTTCTTTGTGTTTACCATGGGGCTTAAACTTAACATCTTAAATCTATAACAATCTTGTTTTCTTTGATACCAACTTAACTCCAATAGGACACATAAACTATGTTCCTATACTCCTCCTTTCCCCCACCTTTATGTAGTTCTTGTCAAAAATTACATATTTTACATTGATTCCAATACCACTGATTTATCATTACAGTTTTTGTATTTTAGATCCTGTAGGAAGTAAATAATGGAGTTACAAATCAAAAATACAGTAGTATTGGTATTTATATTTACCATGTGATCTTTACTGGAAATCTTTACTTCTTCATGTGGTTTCAGTCAATTGCTTAGTGGCCCTTCCTTTCAGCCTGCACAATTCCCTTTAGCATTTCTTATAGGACTGATCTACTGGTGATGAAGTCCCTCAGCTTTTGATTATCTGGGAATATTCTCATCTCCCCCTCATTTTTAACCTCCAGATGTTTGTGAATTTTCTGTGTCTCTGATGGCTATTGACTTCTATTTGTATTCCATTGTGGTCAGAGAATGTGCTTTGATTAAATTCAATTTTTTTAAATTTATTGAGGCTTGTTTTGTGTCCCAGCATATGGTCCATTCTGGAGAAAGACACATGATCACTAGAGAAAAATGTGTGTCCTGATGATTTGGGTTGTAATGTTTATACATGTCTGTTAAATTTCTCTATCTCTCTCTCTCCTTTCTTTGTTTCTCTGTCAGTAGGGCTCCCTTTAGTATCTGAAGTAGGGCAGCTCTTTTATTAGCAAAATCTCTCAGCATTTGTTCGCCTGTGAAAAATTTAAGCTCTCCCCCAAATTTGAAGGAGAGTTTTGCTGGATAAAGTATTCTTGGTTGGAAATTTTTCTCTCTCAGAATTTTAAATATGTCATGCCACTGCCTTCTCGCCTCCATGGTGGCCGCTGAGTAGTCACAACTTAGTCTTATGTTGTTTCTTTTGTATGTGGTGAATTGCTTTTCTCTTGCTGCTTTCAGAACTTGCTCCTTCTCTTCAGTATTTGACAGTCTGATCAGAATATGTCTTGGAGTGGGTTTATTTGGATTTATTCTATTTGGAGTTTGCTGGGCATTTATGCTTTGTGTATTTATATTGTGTAGAAGATTTGGGAAGTTTTCCCCAACAATTTCTTTGAATACTCTTTCTAGACCTTTACCCTTCTCTACCCCTTCTGGGAAACCAATGAGTCTTAAATTTGGACGTTTTGTTTTATCTATCATATCCCTGAGATCCATCTCAATTTTTTTTATTTTTTTCCCCATTCTTTCTTTTGTTCTTTCATTTTCCATTCTATGGTCCTTGAGGATGCTGAGTTGTTCAGCTTCCTCTAGTCTTGTAGTATGTGTATCCAGAATCTTTTTAATTTGGCCAACAGTATCTTTTATTTCCATAAGATCATCTATTTTTTTTTTTTATTTACTCTTGCAAGTTCTTCTTTATGCTCTTTTAGGGTCTTCTTCATGTCCTTTGTATCTTGTGCCATGCTCTTCTTCATGTCCTTTATATCCTGTGCCATGCTCTCATTGTTTGCCTTTAGTTCTTTGATTAATTGCTCCAAGTACTGTGTCTCCTCTGATCTTTTGATTTGGGTGTTTGCGTTCTCCATATTGTCTGGTTTTATCATATCCTTTAAAATTTTCTGTTGTTCTTGGCCTCTTGGCATTTGCTTTACTTGATAGGGTTCTTTCAGAATATGAAAAACACCGATCTCTAATTTGTCAGAACTACAGCTTGGTGGCATACATTGTCTCTAACTAACCAGCAGATGGTGTCTGCGAGTCACCTATTCCCCTCAAGTCAGTTCTCCCCAACTTTGTCTTTGGGGTGTGTGGAGGTCTGATTCTTGTGGGGTTCAATTGGTGCACCAAGTTTGGGTGTGTTGTTGGTGCTATCTGCCCTGAGTGAGGGGCATGTGTCTGAGTGGTTAGGGAGGCAGGGCAGCTTTAATACTCAAACCTCCCAGGTGTTCCTGGAGATTTAAGGCTGTTGCAAGAGTCTAAGCCTTCATTTCAGTCTTGCCACAGATTGTCTCTGCCACTGACCCACAAGTCCTTGGTATTGGCATAGGGTCCCTGGGATTTCTGAGCGGGTCCCCCTTCTCAGCCATGCTCTTCCAGGACCTCTGCTGAGGAAAGGTTGTGCCACATCACAAGTGTGCACCAGCCCTCCAGAGAAGCCCTGGGCCACCGGGCCATGCAGGGGCATTCCCAGCCTGCTGGAAAGATGGCTGAATGGGGCATGTTGATTTCCCCCTTTTCGCACAGCTCCACCTTCCTAGCTCCAGAACAATTAGCTGTGGGTGCACTAAAGGCCACTGTCCATGGCCGATATTGTGGCATGTGTGTGGTGCTGTGGGAAGCACTCCCTGTTACACTGGGACCCTTGGCGGGGCTCTGAGCTGTGACTCCAGCCCCGGGCAGGAGTGTCCCCAGCCAACCAGGAAGATGGCTGCAAGGGGTGCAGTTTCTTTCTCCTTTTGGCTCCCCTCTGCCTTCCTGGCTCCAAGACAATTAGCAGCAGGTGTGGGAAGGCCTATCTTCCACACCAGATATTGAGGCATTGGCACAGCCCATTCCTGCTGCACTTCACTGCGCGGTTCTTGCCGCTGTATCTGCAGCCACTCCCAGGTTTTTTGTTTTTTTTTAAAGAACTAGTCCATCTCCAAATGCCAACCCATGGTTTTCCCACACCATAGCATGGCCGCCAGACTTTCAGCCAGCTCACTCACTCATTTCAGAACACAGACTCCCAGTGTCACCAAATGCACGGTCCCTGTGTATTTAGCAGAACTTGTCTGGCTGGTGTATCACTGGAACTGGTGTTCTGGGTCACTTTCTGGCTTTTATCTAGTATTTTTCATGGAGGTATTTTTTTGCCCTGTCTCACTTAGCTGCCATCTCTACAAGTTATTCTTAACTTTGTTTTTAAAAAATCCAAGCAAACTTTCAGGTATACTGACCTCAAACTCTTTGGCATCAGACCCTTGCAAGAATATCTTGTTCTATCAACAACAGCAACATAAATTCCTGAAAAATAACCTTCCACTAGTTTGAAAGATTTAATCACAATTCTGAACATCTGAAGCACTCTAAATCTTAAAGAATAATTGTGGCTGAATCAGAGGCAAACTCCTTGAAGAAAGCCATTGGTAGATGGGTCTCACCTCAAAGGAGAACTACTTCTTATTGCACTTTTTCTCCCCTGGGCCCAGCATAATGTTTGGCCCATGGTAGGCACTGGAGTCTACAAGCCCTTAGAGGTGAGGCAGCCTATTATCAGCTTAGGGACAGAATCTAGTGGCTGCTGTTTCTCTTTTTTTCCTGCATTTCAGAAAACAGTACCAGCCTCTGAGGATTACAGTGCCATGGGTTGCAAAAAGACATCAATAGTTTTGGAAAACTTTTCCTTGTTACTTAATTTAAAAATAGAGAAAAAATAGGACCTGCCTTGCTTTGCACTTTAGGCATAGTGAAAGAAGCAACTGCCAATGCTGCTGACCTATGAACCCATTTTTCCCACAAAAGAGACCTTGGAAATGTTTCTGAAATTCCCCATTTGGGACAATATGGGACAGAAGAGATTAGGATGCATTATCTTTTAATCAGACCTCCAGTGGCTCAGGATGCAACTGGATTATTTGCACCTACTTGGAGAGGAACATATGTCGAATCCAAATCTTTCCTTAAAGGAGGCAGTGACATTCCTGACAGTTACAATGTCCAGGCAATCTTTCAGGAGTGTCCCTAGAGTGGAGGGCTGCTGTAGATATACCTAAAGGATTTGGAAGCTGAAGATTATGGTTTTCCCAGAACTTCAACTCACATATCATTTTGAACATTGCAGGTCAAGGGAAATAATGTAATAATATATGCTGTATATATATAATTCCCATCTAATCAGAGTGTTATTGTTTGAATACTTCTTGGAGAAGAAATGTTCTGATCCAAAACTGCAGTACAGCCATTGCTCTATGGAATTTTTGAGGATCCATAATATTGTCAATATGTATGCTTTCTAAAGAAAAAAGGAAGTAAATTCAGTTATGTGTATAACTTATACTCCACTTCAATTTTGTAAAAACTAAAAATTTAATTAAATGTCATTGTATAGCACAGTGACAATTATAAAATTATAATGAATCATTAAAACATGTATTATCTATTATGTGCAACCACTGAAAATATTTAATAACCTTTTAATACCTGAAACAGAACTATAACTTGCCTTCCTGTCCATTGTCGTTTATGAGAGGGCTTCCACAAACTTGCAACACAATGTGTCAGATGATAGCCCCTCCACTGAACTAATAACAGTGGTGTTTGCATTAAACCATGAGCTCCCTCTGAGTAGGCTCTGTGTTCATTAATACCCTCTTTATCCTTATTATACTTCAAAGTGCCTGTGATATATTAGGTGCTCAATAAATGTGTGATGAACTAATAAATCCATGAGTGAATAGTAGCTTATAGTGTAGGCCATATAATTCTGGAAGGAACCTGGAGAATCAGACCAAGTTCAAATTCCTGACTTAACTGTGAATAAAACCAGGTCCACTATGAATAACAATTTTTTGGGAATTCTCTTTGGTGTATGGTCTAGCACTTAATAGCGCAGTAATTGACTTGTGTTTTTTTAGTCTAATATTTTTACCCAGTGTGACATGTCCTTAATCAATATTCAGAATCAACTCTGAGAATTTATTTGAGAGTTCTGAAACATAAATGGCATTATACAACTTCCATGTTTAGTTCTTCCTAAAATATTTTCTTGGATTTTTCTTGAAGACTGAATTTTTATGAGCTAGAAACCAAAACATGCAATCAGGCACACAATGGCATTATTCCTTATTAAGAAAATAAATAGCCACCATAGCATTTTGACCAAACAGTTACTTGAAGCAAGGAGCAACAATGATAATAGGTACTTACTGAAGATCATCTCACAGTGGAGTAAAACTAAGAAAACCAAGAACAAAGAGTTCATAAGGCTTTACCTATTTGGAACCTGAAACCTAACAGGCATGTATATTTGAATAATTACATATTCTGGAAGAAAAGTTGAAAGGCTTATAAGCTAAATAGAATTTTTGGTAACACTTCATTGTTAGCATGACAAAAGTTGGAAGCCAAGGTCTGCTGAGGGGGAAATCCAACGGGTTGGAATCATGAAAACTGCGTTCTAGGGATTAGGGCAAATTGAAATAGACTGGATATCAGAGCTTCAAATTATTTAGTTCCTCAGGTTGAAATTAGATGATTAGTGATAGCTATTGCTACTAGCTGCTTGACAGAAACTAGTTATCATCTTTATTTCAACACTATTTTTTCTAAAAAAAGTCAATCAGTTTCCCTTAAGACATTGACAATGCAATGAAAATCAAGAGAAATAATGCACAATGGAAACAGAAATATAGGAAATTAAAATAATATAATTAGCAGACATGAACCTAAAATTAACTGTGGCCATATGTTCAAGGTAATAAAATGCAGAGTTGGCGGTGGGAACTTCTGATTCTGGGTAAACAGATTAAAGACACATCTCATTTTCTTTCTCAGTGAATTAACTGATGAAATTCTGAGAACTCTGAAAATTTAATCTCTGCAGTCAGATAATAGACGAATACCATAATTCTAAGTATGATCAGACTGGCAGTGAGTTTACCATGTTCTCCTGTCTGAAGTCCTGCCTCCTAAACTCCACAACCTGAAGCCCGGAGGGGAGAACTTCAGTGCATACGGGGAGGAATCCAGTACAAACCTACACATTCTGTCTCAAGGAGTAGAGAAAGGAACTCTAAAACTCAGTGAGAATCAGGGAAATGCCCCACAGTTATTTACTCTCATGTATATTTTTTTCATTCTAAAGACCTTGCCCCCAGGAAATCCCTTGACAGGAGTGATGATGGCAGCAAAATTAGCCAGTAACAGGAAAGACCAGGGACCAAAATTCTGAGGGGTTGAGAATTTTGACAGAAAACAGAAAACTATAAAGAAAGATCCAATGGAAGTTATAAAAGTGGTAAAACAAAACAAAACAAAACAAAAGTAAGAACACAAGTGACAGGTTTATAAAACACTAATAAAGCTGTTGAAAAATTAGTGGGAGGTCAGAAGAAAATATACAAAATGAAGGAAGGAAAGGCAACAGAGTGTAAAATATATGGAAGAGAGAGTAAAGGAAAATAAGGAAAATGATAAAGTCCAACAACATTTCATAGGAATTCCATTAAGAGAGATGAAGGGGCTGGAGAAAAAAGAATATTTGAAGAGATGAAGGTGGTAATATATCTTTTTTTTAATGTTGACAGGCATGAAAATTTACATTTAAGAAGTTTACAAACCCTAAGAGGGAAAATGCACACAAAACTACACCTATGCAAATTATAGTAAAACTGGTACTGTGAACAATTGTGAACTGTGGATGATTGTATAGTAGGTGAATATATCTCAATAAAACTGAATTTTTTAAAAAAAGAAGAATACAAGGTAAGAGAAGGTAAGTTAGAATTTTCTTAAATTTTCTCATTTTATCTTGGGGTATATTTTAGACAGCACAAGGGTCTCTTATTCTAAAGAAGTCAATACAATTTGTATTCAAGAGTACTTTACATAGTGAAATGGAAAAAGGAAAGAAAGAATGTGCTCAAATAATGTTACCAGTGAGGCTTACAAATTTGTGGATGATGCTGAATTTGAAATCATTAAGTATCAAGAAACAATGGAATTGTAATCTGATTTGGAATTAGTGGTATCATTTAAATACCTGGGTATAGGTGCAGGTAGAGTTCACAGTGATTACAAATACATTTGGAAATGCTAGAGAAAATACCATAATCTATCACATAAATAAGAAATCAGGCTAAGAAATTGATAAGGAAATAGATGGAGAAGTAAAAGCAGGGAAAGCATGCACTGAAGTTCTCTTGTCTCAGAACATCAAATCAAATTGCCAAGATAATGTTGCTAGAAGAATATGCAGAAGAAAAGGAAATCTCCAAATAAAGAAGTAAGCAAGTTTCCTCAGTTTTTAAAAGCACACTTTTAACTTCTCTGAAAAGACATTGAGATTTAAATTTACAGTTCCATGAGAAAAAAAGAGGAAAATTCATGATGACCTCATTTACAACATTTTTATATTTTTTTCACTTTGTAAAAGGGTCAGCGACTATCAGTTCCCCAGTGGGCTGAACAATTGGGGCCAATCCTCAAAGCTTGCAATCAACCCTCTGTGGAGAAACAATCAATAGCCCAACTCCCTTCTGTCTGCCAAATTGCTACTTCTATTAACATGATTCAGAAGGAGTAGGTAAGAACATACACTACATTTAAGTGGGGCTTTCTTTACATCAGGCAAAAGCAAGTGTGTAAGTCAGATAATACTTTTAATTACTTTTTAATTTTCGTCACTGATATACAATTCTCCAGGCTCTTCCTTCCCCCAGAAAATAATGAATTGGCTAGCATGAGATTATCTTTTTTTACCAACAACCCAAGTTTGGGCTCCTGCTTCCTAATAAAATATATACCATGAAGAATTCTTATCAATCTTTAAGCAAGCTTTTGTACCAAATATTATATTCTGGATAGGCTGCCATCTTCCAAAAGCAATATATACGTGTGTGTGTGTGTGTGTGTGTGTGTGTGTGTGTGTGTGTGTATGTATATTCTTGGAGAAATGTCATTTTAAAGAAAATTTCTCCAATCTCTTTTTATTTTTTAAATGCTTCCAGATTTTACATTTAATATGGATCTGCAGCATGTATCTATATTGCAACCATCCATGAGTTAAACTTCAAGGTATTTGAAAATAACAGTTGGAGTTATAAACAAAGAAACCAACTTCACATTCTGCTTTAAAAATCTCAACACATTATTACTTACATTTTTGGAAGCAATTTTATTTTTGTTTAGATCTTGATAAAGATTTCCTTAAGTCTTTCTCTAAGTATTCTTGCATGTGTCTGATAGGAATTTTAAAGAAATATTATTAATATTTTTATCTCTGCCACATGTGAGTTCTTATGAACTTCAAAGGGAACTGCTTTACATATGGAAGAGATAAGTAACTGTGTAAGGGGAGTAGAAATCAGCCCCTGAGAACTCAGATAAATGCTAACTTTCAAAGTAAATAGGAGAGAGAAGAATCTGCATTATGTGCATGCATGTGTGTGTGTGTGTGTGTGTGTGTGTGTGTTCTATCAACAATTCATGGAGATATTTTGAGCAAATCACTTAATCTCTCAGGTCCTCTGTATCTTAAACAGCAAAATGGGCATAATGATCTTAACTTGCCTCCTATGTACATCCTATGGAGATCACTAATCATTCATTATACCTCACTTTGAAAATATAACATGCCATCAAATGCTAAATATTACCATCAAATATTCAGAGTAAGATTTTCTCTGAATTTATTATGTTGCACAATTGAATACTAATAATGTGAACTCTGTTATTCATGGGAGTAGTGTCTGTAATGTGTTGTTGGATATGCTAGACAACATATTTCCACCCATTCATTATGACAGTTTCCGACAAAAAACTTCCTCTCTGGGTAATGTGAAATGAGATGCTTTAGGCAGCTATTTCTTTTAATAACTCTTTATGAGATATACAACTTTAGAGGAAAGTTTCTGCAATCTGTGTCAAATTCCCTGTCTTTAGGGAGGCCAATTCACCTTCATCAAACCTTTATAACCTCAAATGAATGTGAAAGGCTGGAAGGTGAGAAGGCTCTGTAGAGAAGGAAGAAGACAGTGACATAAATCAGGAGAGGTAAGTCAAACATATCCTAACAGGGTTGAACACAGAAACTCATACCAAAAAATGAAATATGCACTAAATGGGCAATTTGTTTCTTCAGGAAGGAACTCTCAACATTCTGAAAGAGTTGAAGCTGAATGAAACACTGGCATTAGAAAGATGGCATACTCTGTAGATAAAAGTGAAGATGTCAAAAATCAAAATTAGGCTGCAAAATAGACAAATAGTGAAAGTAAAAGAGTAAATATGCAAAAGCAGACATACTTTCTATACTGGAAAAGTTGTTGTTTGTTAAACTCTTCAGAATTTAGTTTTCCCTAGTGTGCCGGTTTGAATGTATTGTGTCCCCCAGATGCCATTATCTTTGTGGTCTTGTGGGACACATGTTTTAGTGCTGGTTGGATTTGCTTGCAATGTGCCCCACCCAGCTGTGGGAGATGATTCTGATGAGATGTTCCCATGGAGGCGTGGCCCCGCCCATTCGGGGTGGGCCTTGATCAGTGGAGACATATAAATGAGCTGACTCAGAGAGAGGGAACTGAGTGCAGCTGGGAGTGATGTTTTGAAGAGGAGCAAGCTTGCTAGAGAGGAACGTCCTGGGAAAAAGCTGTTTTGAGGCCGGAGCTTTGGAGCAGACGCCAGCTGCCTTCCCAGCTAACAGAGGTTTTCCGGATGCCATTGGCCATCCTCCGGTGAAGGTACCCAATTGCTAATGTGTTACCTTGGACGCTTTGTGGCCTTAAGACTGTAACTGTGTAGCTAAATAAACCCCCATTTTATAAAAGCCTATTCATCTCTGGTGTTTTGTACTCTGCAGCATTAGCAAACTAGAACACCTAGATAAGCATTTTTAATTACATGTGAAATCAGCATTAAATATACTAGCACCAAAGTTTTGGCAAATATATCCCATCAGGGAAAGAGATTCACATTTGTGGAGGGAGCCCAGATTTATATTCTTTATTTACTTGTAAGTTCATGGGTAAGACAATCAGCCCTAGTTTTAGGGGAGGGATTCAATAAGTACAAAAGGCACTGACTGCTCAAAGGTGTTTCCTTGAGGCCTGCCATGAGGAGCACATTTCTAATTGGTTTGACCTCCTAACTGTACACTGCTCCTTTGAGTAAAGACACGGGTGTTGCATCCAAAACCCACTGTTCTTTCACATATTTTTATTAAGAGCCACTTAAAAGTTCTAATTATCTAGGGTGGTTCCATTTATTTCAGTTCTTAGAATTCCTAAAAAGATTACATGAATTAAATTGTTTGTAGCACAATTATTTATTATGGTAAATTCTGGGAATATTCTAATTTCTCAAGAGCATTAATGAGATATTATGCAATCAGAAATGTAACAAATATGAAACAAAGAAATATTAACATTAACCATTTAAAAATTTGAAAATCATAATATATGTATACATGTATATACATACCTTGCAAATCTATAATTGTATATATTAAAAATTGTATAAAATGAAAATGCACAGATTCTGTTTAGAAATTTGAAAAATTATGGGTGAATTTTACGTCTGTGATGTTTTAGAGTTTTAATTCTTGTGTTTCACAAGAAATAAAATTAGGCATAAGGGAGCCAATTTACACCAAGATAAATGCATTTCTTTTATTCAAGACAGATGAGTTTGATTGGAGAGTAGAAGTAGAAAAGATAATGGCATCTTGAATACCTACTACATACACTTCAAAAAATGTTTTAAAGTTTTTTCTGACTTCACTTTCACAAAAAAGCTTAAGAGTACTCGCTAGTTTCCTCATTTATCAGAAGGGAAGCTAAGACTAAAATAGCCAAAATAACTTGTTTAAAGTCCCTGAGCTGGTAGATTAGAGATTCAAACTGAGGCTCATCTGACCTGCATGCTTTCTACTCCACCCAAGATTTCTCTATCCAGATACGTGGGAAAGCCTGAGAAATGTGATTTCAGATGGGATCTGCATGCTGGGTTCTGGTCAGGTAATTAGTTGAGGGGCAATATGAGAATATAAGACATGGCACCATCAATTCAGGAGGGGAAAGTGGTAAGGAAAAAGAGGTGTGGTGTTTTGAAACTGTTTGTACCCCAAAAAACATGTGCTTAAATTGAATCCATTCCTGTGGGTATGAACCCACTTTAAGTAGAACCTTTTGATGAGGCTACTCCAGTTGAAGTGGGAACCATCTCAATTGGGATGAGTCTTAATCCTATTACTGGAGTTCTGTATAAGAGAATGAAATTCAGGCAGAGAGAAAGAGAGGGAGAGAGGGAGAGAGGGAGAGAGCCACAAATGAGTGGCCAGAAGCTTAAATCATTGAAACCCAGAAGAGAAGGGATCGACCAGAAGACACTGCCATGTACCTTGTTGCCATGTGACAAGCTAAGGACCAAAGTCACCAGCAGCCAGCCCCAGAATGCCACATGGGGAGAAAGCACTGCCTTGATGATGCCTTGATTTTGAATTTTTTCAGTCCTCAAAACTGTAAGCTAATAAGTTGCCATTGTCTAAGCAGAACCATTTCATGGTGTTTGCTTAAGCAGCCTAGGAAACCAACATAGTGTAATGCCAAAGGTAAATTTTTACCAACTTAGAATTATATTTATTATCATGATTTCAAAAATTTTAAATATTGACATGAGTTAAAGTATCCAACAGTATACAAAACCCAACTAGGTATTTTAATTCACAAGGCTCAGTTGAGACTTCAAAGCAAGCCTATTCTCTCCTGGGGGGAGAGGTACATGAAGTTCAGATAAATTATGCTACCTGGTGCCTCAAGGAAAACATTCTTGATCTAATATCTGGGAGCATTTCTATTAGGATGGGCTGATTACTTGCCAATAAAAAAGAGAACAGAAAATACAAAAAAGGGACAATAAGAAAATGCACAAGGTAAGAATCTGTAAAAATGTGGGCTTGCAGACTTTTAGGGCTCCATATTATACGATTATAAAATATTGTTCTGAGAGTTAGAGGGTATCTATTAAAGATTCTCCTCACTGAATTGACAAAAAAATCTCAGGGCACATTGGCTCCATTGATTTTGACCTCTCTGGGAGTGGTAAGCTTTACCTTCCCTGAATATAAGAGAAAGTGGGGGGAAAGGGTAGAATGAAAAGGAGAGTGTGGTAGTTTGATTATATACCCCAGAAAAAAAAAAATGTTCATAATCTTAATCCCATTCCTCTGGGAATGAACCTATTGTAAATAGGACCTTTTGAAGATGTTATTTTTACTTAAGGTGTGGCCAGCTGAATCAGGATGGGCTTAAAAAGATAGACAGACACAGGGATGGGTTGAAGGCCAGAAGTCAGTGAAATGAAGAGAAAGGTGAGGATATTACCACATACACGGCCTTGGCATCAGGAAAGTCAGTGAGCCAAGGAGTTCCAGCAGCCAGCACCAGAACTCCACAATCTTTGAGGAAGACACATTGCCTTGTTCATGCCTCAGTTTTGAACTTCTCCTAATCTCAAAACAGTGAGCCAATAAATTTCCGTTGTTTCAGCCAACCCATTTTGTAGCGTTTGTCTTAGCAACCTGGGAAACTAAGACAAACAGCAATACCAAGAGTCCTTAATATAAACCAAAAAGTTCTTTGGTGAGATAAGATAGGTGTTTGTTCCTGATGAGACAGGCATATAAACCAGGACTTCCGGAGGACAGCTGTTCACTTATGGGACATCTGTCCCCCTGGTTTGTATGGTCCCTCAGACCTGGCATTTTCTGGAGCTTCCCCATCATACTTCAGACATGGGAATGCAGGGACTTGATGCCTGGATATCTATTTCTTTAGCCATGCTAAAAAGGCATTTCTTTGATCTTGCCACCAAGCAAGATAAGACTTTTAGAGCTCTATGAGCTCAGTCCCTTGCAGAATCTCTCCTCCTCACTGCTTATCAAAGCCACTACCCTTATTCAAGTTGCCCTTGAAGCAGCACTAATGGGTAAGCTTGGAGGGGTGCAACTTTATCTGATTATTTCATCAACAAAAGCAGAGTTATATAGGTATACATAGAGACAAAGATTGCCTTAGAAAGAAAGATGACAAATTAGACAGATAATAAATTGGGGCTAAAATAAATATAATGTTTTCAATTATGACAATCATATTATTTATATTGCTCTTTTGAAGGGTAGCCATTTATGATATAGAAAATATCATATATCTTAATTTTAATTATCAAAAGAATATGTTGCCTAATGTATCTATGAAGGTGAAATTAAAAAAAAAAAACTTGTGAAGTTCAAATATGACATGTTTGGGAGTGTTAATGAAACAGGTGATTTTAACATGCATTTTTAACTTGGGCAAGAGGATAATAAGTGCATTAGTGTCCTTCTTCCCTCCGTTTACCACCTGGGTATTTTAAATTTCTAGAATGATGTATATACATATAGATAATATGGTTTTAAGCTAATTTTAACAGGAATACTATATAACTATAAATATTCTAGTCCACTTTCCTAACAGATTATTCTTAAACTTCATCACCTTTCATCAAAGTCTAACCTTTGATCTGATTTTATGATACATGCACAGGCTTTTCCAAATAAAGAATGATTTTGAGTATTTCTTCCCTTCTGCTTTTCTTTGTAGGTTAAATTTAATTTATTCTGCTGATCGAATCTTGGGATTTAAATGACTTGACTTTCATTACTTAGACAATGCTGGCTGCTCTTATTGAATAGGTTATTTAAGGTGAAAGTTCAAGACTTATGGGGGCTGCCCATTAAAAAGGAGAGCAGAAAGTGGTTTGTAAAGGGTAAGAAACATTGCTTATTGCAACTAATTTCATCGTTTGTTCCAGAGATATTAGTGAAGTTGAGCTAGTGAAAACATCTTTTTTTCTCAAATGCTATATTTTTAAAATTACTGATGGTATGATAAGGATCATAGCTACCAGATTTAGCCAATTCAATTTAATTAGAAGTTTCGATTTTTATGCTGAATATACTTACTCCTAATATTTGTGAAATTAGGCTTGGGTTGAGAATTTCTATAACTGATTCCTTTCTTTGCCTGAGCTTTCAGAATATCCAGGAAACATATCTTCTGATTTTGAAAAATTGTTGTTTTTCCTGGGAAATTAGAAAATGTTAGTAGCTCAGCATTACTTCTCAGAAAAACCACAGAACATTAGAGTAGTTGCACATAGCTGAGTACAGAGATTAGCCAATTGCATTACCCACACATGCCTGCTTTTACTGAGAGAAACTTCTCTCTTCAGGGTGGGACAATAATATGATTGGTGATACAAGGCAGTAGCATCCTCAGTAAAGATAATAGCTTTGTTACTACCTATGTTTTGTAACAGTTGGAGATCTAAGTTGTTGTCTGCTTCCTTCTCACTTATATTTTTTCATTCTCTGGAGCATGAGTGTGTTATGACTAATAATTTACCTTTTAATTTGGGCCAAGGACACATTTGAGAGTCCAAGGAGGCACATTTAACATAGACAAGGGGAGCTAGCCTAAACTGGGAGGGTCTCAGGAGCACAGCTATGATCATCCTATCAAAGATCCACTCACACTTAAAATCCACCTGCATCCCACCATCAGACAGATTACTTTGATTCACAGGTCTTCTGATTTCTTAGTATGTTTGTGAGATATTCCAATTTGAAAGATTAGCTGATTTTAGGTTTATTTCAAGACAGGCAGCCAATATGGCCCCCTAGATTTATACGTGTTGGCTCTGAGTTCACATGTGTCTAGTTTGGTAATAATAAGAAATATTTATGACCTTTTATGTCAAGTGTGGCAGTTAGTACCTGTAAATTGCCTGATGCATTGTTTAACATTTCCAGATGGATCAGTGTTCAGCTGCTATAACTATAATTTCATGGTGTTTGATGTCCTATCATTCTTGAGAAATATTCTCTTCCAGGTGGTAATTTCTTTCCTTATCTCAAATTACAGTAACATTTCAGGCAAGCCAACAAATAGTGTATTATGAGTACCATTATGGAGAGGATTGTGGAAAGATGGAAGAGTAGGGAGATCCAGGACTCAGTCTTTGCCCCAAAACAACTATTAAACAGGCAGGAAATGTCTAAAGCAACTATTATGAAATTCTGGAAGCCAGAAGAACAATGTATAGAATCCAGGGAAGAGAAGGAAGAAGAGGTTAATAAATTATGGGAAAGAACAGTAAATTGCTCTCTCTATGTGGAGGCTACTTGTGCACTTCCCCACTCATGCATCAGGCTGTCCCAGGGTCCAGCCCTGACTAGCTCACTGGTGACAGAAAGAGACATAAAAATTCCCTTCCCCAAGAAAGGATTGGCACAGCTCAACATTGATCGTAGCTGTTGATCAGTGAACTGGGATTACTAGGGACCTGGCTCTGAGGACAGCAATTGTTTCAACCCACCACATACAAAGGTAGTGGCAGCCATTGTTTCAACACTTCCTGGACATGGGTGGTGGCCGTGGAGACTCAAGGATATGGCGCTTCCTCAGGGCTGCAAGGGACAGTTAGTTGAAGTGCTGCATTTACTGGGCAGGCCAGGAAAGCTCAGCTGTGGGGATCCATTGGAGAAGTTGTTTGCACCCTTCCTGATCCTCTCCATAGAGCACTTTGGAGCTGACCTGCAACCCTTCATGGGTCCCTGGCCTTGTTTTGAACTAGAAAAGACTGACTTGGGAAAGTTCTCCAGTGTGCCCTCCTCCCAGAATTTTCCCTCCAGCCTGAAACAATGAAAGGAATATAAAAAACTATAGAGGCAGACAGACTGGCACAAAGGCCAGCCAGCTTCAAACACCCAGGAGAGGGAAATCTTTCTACTGGGAAACAGAAGGGACAACCAAATTTCTGCAAATAAGAGAACTCCAAAACAACTAACAAGTGAAAGCCCAAGAGAAGACAGAGATGTAGGAAGACAGGGAAAGCCCTGCACACTCCATTTGCTTTGTGCAGACATTCTGAAGGTCAAGAAAATCTCTATCTTATCACCAGCTGTTTACAAAACCAAGAAACAGACACCTTAAGGAATAAATCCCAGAGTTAACATTTTAAAATATTAAAATGTACAGTATGCAACAAGAGTTCAAAAGAAATAGTAAATGATGGCCCATCCAAAGGAAGAGGATAAAAATACAGAAAACACCAATGAAGAAGATGAGAAAGTGGACATATCAAAAATTCATTTTAATATGATCTTAAAAACACTCAAGGAGATGAAGGAAAATACAGGGAAAGAAGTAAAGGATATCAGGAAAACAAAAAATGAGCAATATAAGAGTCTTATTAAGGAGATACAAATTAGAAATTTTAAAAAGTGAACTGAAGAGAACTACTGGCATTGAAGTTCTCAATAACTGAAATGAAAAATGTCCAAGATGGCTTCAAGAGCAGATTGGAGCTGGCAGAATAAAGAAGCTGTGAACTTGAAGACAAGATACTTGGAAAAGCAAAAATAGCCTAAAACAACTCTGGAACACCATCAAGCACACCAATGTATGCATTATGTGAGTCCCAGAAGAAGAAAGAGAGAAAGGGGGCAAGAGGAATATTTAAAGATATAATGACAGTGAACTCCCCAAATTTAGCAAAAAACATGAATATGCTCATCCAAGTAATTCAGAGAACACCAAACAGGATAAACTTGAAGAAAAATATACCCTGTCATATATTGATCACATGACTGAACGCAAAGGACAAGGAGAGCTCTGAACACTCAAGAGGAAAGCAGTGTGTTATGTACAAGGGAGGCCAAATTAGATCAAGTGCTGATTTCTCATCAGAAACTGTGGAGACGAGAAGACAGTATGTTGAAGCATTGGAAGAAAACAGCTGTCAGACAATAATTTTATATCCAGTGACATTTTCTTTCAAAAATCAGGGGGAGATTAAGACATTCTCAGATAAACAAAAATTGAGGGACTTCATTAGCACTAGACCTGCCATACAAGCAATACCAATAGGAGTTCCTCAGAAAGAAATGAAAGGACACTAGACAGTGGTTCAAAGCAGCATAAAGGAATAAAGACCTGTGGTAAAGGTAGCCATTTGGTTAATCATAAATGCCAGTATTATTATAGTGTATTATTTGGTATGTAACATCACCTCTTACTTCCTACAGGTGCTAAAATTCAGATGCATGAAAAGTAATGATAAAACTGTTTCTGGACATTCAACTGTACAAATATATATTTGGTAACAAGTACAAAAAATGTTTGGGGGACAGAGGAGGACAGGAAAAGTATATGCATGTGCCATTGAAGTTAAGTTGGTATCAAACCAAATATGATTGTTATATACTTAAGATGTTCAATTTTAACCCCATGGGTAATCACAAAGAAAATACATGAATAATATATCCAGATAGAAATTAGAAGGCACTCTATATGGAATGATATAAAAAATCAAATAAATATAAAAGTAAGAATTAATGGAAATAGAGGACAAAAAAGGCCTCTTACAAAAATGAAATAACAAAATGGCAGAAGAAAGTCCTGCATTTTCAGTAGTGACTTTAAATATAAATGGATTAAACTCTCCAGTCAAAAGGCAGAGATTGGCAGAATAGATAACTATATGCTGTGTACAGGAGACTCAACTTAAATTCAAAGATACAAGTAAGTTGAGAGTAAAAGGATAGAAAAAATATATACTATGCAAGTAGTAACCAAAAGAGAGTTGGGGTGGATATACTAATATCAGATGAAATAGACAAGTCAAAAAGTTGCAAGGAACAAAGACGGTTATTATATACTAATAAAGGGGAGAATTCAACTGGATGATGTAAAAATTATAAATATATATGCATCTAACAGCAGAGCCCCAAAATATATGAAGCAAATATTGACAGATTTGAAAGGAGAACTTGATACTTCTACATTAATTTTAGGAGACTATAACACACTACTTTCAATAATGGATGAACTATCTAGTCAGAAGATCAATAAGGAAGTATAGGACTATAAATCAACTAGACCAAACATACATGTATAGAATACTTCACCCAACAAAAACAGAATATACATTCCTCTCAAGTGCAGGTGATTCATTCTCCAGTATAGTCCATATGTTGGGTAACAAAACAAGTCTCAATAAATTCCAAAATACCGAAAGCATGCAATACATATTCTCTGACCAAAATGGAAGGAAGCAAGAAATCAATAACAAAGGGAGAAAGGGAAAATTCACAAATATGTGGAAATTAAACAACATAATCTTGAACAACAAATGGATTAAAGAGGAAATCAGAAGCTAAAGTAGGAAATATCTTGAGGCAAATGAAAATGAAAATACAACATAACAAAAAGTATGGGAGCAAATGCAGAGCTAAGAGGGAAATTTATAGTTTTAAATGCTCATGTTAAAAAAGAAGAAATACTCAAAACTGCAAGAACTGGAAAAGGAAGAGCATGTCAAATCCAAAGCTAACAGAAGAAAGGAAATAACAAAGATTAGAGCAGAGATAAATGAAATAGAGAAAAGTATATAATCAACCAAACCAAAAGTCAGTTCTTTGAAAAGATCAATAAAATTAACAAACCTTTAGCTAGACTCATAAACAAACAAACAAACAAAAAAAAATAGGCTACAAATAATGAAAATCAGAAATGAAAAGGAGGACATTACTACTGACCCAGCTGAAATAAAAAGGACTTTAAAAGGATACTGTGAACAACTATATGCCGATAAAATAGATGACCTTGATGAAATGGACAGATTCTTAGAAACATACAAATTACCTACACTGAAGTTCTCAATAAACCAATCACTATTAAAGAGATTGATTCGGTCATCAAAAATCTCTCCAAAAAGGAAAACCTAGGAGCAGATGACTTCACAGCGAAAATTTAGCAAACATTCCAAGAAGACTTTACTCCAGTTACACTCAAATTTTTCCAAGAAATTTCAGAGGAGTGAACACTCTCGAACCTATTCTATGAGGCAAATATCACCTTCATACCAAAGCTGAATAAAGATATCATAAGGAAAGAAAACTACAGATCAATGTCTCTTAGGAAGATAGGTGCAAAAATCCTGCACAAAATACAAACAAATCAAATCCAACAATATATTAAAAGCATTATTCACCATGATCAATAATTATATCCATGGTATGCAAGGTTGGTTCAACATAAGAGAATCAATTAACACAATACACAACATTTAACTGAATAAAGGGGAAAAACAACATGATCATCTCAACTGATGCAGAAAAGGCCTCCAACAAAATCCAGCACCCTTTCTTGATAAAAAACAAAACAAAATAAAACAACACCTAGAACACCAGGAATAGAAGAAAACTTCAACATGATAAAGAACATACATAAAAACCCCACAACTAACACCCTACTGAATGGTGAAAAATTAAAAGCTTTCCCTCAAAGATCAAAAACAAGACAAGGAAGCCTGCTGTCATCACTGTTATTCAACATTGTACTGGAAGTTCCTGCCAGAGCAATTAGGCAATAAAAAGAAACAAAGGCATGCAAGTTGGAAAGTGGGAAATAAAACATTTCCTCTTTGCACATGATATGATCATATATACAGAAAATCCTGAAAAATCCACAACCAAACCCCTAGAGCTATGAAATGAATTCTGCAAAATGGTGGGGTACAATATCAACACCAAAAAATGAACAATCAGAAGAAGAAATCAACAAAAAATATCCATTTAGATATAGCAATTAAAAGAATCAAATATCTAGGAATAAATCTAACCAAGGATTTAAAAACTTGTACACAGAAAACTGTAAAACATTGCTAAATGAAATCAAAGAATACCTAAATGCAAGGACATTTGTGCTCATGGACTGGAAGACTAAATATCATTAAGATGTCAATCCTAACCAAAGCAATTTATAGATTCAATGCAATCGTGATCAAAATACCAACAACCTTCATTTCAGAGATGAGAAAGCCAATCATCAACTTTATATGGAAGAGTAAGGGACCCTGAATAGCTAAAGCTGCTTGAAAAAGAAGAATGCAGTTGGAGGACTTCCATTTCCTGATCTTAAAACTTTTTGCAAAGCTACTGTAATCAAAAGAACATGGTACTGAGAAGGAAAGATACAGATCAATGGGATGGAATCAGGAGCTAAGATCATCCCTCACATTTCTTGGCAACTGATTTTTGACAAGGGAGCAAAGACCCCCTCAATTAGGAAAGAATAGTCTCTTCAAACAAATGGTTCTGGAAAAACTGGATCTCCATTCACACACAAAAAAGGAGGACACTGTACCTCATACATTATGCAAAATCACTTCAAAATTAATCAAGTACCTAAATATAAGATCTAGAAATATCAAAATCCCAGAAGAAAATGTAGCAGACCATCTTCCAAACCTTGTAGTAGACAATGGTATCTTAGACTTTACATCCAAAGTTCAAGCAACAAAAGAAAGATTGATAAATGAGACCTCATCATTTTTAAATTTGATTTTTTTTTCCCTCAAAGGACTTTATCTTGAAAGTAAAATGACAATGTGGACAATGGGAGAAAATATTTGGAAACCATATATCTGATAAAGGTTTGATATCCAGAATAAAGAAATCCTTCAACTTAACAACAAAAAGAAAAACAACCCAATTTTAAAATGGGCACAACACTTAATACATATCTCTGAAGAATCTGTACAAATGGCCAAAAAGCACAGGAAAAGATGCTCAACATCATTAGCCATCAGGGAAATGCAAATCAAAACCACATTGAGGTACCATTTTGCACCCATTAGAATGGCTGCTTAAAAAAAAAACAAAAAAAAAAAAAACAGAAAATAATAAATGTTGGAGACGATACAGAGAAGTAGGAACACTCATTCATTGTTGGTGGGAATGTAAATTGGTGCAGCCACTGTGGAAAACAGTTTGGCAGTTCCTCAGAAAACTAAGTATAGAACTAGCAAATGACTGGGCAGTCCCACAACTAGATGTATTCTCAAAAGAAGTAAGAACAGGGACTTGAACAGGTATCTTCACAGATGTTCATAGCAGCATTGTTTACAATTGCCAAAAGATGGAAGCAACCCAAGTTTCCATCAATGACAAATGGATCAACAAAATGTGGTAAATACATACAATGGAATATTATTCGGCCATAAAAAGGAATGAGGTCCTGATACATGAAACAACATGGATGAAACCTGAAGACATGACATTGAGTGAAATAAGCTAGACACAAAAGGAAAAATATTGTATGATCTCACTGATTGGAAACAATTAGTACCAGCAAACTCATAGAGTCAGAATCTAGAATATAGTTTACCATGTAACAGGATAGTGATAGGGAATGGGAAGTTAAGGCCTAAAATGTACAGAGTTCCTCTATGGAATGATGGGAATGTTTTGGCAATGGATGGTGTTGATGGTGGCACAATATTGTGAACATAATTAACATTCCTGAAATACATATCTAAATGTTATTAAAGGGGGAATGCTAGCTACTATACATGGCAACAGAATAAAAATTAAAAAAAAAAAAATCCATGGAACTACAGTACACAATGAATCTTATTAAATCATTGACTATAGTTAATAGTACAATTATAAAAATAAGCTATAATCAATATAACAAACACTCCACAGCAATGCAAGGTATTAATAATAGTGTCTTATATGAGAATCCTGTATGTTATGCATATAAATACACAACTTCTTTAATAGAGAAAAAAATATTACCCTTATGGTACCAAAAGACTAAGAGGTGGAAAAATGCCCCACTTGCTTTTGCCATTGAACCCATTTTTACCCTGCGTACTGAATGAGTTAGGTCAAAAGTCGATGGTAAAATTTTGTTTTGTCCTATTAATTTTCACTACTGTGAGGCAATATAAAATTGGACGCTGCAGTTGAATGTCATTGTTTTGTCTCCTCTTTTTCTGGTATCAGCTCAGGTATCATTTCATCAGAGGTACCTTCCCTGGGCACCCTTTCTAATGTGGCCTTTTTATTTAATCTCTGAAAACAGACATCATTTAATTTCAAATATAAATCTCCTTCAAGTTGTGTAATCAAATATTAAGTTTGTTTATTTGCTAATTTTATGTAATTTCCAAAAAGTATTTAACCCTATGAAAGCCAGGGAAGAGGTGTGGGTAGGGATGTGGAGACCCTATTTGTTTAGTTCTTGAAATATAGTAGCAACTCAATAATAAGTGTGAAGTGAATACATAAATGATTAAATGAATAAATGAATGTGATGTCTTCCAGTTCAGGAACTTACTTACTTGAGATACTTCACTTTCTGAAAGACAAAATTGCCATGAGAACTTTATGCAGATTTTCCTTCCTTTGCAACCCACCCTTCCCCTTTCATTTCCATTATATTGCAGAAGCCAAACATCAAAATTCCAGTCATTCCACCATTCTCTTATAGAGAGTCTTCTGCTTCTATCGACCCAGCTTCTGATCACAGCTGATTGACAGATATGAGTCCAAAAGGAAATTCATCTATATATTTTCCAGTGACCTAGCTGGTGGGTGAATGTCAAGGTTCTGCCCAAATAAGGAACATAGAGAGGGAAACCAGGTGAGTTGGTTTAAGTGGGAGAATAAAGGGAACAAGTTGATTGTTACTACAAGGAGCAGATCAGACAAAGAGCAATGGAATCCAGCTGCTGAAGGGTTCATAAAATAATCTGTTCAGCAGAACTTCCATGGATTCTTGAAATTTCCAGGGAGGTGTGGTTATCCTGCAGCTACTGGGCTTCCTGAATGGCTTAGGTGTGTGTCTTTTACTGGCTTTCTCTGAGGCTTGACCTATGCAGTCCTGACGTGTCCTTACAATAGATTTTCTATTATTAAAATAATCTAAATGAGTCTTTGTTTCTCATAAACAGAAGAGTCTTATATAATCCCAAGTAATATAAAATGCAAAAAAAAATGTCTGATTTAAAAATTATTTTTGTAGCTTGCATGTGATAAATGACCTGTGAAACATTAGAGTATTAAAATATTTTTAAAAAATTTCCTGTCATATTGTCAGATGGCTGGAAAGTGACCATACAAACCTTATTTCACATTGATCAAGGGAGAAGGTGAATATCATTCCCCAGGTGCACCCAATGAATCAAGGACAACAGTTTCCTATTTCCTATTTTTCCTCTGCTTTCTTCTGTCTCCTCCCTTCTTCTTCCTCTCCTCCCCATTCTTGTTCTTGTTCTTGTTCTTCTCTTTCCCCTTTCCTCTAATTTTCCTCCTCCTCTTCCTCCTGCTTCTCTCTCTCTCATTCTCTTTCCACCTTATTGAAATAGTGCCACCATTGGGCCTCAATAGCATAAGTGGATTAGTAGTCAAGAATAAGTGTTATGATGTTCAGAATCCCAGGCTAGTATTTACAGAAATATTTAATCTAGATAGTGTTGATGTACATAAGAACTTACATGCAAAATTTGTTGCAGGAAATTTCATACTCAGAAAATTGACAGTATATAACATATATATATGTTTAATGTATGTCCTTGCATGTATTGTGAATAATTAATTACTGGATCTTAATTATAAACTTGATGACACTAATTCATAACCTTTTTTTTGAAAGTGTACTTTTGATTTTTGATAGTAGACTTGAAACAGCTTAACGGAGCAATCTTATTTACAAAGAAAATTGCCATGTATCAGATTTGTATACATGTGTAAGAAATTATTTTTCAAAAAGGAGTACTTTAAAGACATGTAATAACTACTATGTTTTATCACCATAGCTATCATTATAATGACAAGATTGAAAACTCACCAGAAGCAAGACTTGTAAGTGTAGCTCATAAAGGTAAATAACTATAATTAATTATGGTTACATTCATATTTTATATGCTAAAAAACTCAAGATTTTAAAACTTTATATTGTTTGTTATTAAAATTAAGCAATTCATAACACAGCATTTTAAATTTTATAGATAAATGAATCTCTATAAAGGTTTTTCTTCAAGTTGATTAAAAATGGTTTATTCTATTTCTGGGTCACTTACTAAAACTTAGGATTCATACATAGACATAATGTAGGAAATCCTTTTGTTGTTTATGAGTCTCCAAATCAATGGTGAATTCATAAAATGTCTGTCTGCCAATGGGATACAAAATTAAATTCATCAATTGAAGGGCTTTTAATCCAATTAAATGGAAAATGAATTGTCCTTTATTTATTTATTTGTATACTCACTATATTGTGTACCATACCATGAGCCATTATTTGTCACAAAGTTTTCAAGTTTCATTTTTCCACTAGCATTTTACTGACTAAACCAATCATTTTCAGTAGCAACCATCAATATAAAAGTTGAAGTAGGCTCCATTCCATTTAAACATTTAATTTCAAAGGTTGGATTGAACTATTTTGCAAAAGACTATGCTATTGGGTGTTATTGTTCACAGATAAACTATTAAAAAAAAAAGGGCTGTGATTAGATGTTCCTTCACTACAGTTATCAGTTCCTTTTAAAGCCAATTTCGTACATTTGATTCTGCCCCTTACAAACTCTGTCCATTGGCAAATCATGTGATAAGCAACCATAAGTGCCTGTTTCTGCATCTTCCAGACCAGCCAGTGCTCTCCCACTCCACTCATCTCTGCCATCCCCATTCCCACTCCACACCCAAAACCCACAGAAATTATTCTCTGTGGGGAACTGAGTCTTCCATGTTGCCTGAGGCATATCTGGGGTGGTGGCTTAGAACGCTGAGCCACAGGCCTGCATAGAATGTCATGCAGGCCCACCCTGTAAAGATGTGTGTCTTGTGACTACTATTGTCTTAAACCTAGATTGTATGCACCTGATGTAAATATACCTGATGTAAACATAAGTATCTGGTGGGCTCTTCCCCACCTGAGCACCTTTAGCATATATACCTGATCTTCTGAAATAAATAGCTGGAGCAAGGCTGCATTGTCGTCCACTTAACACGAGATGCATGTGGGCCCCCTGCTCCCTTAATTCTTAGCTTTGTGTCCGTGTCTCATTCCTGTGTCGCCCTGTCAGCAATAATTCTCCCCAGAGAAAACAGGGTGTCCTTTTAATAAATATAGATCAGTTATCACCTGCTGCTTTAAATCCTCCAAAGACTTCTCATTATAATTAGAATGAAATACTGAGTTTTTGTGTGGTGTACATGGCCCTCCGTGATCTACCCCTGCCTATCCCTTCAGCCTCATCTCCTACCAATCTGCAACATGTTCATTCCATAGGCTCCACCTATAACAGTTGTCACTTGAACTTACCCAGCACTTCCCTGCCTCAAGGGGCCTTGGGATTTTTGTTCCCTATACAAAAATGTTTGACTCCAGATTTGTGCTTTGCTGGCTTCTGCTGTAATTCAGGTCTCAGTTCAAATGTTACTTTCTCATAGAGATCTCAGAAACTACTTATCTAACTCCCAACCCTGTCATTTTCTATCTCATTAACTTATTTAATGAACTTTATTGCATATATTCCTATCTCTAGATATCCTATTTATTTGATTACTTGTGCATTGTTTTCCCCATACCCTACAAAGATGTAACGAATACTGGTTAGTGTTAGATGAAAGAAAAAATGAATAAATGACTGAATGCTTCTCTTATTCTAGGTTTTTTACAATTTTCAATTTTCTGTTAATTTTACTTCTTACATCATCAACAATTCTTCAGGTACCTTTGTTGGCAACCCTGTTTGGGCTTGTTCTCTGTGCATCTGACTTTGACATGTCTCTGGTCCATAACCTCAGTGCAACATATCCCTGTAAAGGGTGAGGGTATCCTTGGAATATGCTTTTGTGGCCTGGCAGCATAAACAGGAGGGTCCAAATCTCACAGTTCCCACCAAAAAAGGAGAGGGGGAATTGATCTCTTTGCAATTATTTTTGATTGATCCTAAAGGGTAAACTAGGATATATCAAGCTCAATTTTTCCTCATCTGGGAAATATGCAGTTATAAAGCCTCTGCTGGAGCCAGCTAACACTGGCTTGCACGAGCCAGTTGCTACGTATTCAGGAATTTTGAGAGCCATTTGTTAAACTGACACAGTAGAAGTATTTACACCACAGAAATTGCAGAAACTGACAAGTACCACAAATCAGAGCTTCCTGCCCCCTAAGAAATACAGTTTATCAGCCCACCACTGAATATATTATACTTTCTATCACTATCTTAAGGTGATTTTTGCAATGGTGTGAGGGTGAATGCACTCATTATCTCAAGAAATAGATGAGGTAAAGTAGATAAGAACTTCTGTTTTGTTGAGGACATGTCTAAAGACCATATACTCTAAAATCTGAGTTGTTATCCTTATAAAATTCCAGTGGCCACAGGACTTACTCTTAAAATGGTCTAAACATTCCTGTATTGGTAAGGTATAGGAGGATGGGAAGTAAAGTTCAAGTTTTATATTAATCCTATGGGATTGCCATTGGTGTTTTGAAATACCCTGCTCTGACATAAAGTATTGGTGCAGGACAATAGTCACAAAAGGTAAGGAGGCACATGACTTTAGCCACCAAATCTTGGGGCTTAAAGCGATAGAGTCAGCAGTATACTGTGAATCTCGCCTAATAGCCAGCCTCTCTAGCATTTTAATAAATCTGAGCTTTTGTTTCACCCAGTTAGAAAATTTTCATTGTTCATTCAGTGTCAGTATACAATGGCAGCAGAGGTGTTAGGAAATTGGTATGGTGTTTAACAGCTAAGGAAAAAGGTGGAGTTTCCTGTAGATACCAGGGGAGAAAACTATGAGTTTCGGGGAAGTCCTTCAGCCCAATATTCTTACATTGTATGGAGAACTAAGCCCTGCTGGCTTGCTATTCTCAGCATTTCTCTACCTCCCCAAACTAGACCCTCATTAATCCCATTTGCAAGTAAGGAGTGCTTTAGTTTCTGAACATGATTTCTATTCTCCCATATGAGTGAGCGAAAGAATTCTAGCCCAGCACATGGATTTCAGAATAGTAATTTTACCACCTTTCAACACCGACCTTGGCACCTTAGTGCAAATGATTAGAATTCTGACTTGATCACTGGGCTCAGGCCCCATCTGGGAAGATACCCACCTCCACAGTAACTCCAGAGGTTGGATCTTGCTTTTGCTAGCTCTCCCTTTCCCACTTATTCTAGGCACTGATTTTATTTTCCCCTTCCACTTTCCTGTAAGATGATGTAACCTATCCTTTTTGAGAATACTTATGCCAGACGTGATGAAAGTCTAAGTAACTGTAATTTTGGTAATTCTGTCAGGCAAATACCATTATGCTTGATTGGCTATGAAGGGCAATTATTTCTCCAAATGGGCAGAGTTGTCCTCCTCACCCAAACACACAATCAATATATAGGTGAAATATGATGGCAAATTTGCTCACCCTTGTACCCAAAGGACTTCACACAGCCCTTATTACAAATTAATCAATTAATAAACTTGGTTGGATACATGAACAAATGAATTTCTAAAGAAGAGAAGAGGGGCAGTCTCCATTTTGTTTTCTGTAAATTATTAGCATTACTTCAGACATAAAAGTATACACTAACCTCATTAGGTTTAGAATATGAAGATATATCTGGCATTTCACCCAGAAACCTTTCTTTAGACTCTTTCTTTATAATATGGTCAGAAAAACTGAATGTGCTCTGCCTCTTATGCTGTGGCCTGGGTAAATAAGGACTTGTCTTCCAGCTCATAGTAGTTTCGGGATAAAAGTGTGTAATTTCTGGATGAGCCAGGGCAATCTTAAATAGAGAGTAAGGACCATCAAATTAAAAGTATGGGAGAAATGGTGTAATATCCTCATCCAAAATAGGGGTTCTGGCCTTAGTACTGCTGGGGACAGACTCAGCTGGAATAATAGGAAATGGAGAATCAGCATGGGGCAAAGAAACCAGCACAGGGTAAAAAACAAGACCGATTTTGATTCTGCCTCTATCATTCACTAAGATATGTGGATTTAAGCCAATCATATAGCTTTATTTGGAAATCAGTTGTCTTACTGTAGAATAGACATGAATATTTGTTGAAGGGATTACAAGAAAAAATGTTTGAATATAACCTAATAATGTACTTTAAGATTTATTCATTTTTTCAACCATTATTTATGGAGTATAAGATTGTAAAACAGATTTGCAAATAGTATTATAAAATATAATTGTGTTGCATCTACACATACTGTGTGATTTTGCAGCTATATTATTTCCATTGTCCCTGAGCAGTAGAATGGAACAGCAAGGTAGAAAGAGTTACTTGACTGCTGTCTTGGTTTCCTTGATTTCCTGAGTCAGATTAACAATGGGGATTTATTAGTTCACAGTTTCAGAGACTATAAGATGTGCCTTCATCTGGGGTTGGTAGTGTTGTTCTGGTTGGCTGGCAAACTTCTGGTTCCTTGGCTTTTCCATCACATGTCAATGCATGGCAGCATCTTCCTTCTCTTCTGGGCTCCGTAGACTTCCAGCTTCTTTTCCCTGGTGGCTTTCTCTCTGTCTGAATTTCACTTTGCTTATAAAGGATTTGAATTAAGATTAAAGCCCAACCTGATTCAGTTGGCTGCACTTTAACTAAAAATATCATCTTCAAAAGGTCCTGTTTACAACAGGTTCACAACCACAGGTATAGATTAAGCGTAAGAACATTCTTCTTTCTAGAGTACATAATTCAACCTACCACAACTGCCAATAGCCAACCTTCAGTTGGCTTCAGCCTGGACAGCAGGAGTTAGAGAGAACATTGTAAAAACAATAAGTGGAAACCGTTTTGTTTTGTTTTGTTTTCTTCTTTTCTTTTCACTTTAATTGGCTTTGTGTACTTCAGTGTTGTGGAAATTGTTAGAAATTATATGGCTGTCAAAACTGAAATAAAAGGATATTTGTCCATCAATGTAAATATTATTCAAAAATTAAGGTTTTCCATTTTGAGCCCAAATGGCAGGAAATTTTGCCCAAATATTGGGAAGTTCAGAGAATTTCTTTTAGCAACTTCTTTTCAGGGCTTTAAAAGAAAATAAAACAGAAAGTGTTGGCTGGAGTAGAAAAAATTCCTTGCCAAGTTGTGTCCACAAATCCCCTCAGCTTTTCTATAACTTAATCACTTTCTGCTTTGTGTTTGCTTTATCACCTGCCTACATGGTTTGAATGTAAAAATAGTAATGCTTGATAATACAAAGAACACAAAGGAATTTTTACAAGACCCTCACTGCCTTTTTATCTGAAAACTGGACTATACTTTTTCCTGAAAGTGAATTGTGGCTTTAAGAGGTTTTCAAGGTAAAAAAATGATTTAACTTTAATTTTTATATGTTTGGATGGCTTACTTCTATGGATTTAGGTTTCTGCCTTTCAGCCAGTCCTGAAAACCTTTTGAATAAGTCAGAGAAAAATAATTCCTAATACATTCTGCCACAATTTCACACCAAAGAGATTTCAGTTGATTGCTTAAGGAAAATAAAATATGGACCTCTTCTGTCAATTAGTCTATGTTGATAAAGGTGGGCTGACAGATCTGTGTTTCAAGGGCCACTGTAGATGAAAGCACACCTGAATTTCTCCTTTAAATCTGCTCTTACATATCTATCTTCTAAAGAAATATTTACCTTGGGAATGTTTATTAGAAATCCCTATAGTTTTGACAATTATTCTGAAGACCAGAAATAATTCTATATAGGTCAGAAGCTAATCTGCAAAAAATGTACCATACGCTGTTTTTGAAATCTGCTGCATAAGCTCAAAGACATTTAAATCCCAGGATATATCTCAAAATGGGCTTCACATGCACAAGTTAGTAAGTTACAGAAATGAGTTCAGAGAAACATTCTTATTTCTTGTATGAGTCCCAGGTCTCTCAAGAGAAACTGAATAATGAAGAAGATATGGACTCATGTTGCAGATCAGTCTTTTAAAAGAATAAGAGATCTATATGGAATAGACTTTAGTCAATAAAATATTTCCTCTTCCTCATTCTCCAGCTTTTTCCTTTTTCTCACCTAACCACTGATTTATTTTAGTTCTTGTGAAAAGTAAACAGCAAATATAAAGAATGACAGGAATTCAATCTATAATTGAGGCTTGGGATTTAGTACAGGGTATTCAGCCACCTGTCATGTCCTGGTTTCAAAACAGACTAGGATTGATATCTCTGCATTATGTTAGGGAGACACAATATTCTGAGCCAAAGGGTAATTCAAAATATCCTATTTTGCATTTCTTGCTTGTTTTCTGGTTTATTTTATACTCTGCTTGTGCTGCCTTCTCTTCCCCACCTAACACCCCTGTCTCTCTCACAACCCCTCCACACTCCTACCCCCAATCCCCATATAAATATTTAATTATTAGCATAAACTACAAAGTGAAAAAGCAAAAGTCTTAGTGATCAACGTTTAACAAAATCCATTCATGGCCCATCTCAGATTTTACCCTAAGGATTCAAACTCTGAAGAGTTAAAAATATCATCTATAAAAGTGGGGATTTTTTATAAGTTTACTTAAAGATCTAAGGAATTAATGAACACTATGTATGTGTACTATATGCACATTTTACCAAATTTTAAAATTTGATGAACATTTCAAAAATAAAAATGATGAACCAAAGCTTAGAGATAATTAAATCAACTTTTTAAAAAGAAAGAGCAATAAAATAAATATTTACTATGCATTTTCTTTAAATTATTATGCAAATGTCCCTTACAAAACTCTAACCTTGGGGAAATTATGGTAGTCTTATGAACTGCAGATTATAATGGCCCACAACAGAGTAGAGAATAAAAGCTTATTCCAGAGTGGGTACGGTATATGTCAGGCATACTATTCATGGCAAAAGCATTTTCAGCAATTTCATTAGTCTTTTCTTATAGGAATCTGAGCATGCAGACCATGCTAATCCAAACTTTTCACACAGACATATTTAAATCAATTCTATTGAAAAATTATTATTGTAGAATGTTGATTTATTTTCTTTATTTTATTAGTTACTAGGAATGATTCCTCACAATGGAATTTTGGTATAACCTGTCTCAATTTTTTTTTCACTAAGAATAGAAGGAGGTAATCTTGTTCCCCTCTATTCTGTGTTAATTTATATATCTTTCCCTCCAGCCCTTGGGTATGGCCCAATCTCTAATCCCAAGGTATGTACACAGTGGCTGACTTCAACTTTTTTGTTTCTGGGTCTGAGAATCTGTCCAAAGAAATGTGTAGTTTTTCAATCATGAGAAAATCAACTATAGGATAAAGTGTCATGTTATAATATATTAGTTTAAATAGAATATTTAGTAGTCTCCAAAAAAATTCTGTTCAATTTAACATAGCAAGGTAAGTCATGAAATCATGAAATTTTGTGTATCATGCACAGATCCAGACAAACCTTATATGTAAAGCTCTAGGGAAAGGTTAGACTGTAGTGGGAGTTTCATTAAATGATCTCCTTCCTGTCTGGTCATGACTGAAGTTTTCAAAAACTAATTTATCAGGGAGATCTAAGATGGCAGCATAGAGAGGAGTGGAAGCTAAGTAGTCCCCCTGGAACAACTGAAAAAAAAACCAGAAACAACTAGTATACAATCCAGAATAACTACAAGAGGACAGACGTGAACATCCAATCATCATACACCAACCTGATTTGGGAGGAATGCCCGAGATCACAGCACAAAATCTAAGTAAGAACTGCAGATCCAAATCGGGAGACCCCTCCCCCATAGCCCGAGCTACAAAGCCTCCTGGTGCCAGAGAGACGCTTTCTCCCAGTGAGTGAATATAGCTCAGCTGAGCTCCAACTGGGGTTTTAATTAGCGAATGTGAACTGCTCACTACGAGGTGCAAATCCCCAACAAGTAGACAGAGGCTTTGGGTAATGACTAACCTTGAAAAGCCGCAGGGTCTCCTCGGACTAGCTCTGTTCCTTTTCAACTCAGTGGAGAAAGCCTCGGCCATTTTGAGTTCCCAGTTCTGTGACCCAGACAAGGGTGTGGAACAGGCAGAGAGAGACCATTGAAATGCTAATGACTTCCCCCTAAGGCATCCATATTCTCTAAAGAGGAAAGGGGTGGGGCCCAGCTTTACTGCCTGCCTTTCATTCAGAACTTACACCAGTCAAGAATTATAGGCTAATCTTTGCATCAGGCAGACAGCCTCCCTGCACAGCCCAGCAGCCTGGGGCTTAGCTTGAGGGACTACATGCACAGCCTTCCCTCAGCAGAGGTCCTGGAAGATCACAGCTGAGAAGGAGGGCCCACTTGGAAAACCCAGGGATGCTATGTCAATGCCAGTGGTATGTGGGTCAGTGACAGAAAATCTGGGGCAAAACTGAAATGAAGGCTTAGGCTCTTGTGGTGGCCTTGAATCTCTGGGAACCTGGGGGATTTGAATATCAAAGCTGCGCTTCCTCTCTGGCCACCCGTACACGCGCCCCACATTCAGGGCGGACTGCTCCAGCAACACACCCAAACTGAGTTCTTCAACTGAACCCCACAAGAATCATTTCCCCACACACCACAGAGACAGAGTTGGGGAGAACTGACTGGAGGTGTATAGGTGACTTGCAGAGAGCATCTGCTGGTTACTTAGAGAAAGTGTATGCCAAGAAACTGTGTTTCTGAAAAATTAGATCGGTATCTTTTTTTTTACAACTTGAAAGAATCCTATCAAGCAAAGCAAATGCCAAGAGGCCAAAAACAACAGAAAATCTTAATGCATATGATAAAACCAGATGATATGGAGAATCCAACTCCAAACTCCGAAATCAAAATATCAGAAGAAGCATAGTACTTAGCAAAATCAATCAAAGAACTACAATCGAGGAATGAAAACATGGCAAAGGATTTAAAGGACATCAAGAAGAGCATGGCCCAGGATATAAGTGACATAAAGAAGACCCTAGAAGAGCATAAAGAAGACATTGCAAGAGTAAATAAAAAAAATAGAAGATCTCATGGAAATAAAAGAAACTGTTGGCCAATTTAAAAAGACTCTGGATAGTCACAATACAAGATTAGAGGAAGTTGAACAATGTCTCAGTGTCCTAGAAGTCCACAGAACAGAAAATGAAAGAACAAAAGAAAGAATGGAGTAAAAAATTGAAAAAATCAAAATGGATCTCAGGGATACGATAGATAAAATAAAATGTCCAAACTTAAGACTCATTGTTGTCCCAGAAGGGGAAGAGAAGGATAAAGGTCTAGAAAGAGTATTCAAAGAAATTGTTGGGGAAAACTTCCCCAACCTTCTACACAATATAAATACACAAAGCATAAATGCCCAGCAAACTCCAAGTAGAATAAATCCAAATAAACCCACTCCAAGACATATTCTGATCAGACTCTCAAGTACTGAAGAGAAAGAGCAAGTTCTGAAAGCAGCAAGAGAGAAGCAATTCACCACATACAAAGGAAACAAATAAGACTAAGTTGTGACTACTCAGTGGCCATCATGGAGGCGAGAAGGCAGTGGCATGACATATTTAAAATTCTGAGAGAGAAAAACTTCCAACCAAGAATACTTTATTCAGCAAAACTCTCCTTCAAATTTGAGGGAGAGCTTAAATTTTTCACAGACAAACAAATGCTGAGAGACTTTGCCAATAAAAGACCTACCCTACTTCAGATTCTAAAATGAGCCCTACCAACAGAGAAACAAAGAAAGGAGAAGGAGATATAGAGAATTTTGACAGACATATATAGTACCTTACATCCCAGAGCACCAGGACACTCATTTTTCTCTAGTGATCAAGGATCTTTCTCCAGAAGGGACCATAAGCTGGGACATAAAACAAGCCTCAAGAAATTAAAAAAAAAAAAAAAAATTGAATATACTCAAAGCACGTTCTCCAACCACAATGGAATACAAGTAGAAGTCAATAATTTTTTAACTGTAACTCCACTATTTACTTCCTGCATGATATAAATTACATGAACTCTAATGACAAATCAGTGGTTTTGAACTCAGTGTAAAATATGTAATTTTAGACAACTATATAAAGGTGGGGGAATGAAGGAGTATAGGAACATAGTTTATGTGTCCTATTGAAGTGAAAGTGGTATCAAAGAAAAACCACATTGTTATGGATTTAAGAGGTTAATTTTAACCCCCACAGCAAACACAAAGAAATTAGCAGAGAATATAACCACAGAGATGAAATGTAGAGTTTGGATTAATATAAATGGGGGAAGGGGCAATGGGGAGTTAAGAAAGGAGTGTAGGGTTGCTGTTTGAGGTGAAGGGAAATTTCTAGTAATGGATGGTGGGGAAAGAGCATTACAACATTCTAAATATGATTAATCCCACTAATGGAAGGCTAGGGAGGGGGTGGAGTGGGAAGATTTAGGCAGTATATATGTTTCCACAACTGAAAAAAAAAAAAAAAAAGTCTAACTAGATGACGATTGAATGCCAAGGATGAACTTGGATGGGATTGGAGGATAGAGGACAGGTGGCTCAAAGGGACACAGTTGAGACATAAGGTAAAGGAAATATAGAATGTAAGCTTTGTATCATTGTTGAATCTCTTGTACTTTGTAGCAGCGCTTAATGGGATTGCATAAAAGAATGTTCTTGTTCATGGGAAGTGTATACATGGATTATAGTGTATGTTCAAGGATGTGTGCAGCTAGCTCTCATATTTTCAGAAGACAGAGCAATAGATGATGGATGATAGATAGGGAGGGAGGAAGGGAGGGAGGGAAAGAAATAGCGACGTGACAGCATGTTAAAGTTGGTGAATTGAGCTATCAGGGGAAGGGGGTCAGGGTATGATGGAATTCTTTGTATGGGGTTAGTATTGTTTTTGCAACTGTTCCTATAACTTTGAATTTATTTCAAAATAAAAAAAGAAACAAAAATAAATAAATTAATTAATTAATTAAAAAAACTAATTTATCACAATCATCAAATAATATGGGCAATAAGGGAATGTGACTCTGACATGCAGGGGCTCCACTGGATAACCAAGTCAATGTCCAATGCCAGTGTCTTCTTTCCTTCCTCTTTATCTGAAGATAGAGCCCTCACTGTCTCCAACTCTCCACCAAGACCATCCTTCACTTTTCCCTACTGTAGGGCTTGCTAGGGAAGTCAGGGACACACCTAATGGCTCTCTCCCAGCCTTCCCCTTCCTCCCTCCTTTTCTATTGTGTGATATTTCAATATGCTTGTATTCAGCAGCCTGGGGGAAGATGTTAGGTCTACTGAAAAAGCCTGACCATACCTCAAACCTGGAAGCTGTTTATCAGGGTGGGTACACATAGTGGCAGGGTCTTCCATCCCCCATGGGTTGTATAAATACCACCCTGCCTCAACTTCAGCGAGCACAGATTTGTCTCTCCTCTCCAAATGAAAGTGGGGCTCACAGAGCTGCCATCCACCAACCTGAGCAGCTGACCTCCTCGGGGACTGGCTCAATGGCCTGCTCTTTTGGACTCTTTGGGCTGTGTAAATAAGAAAGCAGTCATTTTCTGAAAGTTTTGGCTGTGCCTGCGCTGGTATTCCCATGAGGCACCATTTAACAACTCACTCACATTGCCTACACAACAAATAAGGAGAGAGACTTAGAAAAGAGTGTTGTTTGCTAAAAAGAAGTGAAAAATCCAGAGAACCAGGCCATTTTATTAGATCATACAAAGACCACTAAAGTCACTAAAAGTGGGGTGTGGACCTGGCTGAATCTAATGTAAATATCTCATTCTCCATAGTAATGCAATTCCCACTTATTTATATATCAGCATCTTCTTCCTGACCTGTCTGTCAGGGGCAGCTTTAACTGATTTCCTTTCTCTGAAGGCTTTTGAGAATGATGGCTTCCTTCCTTGTTCTAAACGCAAGAAAGGAGGAAAAAATTCTCTTTGTTGAATGTCCCTGAAATATTATCTTCTTCACCTCAGATCCTGTTCTATTTCTAGGGCCTCCTCTTTTCTTGACCTCAAACAAAGCTCCAGCACCAATTCTGTGGTCTTCTATGAATTATAGTTAGCTGAAAATTGCTAGAATTGACCCTCATACTGAACCTTAGGCCAGGGGATTCTAATTTTCACTCTAACTATTATAGTTCCCCTGGTACAATTTTTCTTTCCAGGTTCTCTAAACTTCAGAAGGTCACCCTGAGGCCAGGCTACTACGTGATTGCACAAAGTGGAACAATAATCAACTCTCTCCTCCAACCCATTCATTGAATTTCTCCTCTTATCTTCACATCCAATCAGAATGAGAGCTTATCAGTTCTCATCGGACATGTTGACTAAACTTTTTCAACCAAACTCATTCCTCCCCTAAGATATTTTTGTCCATTTCCTTCCCTGAGGAAAAACTTGGTTTGATTAAACTTCCCACTGATTTGACTCCTCCCCGTTTGTTAAACATTAGTACGTGCTTCCTCAAATTTCTCTTATTGCTTACATAGAACCTACTATGTTCACCAGCCTTTCTTCATCCTTTAGCAACTACTATCAGTCATATTATTTGCATCTCTACTACAAAGCTATAGGTAGAATTTGGCATGTTATTTCTGCATGTTTTATTGGAGTATCTTGTCTATATCTCTTGCATAGCCATAATCTTTCTTCTGCTTCTAAAGTATAACCCAGTATCTTCAAGTTTTATTTTTAATGCAAACATAAATTCAATGTGTCCATGAGGAAGTGAAAACATTAAAATATTTCCTTATGTTATGTTTCTTTGCCCTTTTCTCTTGTCCCGTTGTTAGTCATTCTCAATGTCTCAAAGTAAGGATTTTCACAGTCGTCAAGACATACTCTTTAACACCTTTCTTCCCTGTCATCCTCTCCACTGTTTACTCCACCCACAAACACTCATACCCAACAGGTATTTACACAATTCCATAGATAAGAAGTGACAGGTTTTGTGTGTTGTTTTTTTTAATTCCAATCAAACAAAAGAAAATGGAAGGGGAAAATTGGGAAAGATTAGAGACAGAAATGTTAAGTGAAAATAGAAAAAGAGAGAGAACAGAATTTGAAAAATAAATACAAAGCTTTAGTACTGGGAACTGAGTCCAAGAAGGAATGATAGAGGGGGAAACTTAACAGAGGACCAGCAGAAAAAAACTGGATACTTATGACATTTTAAATAAAACCTAAAGTTATTTTTAAGATACAATGCTAATTTTTATTAACGAACATCATTAGGATATTGTGACTTGGTCTTGCTCTTTGAACCAGCTGCCACAGGAGAATTTCCCTGTTCTCACACCTAGTCAGTTTTCTGAAAAAAAAAAATAATAATAAACTAAATTAGGGTAACAACCCAAAGCACAGAAGAAATCACAACATATTTCACACTCACATGTTTACATATTTTAACAGCTCAAGCCACTATGCTTTATATTAATTATATATCATAAAAATTTACTGAAAGAACCTTTTCTTCTTTCCAATATAAAAGTGTATTCCTTTTGAAGCTGAGCCAATATTTTGAGCCTGTGTGAGTATCTTCAAATGGACATAGCCTAAATGTTAGATGTAGGAAAAGGAAAATGAAAAAGAAACAAAAAAACTAATTGCTATTTTATGTATTGTCACTACTGTTGCCATCTAAATAGTAAGAAATACTGCTTATAAAGAAATTTATCCCTGCACTTTACCTTTCCTAAGTATTTTTCTTCATTTTTAAGGCTTTCTACTGCTCCACATCTGCATATATATTGTTTCTTTCCACCTTGTGATTCTTCATTTTCCCGCTGACCATTTTGCCTCTTTTTGCTCAATCCTGTCATTCTGCATTTTTATCTTTTCAGAAGTTCCAGTGCCTGAGATAGAATCTGTCATGCTGTTAAAGTAAAAAAGATCAATATCATTGTAGAAGAAAATCTAGTAATGCAGTGTTATTGGTTTGGCCTTTTTAATCTTTGGCCTCTCTCTGAATTTAGGACTGGGAGTGCTATGTGATTCAGCAACATATTTTTCTTTCTTTTTTTCTAGAGGTTATCATATTAAAAGTTACAAATATATAGTACTAAATGACCTGATAAATGCAAATATTGTTGGGTCAGAAGATTTACACTATTTATGGTGAGATTACAGAATTTTAAAACATGCCAAGGAAAGAAATGAATGTTTTAAAGATAAGGCTATGGTGAATTAATGGAGGATTTCTTGGCAAAGGCTAACACATCCTTGCATGATTAATTGTGCTATTTATTAAGATTGGTTTCCAGTTGTTCTGTCTTGATTTGCATCCAGGAAATTTAGCACCTCCAAACCCAGTCCACTGATACACTTACTAGTGTGAATCACCAAGAAACCAAACAATTTCTGAAGGAACATCTGCCACAAATTTACAGCTGGGTTTTGTAACTGACATGAAGAGATCAAGGAAAGGCCTACTTTCCAGGCAAACCGCATTGAACCACCAAAGCTATTTTCACTACACTTATCTAAATCAGGGATGGCAGAAAATTTAAAATCTAACATGTTTTCTCGTGTGATTAATGTTGGTTATCTGATGGGACAAGAAAATTTTTAAGTTTTATGTTTCCAAAATGCTCAAACATTTTCCAAAACTCTGCTAGTTACTTAATGAGAAAGCAAATAAATGTGTGAGTGTGTGTGTGTGTGTGTGTGTGTGTGTGTGTGTGTGTGTGTGTGTGTTTTATACAGGGAAAGAAAGAAAAGGAGGCTGGAAAGATATACGTCCTACCCTTTCCTCAAAACACCAGAATAGGGTAGATTATTCTGTGGCAACACATATTATCTCAGGGGCTTACAACAACTAAAGTTTTTATCTTCCCTAATGCATGCCCATTTTGTTGATCAGCAAGAGGTCTGTCCCAGTTAATCTTCACTCAAGAACCCAAATTCATGGAGAACAGTTTGTATGAAGGATCTCCAGCCTTATAGCAGAGGGAAAAGAAGAAAAGAAGGCAAACCAAGCTTTACTTCCTAACCATTCTGCTCAAAAGTGACACAAGTCACATTTCTTCATCAGTCTAATGGCCATACGTGAATACAAAAGGGCAGGAATATGTAATCTTCCCAAGAGAGGGTCATTGTTTGAAGTGGTAGCAAAGTATTTGGCAAACAGTAATGGATTCCATCACACATGATATTTTGAGGTTTTAGGAATGAGCATTTACAACACCCTTTAAAATTATGTTTCTAAATTTTATTATGAAAAATTTCAAACATAAAGCAATGTTGAAAGTGTTGTACAGTTAACTCCTATATACATGCCACTTATATTCTGCTATTAACATTTACTATACCTGCTTTACTACCTATCTCTTCAAGTAGCATCTCACTTGTCCAAAGTAAATTGCAGACAACAAAATAAATTGTGGGCACCATACACTTTCTGTTAAATATTACAGCACATATATCATCAACGAAAGTTCAGTATTTATTTAGAGTATTTTAGATAAAATTTGCATAATTTGCATATGATGAGGTGCAGAAAGTTTATGTATTTATTTGCTGAGGTTTGATAGCTGCATACACCTCTGTACTTCAAACCCCTTTCACATTATAGAAATTTATTATAACCCTGAGAATTTCCCTCATGTCCTATCACAGTCTCTGCCCCATCTGCCTCTAGAAACAACCATTAGTTTAATTCATTTTACTTATTCTAGAACATAAATTGAATACAAAATATGCACAATTTTTCAAATAAAGCTTTCTTTCACTCAGTATGTTTTTTGAGATTCTTCTGTATTATAACAATAGGCCTTCCTTTTATTTCTGAGTAATATTCAGTTGTATGAATAGTCCACAATTTTTTCATCCATTCTCGCATTGATGGACACCTGGGCCATTTGCAGTTTTGGATAGAATTATAGCTGCTATGAACATTCATGTACAGGTTTTTATGTGAGAAGGTTTTGAAAACAAACTCAATTTTTAAAATAGAGATAGGGCTCTTCAGATATTTTATTTGTTTTATCTTACATCAATTCTAGAAAGTTGTATTTTTCAAGGAAATTGTTTCATCTAAGTTATTAAAATTTTTGATGTAAAGTTGTTCATATTTTTCCTTACTTTTTAAATGAATGTAGGATCTTAGTTATAAATTATCTTTTATCCTGATATTCATATTTTAGATCCCTGTCTTTTTGTTGTTGTTCAGTCTACTTATGGTTAATCATTTTTTTAAAAATTTAAAGAACTGCTTCTAGACTGTTAATTTCCTGAACTTTCTGTTTTCTATTGCATTGATTTCTATTCTTTATCCATACTTTGTATGATTGCAGTTCTTTTAAGTGTATTGAGATTTGTTTTATGGTCTAGAATATGGGCTATCATGCTTGAGAATATACCATGTGCACATAAAGTGTATTCTGCAGATATTCTACCGAGATGTTCTTTACTGATTATTATTTTTTGATTGTTGGGAGAGAATTAAATTAAATTCTCCAACTGTACTTGTGGAATTGTATGTCTCTAGTTCCATCAATTTTTAATTCATGTATTCAGAATTTCTCTAACTAGGCAATCCTATGTTTAAGATTGTTATATCTGTCTGGTGAAGTAAAAAAAAATAATCTTTAACTTAATATTCAGCAATACTTTCTTGAATTCTATTTCATCTAATAGTTAAATACCCATGAGACATTCTTATGCATATGGTTTCTATAGTATATATTTTCCACCCATTTATTTTCAACCTATCTATGTCTACATGTCTATTATGTTTGCATCTTATAGGTGTCATAATGTTGGGTCTTTTTTTTCCTAATTCATTCTTACAATCTGTCATTTAATTGTAGTATTTAGTCCATTAATATTTAATGTAATTGTTGATATGGTTGAATTAAGTCTATCATTTTATTACTTGTTTCTTGTTTTTCCCATCTCATTTTGTTCCTCTATTTCTCCCTTCATGCCTTCTTTTAATTACTTGAACACAATTTTTTAAGATTCCATTTTAATTTATCTACTGCCTTTTAATTATACCTGTTTGAAATTTTTGGGGAGTTGCTCAAGGGAATACATTGAACATCCTTAATTCATTACTCCTGCATAACAATACTGTATTACTTCACATAAAATGTAAAAAATTTGCAATTGTTAAAATCTATTTGCACACCCCATTCTTTAAACTGTGGTTGTCATGCTATATATCATCTAAATATGTTTCAAAATCCCATGACAATTTGTTTTTGTTTTACATTATATGCATTTTATGCATTTTATATAATTTTAGAGGAAAACGTAATCTTTTACATTTACCAAGATATTTATCATCTTGATAGTGCTTATTACTTGCCAAAAATCCAAGTTTCTATCTGGTATCATTTCACCTCAACCTACACAATTTACTTTAGCATTTCTTGTATTGCAGGTGTACTGGTAGCAGATTCCCAGTTTCTTTCATTTGAAAATGTCTTTATTTCAACTTTATTCTTATAGGATAGCCAATTATTTCTTTCTTCATTTCAATGTTATAGATCTACTGTCTTCTATCCCCATGGTTTTTCCTGAGATGTCCAGTAATTCAAATAATTGTTCCCCAAATGTAATGCATTAGTTTTTTCTTATTATTTTCAAGATTTTCCCTTTATCTTTTGTCTTCAGCTCTTAGAGTCCCTACAATTTTGTGAGGTAATGGAATGTGTTACTTACCCTAATTACTAGTTCTGATTTTTTTTCCCTCCAATGTATAATCCACTCATTCTGCTTCCTGAAGCCCTCTATCCTGAAACCTTCTAATTCTCAGTATATGACTTTGTCTTCTACTTCACTGAAAATCAAGGTCATGTTAAGCAACTCCCTGAAAACTTTCTTCACTTCCCTCGTTTTCTCTGTCTGCATAAATCCCTAGTACCATTTGGCTTGTCGCAGAAGAAGAATGTACATCTTTCTGTACATTTGTGCTTTCATTTCTAACCCCTCCTGATTCCACAAGAAACTTACTCTGTTGGTCATTACCGATCTTTCCTTTATTGTCAAGTACTTTTTACTGGTTCAAGGCTCTGTATCTGAAAAAAAATCTTTTACAAACTTCATATCCCACATCTTATCTTCTATTTCATATTCCTTTCAATGTTACTCTTATCTAAATGTCATAAGAATATTCTAAACTTCACATATTTGTTTCACCTCTTAAAATAATATTTGTTGGCTTTTGTACAAACCCCTATACTAAAACTGTTAAATGCCATGAAACAGTGAATTCCATTTTCCCATAATGATTAATCATTTTATCTGACATTAAAGTATATGCTTTAAACTCCATCCTTCTTTTGCACTAGTAACACCAGGAGTGCCTGGTTGTTTTTCTTCACTACCTGATCGTTTGTTCTTTCTCTATTTCATGTTCTCTTTATTTTTCCCCTCATCTCTTGAATTATTTGTTCCTTATTCATTATCCCAAGCCCTCTGCTGATCTAGTCTATAACCTTACTCTGTTGACCTCATCCTCATTATTTCAGTCTTCCTCAAGCATAAATATGGATATAATTGTATATATTTGTCTCTACATATGCACATATATCAGAAATCAATGCATCAAAATATAAATTTACATACCATAAAATCCAGGCATTTTAAATGTAATGTGATAACTTTTTACAAATATATACAAATATATAATCACCCTTGCAATCAAGATATACAATATCTCCATCACTCAGAAAATTTCACCTTTACACTTTGTACCCTTCACTACTCAAGGCAATCATTAATCTTATCTTCAATACGACAGTTCATTTTGCCTGTTCTAGAAATCCAATACATAAACTCATACATAATGTATAATTTTGTATCTGACTTCTTTTGTTCAGCATATTTTTGAGAATCATCTATGTTGCTGTGTATCTGAGTTGTTCCTTTTTTATTTCTAAGTAGCATTCCACTGCATAAGCATACCACAATTTATCTATTCACATATGGATGAGCATTTGTGTGGCTTCCAGTTTTGGATAAAATGAATAAAAGATACTATAAACAAGTCTTTGGTGGATAGGATATAGGTTGTTATTTATTTTGGATAAATTCCTTGGAGGGATATTTCTGGGTCAAATGTGAAGCATATCTTTAACTTTACAAGAAACAATCAGTGTTTCCCAAAGTGTTTATAACATTTTACATTTTACCTCCAGCAAGGTATTAAGGTTGTAATTTTTCAACAGTCTCACCAATACACCCTTCAATTTTGGTATTCTATTGGTGGTGGAGTAGAATCCCATTATAGTTTAAATTTGTGTTTCCTTTGTACTATTGAGTTCTACTCAGATATATGTCTCATAAATATTTTCACCTTGTATGTAGCTTACTATTTAACTTTCTCATGGATGTCTTTTGACGAGTGGATTTTTTTGATGTTGATGAGTTAAACTTAACACTTTTTCTTTTTCATGTAGTACTTTTTGTACACTCTCAAATACTTTTTCCCTATCTCAAGCTCACAGAGATATCTTCCATTTTCTTCTAGAAGTTTTATACTTGTGGGTTAATATTTAGGTCTATGATGCATTTTTATATTTTTTGTGTATGGTAACAGGTTGTCATAGTTCCTATTTTGTATAAAAATACTCAGTTATTCTAATAGCATTTGCTAGTATATAGTTTTCTGCATCATGATGATGGCTAAGTTCATGTGTCAACTTGACTAGTTTATGGTGCCCAGTTGTTTAGTCAAGCAAGCTCTGGCCTGATTGTTACTGTAATAAAATTTCATGAACTTAAATCATCAGTAAGTTGATTGTATCTATAGCTGATTATATCTACAATTAACTGAGGAGATTGCCTTCAACAATGAGAGAAGTTTTATCCGATCTGCTGAAGGCTTTAAAAGGAAAAATGATGTTGTCAGTGGTCAAAAGAATTTCCATCTCCACTCCAGCCATCCAGCTTCCCCTGGAGAATTCATTGAGGATTTTCATTGGCATTCCAGCTTGTAGCTTGCCCTACAGACTTTGCACTAGTACATCCCCATGGTCATGTGAGACAATTCTTATAAAAATTTCATAATATTTACAGATATCTCATGTTGGTTCTGTTCATCTCAAGAACCCTGACTAGTATAATCATATTTTCCCTCTTTTGATAACTTTTGACTATATATGCATACCTAAATCTGGATTCTCTGTCTTTACACCAATATCATATTTTCTTGGACTATAGCTTTCATGGAAGTCTTGACGTGTATGTCTTCCAAATGCGTTTTTAGTTTTCAAAAATTATTCAGGCCATTCTAGGTCCTTTGCATATTGACTATAACATTTATAATCATCCTGCCAATTGCTACAGAAAGAAAAATTCTACTGGAATTTTTATTAAAATTGTGCTGAATCCATCAATCAATTTGGGTAGAATGGGCAGTGTGATAGATTAAAAATGGTGACAAGGGCCCTAACAATTCAAGAAGGTGGATGAGATGCTTCAGGGCTCTGTTGCCCCACAGAATCTTTGAACAATCAGCAAGAACTGTCAGGCACATCTTTCTCAAAGCTCTAGAAAACAGTTTAAAAATGGCAGTAACAAGGTGAGCACCAAATCAAGAACAAAGTTACTTAAAAGCAGTAAGATCTTGTGGAACCCTGACTGGCCCCTCCTCCACCCACCCTCAGCTTGGCACAGAGCTGGCCCATGCTCCCAGTGTGTATCCATAGCCTTAGTTACACAGGGAGAAGAGTAAGTAACCCTTGAGCACACACTGGGAGGATGTATGTCTGGCCCAATCTGTCTGGTAGTGGCCTGAGGGACCCGCTGACCCAGAACTTGCCCTGGTTGTAGAAGGAAGTTTGTGGAACTCTCCTGCAGAATACAGTGGGAAAACAGTCAAATTTTTCTGCCTGGGGCAAGGGATTTCTGGTTGTAGAGTAACATTGCAGGGCTCAGAACCATGTGGAAACTCTTCCCTAGGAAAGAGGAGACATATGGAACTATGTAAATAGGACCCTAGGACCACACGTGCATGCACAGGACAAGAGGTATGTGTAGAAAAGATAAGGGAGGGTGAATTTCATTGATTGAATTTAGGATTGTATTGGGGATGGACTCTAATTTGATCATCATGCAGTTTTTTTTGTTTGTTTTTTTTACCTTTTTCTAATACAATGGTTGCTTAAATTTGCAAATACTTTGAGGAGGATTGTTTGCTTCTTACTCATAAAAGCTATTGGTCTATAATTTTCTTTCTTTTGTATCATGTCTTTATCAAGTTTTAATATTAGGTTATGCCAGCCTCAATCAATGAGTTGGGAAAGTGTTTCCTCCTTTTTCATTATCTGCAAGAGTTTATGTAAGTTGGTTATAATTTTTTTCTTAAATGTTGATATAATTTGCCACTGAAACCTCCCACAATTTTCTTTGTACAAAATGATTATGATTATGAATTTAATTTTTAGAATAAATATAGGCCTATTTAGATTGTCTATTTGTGTGCGCTTGCAGGGTTTCAGTTGTAGTTTTCAAGGAATTTGTCATCTTCATCTAAGTTATCAAGTTTATTTGCCTAAAGTTGTAAGGAAACAATTTATATTTTCATGTTTCTGCATGGTTGGGGCTTTCTGAACAAAAGCTATGGGCCACCTGGATTAAAGGATCAGTGAATGGCAAACAAACCTTGAAAATTATTGGTAAAGATCTCAAATACATTCGCAGGTGTAATACCTGCCCAGAAGCTATTTGTTTACATTCCAAAGTGTAATGTATTTAGGGACCATCCCCCTACCCCCCACCCAAAGAGGATTATTTACATTTTGTAGAGTGGATACTCTGCTTTCACAAAGGGGGATGGGAAGTAGTTGTGGCACCAGCTGTACTGTATAAACTCCAATTCATAATTTTGGAGTTCCAATCCTGTGATACAGATAGACCCTTCCCAAACATGCAAGTGACATCCACTCTTATCGAATGAGTCCATGGGGAACCCATGCTGAGATGTTTTCTGAGTAAATAATGGGCCTGATCTTTGATCCAGAAAACTTTTGTCAGGATAAATTAATAAAAATAGATATTAAAACTTTAACAGGAGTTCTTCATAATATCTCATGATTTTCCCTTTCCATGTGTATAAGATTTTAAGGATATCCTTCTTTAATTCCTGATATTGGTCACTTGTTTCTCTTTTTTTTTTCATTTTATTTTCCCTTAAATTGGTCTTGCTAAGGGTTTTTAAGATGTATTATCTTTACAAACAACTAACTTTAAGCTTTATAAATAGCCTTTAAATATTTTGTTTGGATTTCATGTAGTTTGCTGTTATATTTACCTTTTTATACCCTTATGCTTACTTTTGTTTTAATTTGCAGTTTTCTAATAGTACCTTAATATGGGAACTTAGATCATTGATTATAAACCTTTCTTTTTCTGCCATATACTTAAAGTTATAAATTTCCCTATAAGAACTGCTTTAGCATCATCATATAAATTTTTATATGTGTGTTTCAATTTTCATTTTGAAATATTTTCTAATTTCCTTTGTGATTTCTTTTTTGATGAATACATAGTGCAATATTTAATTTCCAACTATTTGAAGATGTGCTTCAATCCTTTATTTTTATTAATGTTGGAAATTTATTGAGACTTGTTTTATGGCCCAACAGACATTGTATGTGATAAATGTTCCATGTGCGCTTGAAAATAATATGTACTTTGAAGTTGTTGGCTATATGTGTTCAGCAAATGTCAATTAGGTCAATGTTGTTGATAGTGTTGTTGAAATTATAAGATAATTTATTATCTTACAGTTCAACTGGGCCAGAAATCTGGGCTTGAGCAGGATCCTCTTCTCAGGGTCTCACAAGGCTACAATCAAGGTGTTATCCAGATTGTACTCTCAGATGGAGGCTCATATCTTGATTAGGAAGAATCCTCCTGCAAGCACATTCAGGTGGTTGGCAGAATTTATTTTGTTGTGGCTGTATGATTTGGGGCTTGCTTCAGTTTCTTGCTGGAGCCTATCCTCAGCTGCAAGCATATACCAGAAGTTCCCGGCCATGTAGAATTCTTTAGTGCAATCACAACATGGTCCCAGCAAAAGAGCAAGAGTAAGTCTTCTAGCAGGGTAGAGTCTTATATAACCCAATATAATCACAGGAGTGGCATCCCATCACCTTTGCTATATTCTAATGGTTAGAGTCAAGTTATAGGCCCTCACTACGCTCAAGGCAAGTGGATTATACAAGGGTGTGAATACCAGAAGTTGGGGGTAATTGGAGTCAATTCAGGTCTGTTCACCAAAACTCCCATTTGTAAAATAGTTTTTATGCATTGCCCTAGGACTAAAAATTCATCTTTAATGTATCAAAGTTCATTCAGAGTCAACATTGTACCTTTCATATTTCGTACTTCCCACATCCATCTTCACAAATACAATACACCTACAATGGTATAATTTCATTAATGTAACTCCCAGCCTTTGTGCTATTGTTATATTATCTTCATATTTATAAATACCATTTCATAAAATCCAATTTTTGATTTAAATAATCAATTTGTGTTTTAGGGAAATAATGAGAAGGAAAAAATAATACTTGATATTTACCCATTAGTTTATAATTTCTAGAGCTTCAGTCTTACCTATATATCCATGGTTCCAAATGATATCTTTTACCTTCAACCCAAATAACATTATATAACATTACCTGACCTGCAGGTTTATTGAAAGTAATTCTCTAAGCTTTTACTTATCTAGAAATGTCTTTATTTTGCTGTTAGTGTTGAAGTATATCTTTGATGGATTTGGAATTCTGGTTTGAATTATTCCATTACTTCAAAGACATTATTTCATTTTCTTCAGGACTTCATTATTTCCCATGTAAAGTTAGCCATCACTCATATAATTGTATATGCACTCATATTATTGTATCCCTCTATGTACTGTATCTTTTTTCTCTTAGCTCCTTGGATGATGCATTGTAATGAATCTTGATTCTGTTATCTTCCTGTGCAGAATGTTAATTTTTTGCTCCTTGGATGATGCATTGTAATGAATCTTGATTCTGTTATCTTCCTGTGCAGAATGTTAATTTTTTTTCCTGGGGTCAACTCATTTAAAAGCTGATCACCTTGAAGTTATTTAGGATTGTTTTTATGTTTGTTAAGGCACATGGGTGGCAAAAACAAGGTATTTTCCTTTGCTTCTAACTTGGCAGGGCTTAGCCTTCAATTTCTGCCTCTCCTATGGGCTCTTCTCAGGGCTTGGTTTTAGTTTTTTTAGAGTAGAGCTAGAGTAGGTCTTGCTCTCAGGGCATAGGCTGGCAAACTGCAGGATAACTAATTCAGGGCTGTTACTCCTTCATGGCTAGAAGTGGAGTTCCCAACATTCATTTATATATTGATGATTCTGAAATCAATATATCTTGCCAAATACCATTTACTCAACTATTAATGTATGTAACCAACTTCTGACTGGCTAATATCCCACATTGAGTTACCTGAAATTCAAAATTCCCACAAATAAATTCATCCATTCTTCCTTCTTCTCATTTCTCTTCATTTTTTGTGTCAAAGAATAGTCACCATCAATCCAGACTCCCAAGACAAATATATGAATGTCTACTGAGAATTCTGTCTTCCAATTATCACTGCAGTAAACTTAATAATGATACCCCCCACCCCCAAGAAATCAACATCCTAATACCAGTATCCTGTGAGTATTATATGGTAAAAGAGACTTTGCAAGTGTTTAAGGTAAGTATCTTGAGATGGGGAGATTTTCCTGGGTCATCCAGACCACAATGCAATCACAGGATCATTGTATGTTGTAAAAGGGAGGCAGAAGAAACAGAGTCAGAGAAGATATGAAGATGGAAGCAGAGGTCAAAGAGAGACTTTTGAAGATGCTGTACTGCCCTGTTTGAAGATGGAGGAAGGAGCCACAAGCCAAGGAATGCCTGCAACTTGTAGAAGCCAGATAAAGCAAGAAAACCCATGCTCCAGTAGAGCCTTCAGAAGGAATACAGCTCTGCCAGTATCTTTTTTTTGCATGACAAAGAGTCTTTACTTTTAAGTGATTACCAGCACTAAGCAATAACAAGCAATGTAACAAGTTTTTCAATTCTATCCAGTAATTGTTATTAAGAGAAACTAAAAGCAGCCCAAACAATTATTCTAGGATTCATTGTTCTAACTCTTAGCCAGAAAGGACTCCTTTAAGGTTGGCTGCTGCTTCACACAGGTTACAAATGACTATTTACTACTTTTTCATAGATGAAGTCCCTGATCTTTAAGAAAGCCTTAGGAAAATAAAATATTTAACCCCTTTCTTTCTTCAAATAAGTGTTTTTGCTACTAAGTCTAAGAAAGAAAAAGTCAATATCACCATACATTTAATACCTTTCCATAAGAATATAACTCTAGCTTTGCCAAAGCTTCATATTCCATGTGAGGGCATCTAAAAATGCCAATCCATGGAGGTAGTTTTCATGGATTTCTGGCTGAATGTCACAGACAAAGGCCAAGAGGTTATCCAGAACTTCCTCCCTGTTCTGTTGGAAGTATGTCTGAAGGACGGACATCTTCTCCTGGGTCTCCTTCTCCACTTCAGTGCTGCAGTGGGATCCTGGAGCCGCAGCCTCCTTGGCCTTGAACTCTTTCTCCCTCTGCAGGTGGTACTGTTCAATTTCAGCCTGAGCTGCTGCTTTGGCCTGCTTCAGCCTCCAGTTCTTTCACTTGCAAGCCTCGGAGACCTTCTCGGCGGCACACCTCTCAGCATGCAGCAGCTTCTGGATGTCCTGTGACTGACAGGCCATGGCAGCAGTGGAGGCAACTCTCCAGGCCAAAGCCCGAAGTGAGCACCCTGCCAACATCCTGATTTTAGCCTAGTGAAATTGTTTTAGGACATCTGATCTCCAGATCTGTAAAATAATAAATTTGCATTTTAAGCCACTAAGTTTGTGGTTATTTATCACAGTAGCAATAGGATACTTATATGATTATCAATATCCAAATCCTGTGGGAACTATCTCATCCTGTTCATTCCATCATTCCTTGCCCAGTGTTACTATGCTGGTTTGGCTATATTATGTCCCCCAAATTGCCATGTTCTTTAATTCAGTCTTGTAGGGGCAGATGTATTAGTGTTGATTAAGTTGAGATCATTGGATTAAGTCATTTCCTTGGAGATGTGACCACCCAACTGTCGATGATAACTCTGATTAGATAATTTCCATGGAGGTGTGGCCCAGCCCATTCAACATGGGTCTTAATTAGTTTAGTAGAGCCCTATATAAGAGCTCAGACAGGCAGAGCATGCTGTAGCTTAAAGAGACATTTTGAAGACGGCTGTTAAAGGCTGAAACTGACACTTTGGGGAATGCCGTTTTGAAACACAAACTAGGAGCAAGCAGATGCCAGCCACGTGCCTTCCCAGCTAACAGAGGTTTTCCGGATGCCTATGGCTTTTCTCCAGTGAAGGTACCATATTCTCGATGCCTTACCTTGGACACTTTATGGCCTTAAGACTATAATTTTGTAACCAAATAAACCCCCTTTATAAAAGCCAATCTTTCTGGTGCTTTGCAAAATAGCAGCATTGGCAAACCGGAACAGTCACTGTCTTTTATATGCTTCATCTCTGTGTCTCCATGACTAGCCTCTAATCTTGTCCTCTTACCTTTAGTTTACCCCCATCAATCCCACCCAGTCAGTAAGTAACCTCCTCTATAGATGGAATGATGGTGCTAAGGTAACTTTTCCAAAATTATAATCCATTTGAACCTCTTTGTTTAAAATCCTCCAATGGATTCCAATAAGATTCATAAGGCCCTTCCAGTTCATACTGCTACCTATTCTCTATTCCCATTGCTCACTATTCACTCCCACCTCTATGTTCTTTAGCATCTGGACTAACATAGCATTTGTCAAATCCCATAATATGTGTCCACAAATGTGCTGTGCTTCCCTCTTCCCATCTGTTACATGAATGATCAAATATAATTTCTCTACCAACACCAAATTAATTTAACCTTATCAATTTATTGATATTCATACTGTCACATATAAATATACTTGCTTTTCATGCTAGAGTTAATATTTCTTTACACAAGGCTAAATTCTTTACCTGCACTGTTCTCTTCTCGATGTTCTAATGCATACTTTCATTAGGTGTTTGTTTTAATTTAAAAAAAAAGGGTATTTTAAAAATGAAACAAAAGAATGCACAATTCTTTCATAAAAGTATACATTTGCAGACATACTTAGGAAATATGTATTAATTTATCTGTGTCCTGTCAATTTGGAATTGTGAAAGCATGACCCTTCTAACTGCTTACATACTGACTTAAACTCTTTCCAAAATGTACCTGTTTGTTCTTTTGTTAAAATTTGAAGAATTGATGGTGACATGGTCTTTTTTAAAACTCATCCTGAAAGTCCTTATACTGTATAATATATATAAATAAAATAAAACCAACAATAACAACACAATCCTATCATAAAATTACGTACAGGAGAGAAAGGCATATAAGTCAGATTGGGATAAGTGGTAAGAGAATATGGGACAGATTTCATGCAGCAGTAGTACTTTGAATTCATAGCATGATTAAAAAAAGAACTATTACAACAAAGTGGATTTGAATAGTAAACAAATATGCATAAACATGACTCACTGATTTGCTTCAAATACCTGATCCTAGTTCAATTTCACTTGGTCATGGAATTTTTGTAGGGAGGGTGGGGGGAGTCTGGACAAATAGGAAACTAGAGATACAATTAGGCATTTGGAAAGGCCTTATGAATGTAGAAAATTGAATTTTATTTTCTAGAAAATGAAATTAACTTTAAACAAGAGTGTGGCATGATCAAATATGCCCTTTAGATATGAATTTGGCCACAGTATATGGATGGGTAAGAATAGGAGGATTTTGACAACACTAAAAACAGGAAAACCATTTAAGAAGGTTGTATAGTAATGACGAGGACACAATAAGATTGTTACCTAAGAGTATGGCACTGGGGATGGAAAAGATAGGTTACACGGGAGACACATTTAAGAATTAATATAAAATGTTATAGTAGAAAGAACATAACCATTGTGGACAAGCATTGATTCAATCTACAGCTCAGCCACTTATTAGCAATGGGATCTAAACAAATTGATGAAACTCTGTGAACCTCAGGTAGGGATAAGAATGCCCACTCAAAACATTTTTTTATGGAATTAGATGTATTGTAGATAAGAAACTTTCACAATTTTTAACTATAGATGAGCGTTAAATGACAACTGTTTGAATTATTAAGATACACAAATCAACAAGATTTAGTCACTTATTAGTTGTAGGAAATATGTAAGAATTAGGAATCTAGGATGACTAGGTTTTCAGGCTTGTGTTCCTAGATGACTATTACTACATTTACTAACATAGGAAATCAGAAGTGGAAAAAGCAATTTTGGTGAGAAAAAATGAATGTAATAAAAGTATTTCAATCTCTTCCAATTAAAGCAGTACTGAGGTAAATAGCCAGGAACAGCTAGTATATAATCTGGAACAACTGTTGGGGGACATCCATGACTGGACACACATTGTATACCAGCCCAGAATGGGTGAAATGGCTGAGATCACAGCACAGAACTTTGAGTAAATCTCCCCAAACTGTGGAGCTGGCACCCCTCCCCAACCAGCACAGCAGGCAAAGATGAAATTCTTCCCCTTGGAAAAAAGAAGCTGGTCACGTGGAGCAAGGGAAAATAATTCAACCAAGCTCCAATTGTGGTTTTGTGCAATAACAACAAGTGCCACCTGTTGGACAAGATAGGAAAAGCACCAACTCTAGAAGCCTAACAGGAAAGTCTGACAACCTGCTCTTCAAGGAAACTTAATAATGATTACATCTTACTCCTGAGATCTTGGCCTATCTGTTGTGGGAAAATCTGATTGGGGTACTCAAGGAAACCAGATGCCTAGCCAACAAAAATATATGAGTCACATTAGGAAAAATGAAGACATGGCCCAGTCAAAGGAACAAAATTAAACTTCAACTGAGATACAGGAATTGAAGCAACTAATTAGTAATCAAACAAATCTCCTAAATCAATCCAAAAATCTAATCACTGAGTTGAGGGAAGATATGGCAAAAGAGATGAAGGATATAAAGAAGACATTGAGGGAATATAAAGAAGAATTGAAAGTTTGAAAAAACAATCGGCAGAACTTATGGGAATGGAAGGCACAATACAGGAGATGATAAACACAATGGATCCATACAACAGCAGATTTGAAGAAGGAGAAGAAAAGATTCATGAGCTGGAGGACAAGATATCTGAAATCCTTCACACACACACAAAAAAAAAAACAGATAGGGAAATGAATAGAAAAATATGAGCAGTATATCAGGGAACTGAATGACAACATGAAGCACATGAATGTATGTGTCATGGGTGTCCCAGAAGGAGAAGAGAAGGGAAAAGAAGCAGAAACAATATGGAGGAAATAATCATGGAAAATTACCCATCTCTTATGAAAGACATAAAATTACAGTTCCAAAAATCACAGCATACCCCAAACAGAATAGATCTCAATAGACCTATGTCACAACACTTAATAATCAGATTATCAAATGTCAAAGACAAAGAGAATTCTGAAAGCAGCAAGAGAAAAGCAATCCATCACATACAAGGGAAACTCAACAAGACTATGTGTGGATTTCTCAGTAGAGACCGTGGAGGCAAGAAGGAAGTGGTGTAATATATTTAAGATGCTGAGGGAGAAAAACTGCCAACCAAGAATTCTATATCTGGCAAAACTGTCCTTCAAAAATGAGGGAAAGAAAAAAGAACAGCAGTGCTAAAGCTTAGAGGCCAGAGCATGCTTGTAAGTACAAAGAACAACAGGAGTCCAAGGAGCAAAGGGAGGGTGGGAGATGAGGTCAAGGACTTAGCAAGACACAGCAGGCAGGGCGTTGGAGACCCCTGTGCAAGCTTTGTTTTTTCCTCTGGGTAAGAAGGAAGCAAGGGAAGGGGTTTTTTGTTTGGTTGGTTGGTTCTGGTGTTGGAGATTTTTGAAAAGGGAACCAGGGGCAAGATGGCACAGTGGTGAGGTGTGGGTTTCAGTTACTCCTCTGAAGCAGTTGGTAGAAAGCCAGGAACTGCATGGACTGGACACCACAAAGGAATTTGAGTTTAGACATAATTTATACAACACTCACAAACATGTGGAGCTGTGCAAAACTGTCAGTTCTCTCAGCCAGGGGGCCTATGCACCTCCATATCAAGCACAATCCCAAGAGAGGAGGGGCCATCAGTGCTGGAAACCATGAGCAAGAACTGCAGTTGCAGCATTGGTTAACAAACTCAGACTGCTGAACAAAAACTCCACCCTAGATAAACAGATCAAACACCAGAGAATCTGGAAGCAGTCAGCCTGATGGATAGGAGATAGGGCTAGCAAAAACTGCAAAAATAAATAAATAAAAACAAAGACTTTGGGAGTTGGTGTGAACATAATATGGAGAAGGGCTGGGTTCAAACAGAATCAGGCAAATATGCAAACCCAGGGGGCCAGGGCACTTCTCTGAAAAGCTGGTTTTTCTGGTTTCTTGATTATTCCTTAATTGCCCTCAGTTCCTTGTCTTTCTGCATTTCAAAGCCCATCAGAACTGAAGGGCTGTAAATATTCTATAATGGGCCCTTCTTGTTCTTTTTTCTTTCTTTTTTTTTTTTTTAATTTTTCTCTCTTTTATTTAAATAACTATTCTAAGAAGCCCCTTACAGAAAGCCTCAAGGACTTGCAATTTGAGCCCAGGCAAAAGCATAGCAAAGATAGCTCTGAGAGACAAAGTAATAAGTCTAGTGGTGGAGAAAATTCCATAAAGACCATAAGTCCCTGAGAAAAGTAGGGGCATGGCCCAGCTCCAGTAGCAGCCCTCCTTTGGGGAACTCAGACCCCAGGGGCTGAAATTCAGAAACCAGCTTCAGTCAGCCATTTCCCCAACAGGGTCAGGGTCACTGGGAGAACTAAAGGCTCAATAACTTCTCACACTGGTGGGGGAGCTGTGAGTTGGCAAGTGCCACCTGCTGGACAGCATAGGAAAAACAGAGTCTAGAGGCCTCACAGGAGAGTCTCATTCTCAAGGAAACTCAATACCCTCCTCCTGAGACCTGGGCCTCTCTGGACTGGGAAAACCTGACTGGGGTTGAACATATCTGAGGAGACCCTCACATAAAACAGCTACATGGAGGCAGGGCAAGAAAGAGAAAAACAAGAGGTGAAAAACTCCAATCAACTAAATAGAACCTAAATTAGAGGACTAGAATAAGCTGAACTAAACACCAAAGCAGAGACAACAAAGCCAAGCAACAAGGAAACCATAGGTAAAAGAGGGAAAATCAGCTCCAGGAAAATTAATCAAGAAAGTCAGATGCTGAGACAGTTCAAGATAACAAGCCATACTAGGAAACATGAAAATATGGACCAGCCAAAGGAACAAACCAATAGTTCAACCAAGATACAGGAGTTGAGGTAACTAATGCTAAATCAATTCAATGAATTGAAGGAACAATTAATTAAAGGTGTTCAAACAAATCTCCTAAAACAATTCAAAAATTAAGTCAATGAACTTAGGGAAGATATAGAAAAAAGAGATGAAGGATATAAGGAAGACACCAGATGACCATAAAGAAGAAGTCATAAACTTGAGAAAACAAAAGGGAATGGGAATGAAGGGCAAAATGGAGGAAATGAAAAAGACAATGGAGGGATACAACAATAGATTTGAACAGGCAGAAGAAAGGATCAGTGAATTGGAAGACCAGACATTTGAATTCGAACACACAAAAGAACAGATGTTGAAAAGAATGGAAAAATATGAGCAGGGACTTAGGGAACTGAGTGACAAATGGAGTGCACAAATATATATGTTATGGGCGTACAGAGGGAGAAGAGAGGGGAAATGGAGCAGAAATAATAACAGAAGAAATAATCACTGAAAATTTCCCAACTTTTATGAAAGACAGAAAATTACAGTTTCAAGAAGTACAGCACACCCCAAACTGAATAAACCACAAAAGACCTACTCCAAGACACTTACTGATGAGATTGTCCAATGTCAAAGATAAAGAGAGAATTCTGAAAGCAGCAAGAGAAAAGCAATCCATCACATACAAGGGAAGCTTGATAAAACTATGTACAGATTTCTCTGCAGAAACCATGGAGGTGAGAAGACAGTGGCATGATATATTTAAGAAACTGAAAGAGAAGAAATGCCAACCAAGAATTCTATATCCAGCAAAACTGTCCTGGGGGAGTGATTAAACTATTTTCAGACAAACAGACACTGAAAGAGTTTGTGATTAAGACACCAGTGCTATAAGAAATACTAAAGAGAGTGCTACAGGCTGATAGTAAAAGACAGGAGAGAGAGCTTTGGAGAAGATTGTAGAAATGAAGATTATCATGAAGGATAAAAAGAGAGAGAGGAAAAATAATTCATGACATATAAAATCCAAAAGACAAAATGGAGGAAGAAAGTACTGACCTTACAGTTATAACACTAAATGTTAATGCATTATACTCCCCAATAAAAAGACACAGACTGGCAGAATGGATTAAAAAACAGGGCCCATCTATATGCTGTTACAAGAAACTCACTTTAGACACAAGGACAAATATAGGCTAGAAATGAAAGGTTGGAAAAAGGTATTTCATGCAAACAGAACCCAGAAAAAAGTTGAAGTAGCTATTTTAATATCAGACAAATTGGATTTCAAAAGTGAAAATATTAAAAGAGAGAAAGAAGGACATTATATGTTAATAAAAGTGTCAATTCATCAAGAAAACATAACAATCATAAGTATTTATGCACCAAGGCAGAATGCCCCAAAATTCATGAGGCAAACATTGAGGACACTGAAAGGAGAAGTAGATAGCTCTACAATAATAGCTGTAGACTTCAATACACTGCTCTCATCAATGGATAGAACATCTAGACAGAGGATCAATAAGGAAACAGAAATGTTGAATTTTATGATAAATGAACTAGACTTGACAGATATTTTTAGAACACTACACCCCATAACTGCAGGATACATGTTTTTCTCAAGTGCTCATGGAGCATTCTCTGGGATAGACCACATGTTGGGTCACAGAGCAAGTCTCAACAAATTTAAAAATATTAATATTATAAAAAACACTTTCTCAGACAATAATGGAATGAAGTTGGAAATAAATAACAGTCAGAAGATTGTAAAATTCACAAATATATGGAGACTAAACAACACACTCTTAGAAAACCAGTTGGTAAAGGAAGAAATTACAAGAGAAATTAGTAAACATCTCGAGGCAAATGGCAATGAAAACAAAACATTTCAAAACTTATGGGATGCAGCAAAGGTGATGATGAGATGGAAACTTATTGCCCTAAACACCTATATTAAAAGAGAAGAGAAAACAAAAACTGAGGAATTAACTGTACACCTGGGAGTACTAGAGAAAAAAACAGCAAACTAACCCCAAAGCAGAAGGAAAGAAATAACAAAGATTAGACCAGAAATAAATGAAAGTGACAATAAGAAAACAATAGAGAGAATCAACAAAACCAGAAGCTTGTTCTTTGAGAAATTCAACAAAATTGATGGAGCATAGCTAGGCTAACAACAACAACAAAAAAAAAACAACAACAAGAGAGCAGATGCAAATAAATGCAATCAGAAATGGGAAAGGAAACATAACTACTGACCCTGGAGAAACAAAGGGGATAATGAGAAGATATGATAAGCAACTATATGCTAATAAACTAGACAACTTACATGAAATGGATTACTTCCTAGAAAGCATAAACAACTAACATTGACCTGAGAAGAAATAGACAACCTCAACAAACCAATCACAAGTAAAGAGCTTGAGTCAGTCATCAAAAAGCTCCCCCAAAAGGAAAGCCCAGGACTAGATGGCTTAACATGTGAATTCCACCAAGCATTCAAGAAAGAGTTAGTACCAATCCTGCTCAAACTCTTCAAAAAAAATTGAAGAGGCAGGAAAGCTACCCAACTAATTCTATGAAGCCAATATCACCTTAATACCAAAATCAGACAAAGATACTTCAAAAAGGAAAATTATAGACCAATTTCTTTAATGAATATAGCTGCAAAAATCCTCAACAAAATCCTCACAAATAGAATCCAGCAGCACATTGAAAGAATTATATATCATGATCAGGTGGGTTTTATTCCAGTATGCAAGGCTGGTTCAACACAAGAAAATCAATTAACATAATACACCACATCAATAAATCAAAGCAGAAGAACCATATGATCATCTTGATCGATGCAGAATAGGCATTTGACAAAATTAAATGTTCTTTATTGATGAAGACGCTTCAAAGGATAGGAATATAAGGGAATTTTCTCAATATGGTAAAGGCAAAATATGAAAAACGCACAGCTAACATTGTACACAATGGGGAGGGACTGAAAGCTTTCCCTCTAAGATCAGGAACAAGACAGGGATGCCCACTGTCACCACTGTTAGTCAACATTGTGCTGGAAGTTCTATCTAGAGCAATTAGGCAAGAACAGGAAATAATAGGCATCCAAATTGGACAGGAAGAAGTAAAACTTTCACTGTTTGTAGATGACATGATTTTATATGCAGAAAACCCAGAAAAATCTACAGCAAAGCTATTAAAGCTAATCAATGAATACAGCAAAGTGTCAGGCTACAAGATCAACACACAAAAATCTGTAGTGTTTTTATACACAAGTAATGTGCAACAAGAGGAAGAAATTTTTAAAAAAAATGATTTACAATAGCAACCAAAAGAATCAAGTATTTAGGAATAAACTTAATGAAGGCCACAAAAGACCTATACAAAGAAAACTACAAGAAACTGCTAAAAGAAATCAAACTGGGCCTTAAAAAAAAAAAAAAAAACGGAAGAACATACCATGTTCATGAATTGTAAGATTAAATATAATTACGATGTCAACTCTACCTAAACTGATTTATAGATTCAATGCAATACCAATTAAAATTCCAACAACTTACTTTGCAGAAATAGAAAAACCAATAATCAAATTTATTTGGAAGAGCAAGGTGCCCTGAATAGCCAAAAATATCTTGAGAAAGAGGAACAAAGTGAGAAGTCTCACACTCCTTGACTTAGAAGCATATTACTAGGCTACAATGTTCAAAACAGCATGGAACTGGCATAAGGACAGAGATATCGAATAATGGAATCAAATTGAGTGTTCAGAAGTAGACTCTTGTGCCTAAAGAAGTTGATCTTTCACAAGGCAGTCAAGCCAAAGCAACTGGGACAGAGCAGCCTCTTCAATAAATGGTATTTGGAGAACTGGATATCCATTTCCGAAAAAATGAAAGAGGACCCCTATCTCACAGCTTATACAAAAATTAACTTGAAATGGATCAAAGACCTAAACTTTAGTGCTAAGACCATAAGACTCTTAGAAGAAAATTTAGGGCAATTTCTTAAAGATCTTGTGATAGGATGTGGTTTCCTAGACTTTACACCCAAATCACAAACAACCAAAGAACAAATAGACATATGGGATCTCCTCAAAATCAAACACTTTTGTACATCAAAGGACTTTGTTAGATAAGTAAAAAAGTAGCCTACACAGTGGAAGGCAATATTTGGAAACCACAAATCAGATAAGGGTTTAATATCCCAAATATATAAAGCAATCCTACAACTCAACAACAGAAAGACAAACAACCCAATTAAAAAATGTGCAAAAGACATGGACAGACACTTTTCTGAAGAGGAAATACAAATGGCTCAAAAACATATGAAAAAGTGCTCGACTTCACTGGCTATTAGGGAAATGCAAATCAAAACCACAATGAGATATCATTTCACACCTACCAGAATGGCCATTATCCAAAAAACAGAAAATTACAAGTGCTGGAGAGGATGTGGAGAAAGAGGCACACTTACTGTTGGTGGAAATGTAGACTAGTTCAACCAGGCTGGAAGACAGTGTGGAAGACATTATGGCATATGTACTTGGAAGATCTGAGATCAGAGACATGTATGGACATTTGCACACTGGTGTTTATGGAGGCAGTATTCATGATTTGCAGTGGGTGGAGGTGGTCTAAGAGTACACCAACTGAGGAACATAATGGTAAACTGTGGCGTATGCCTACAATGGAATATTGAGTAACTAGGAGAAGGAGTGAATCTGTGAGACATGCAAGGAGGTGAATGGATCCTGTAGACAGCATTTTGAGTGAAGTACGCCAGAAACAAAGGCAAACACTATAATGCCTCACCAATATGGACTAACTACAATGTGTAAACTCAGAATTGAATCTTAGAGCACAGCCTAACAGTGAAATGATTATTGTAATGCTCCCTAGATTGTAAGCTCTTTCAGCAGTCAAATCTATTCCTGAATTGTAATGGCTGTCTCCAAACTCTGAGATGCTGATCCCTTTGTGTATAATCTGATTGGTCTCTGGAACATTGGGTATCTGTGTGACACCTGAAACTCAGAGCTAGAGCTCAGCAGATATGAATGCCGGTATTAACACATACAGCAACTGTTAAAAAAAAAAAAGAAAAGAAAAGAAAAAAAGCTGAAAAAGAGCCCAGACTTCAGTTAGAGATATGAATGAAGCAGATCTGGTTAAGACTAGGGCAAATAGGGCCAAAGGGTAAAGGTTGAGACTATGTGTTATAACTTCAACTTCCATGTGAGACCAAGGGAAGAGACGCTTATTTCGTGCAGGATTATATTTTCTAAACAATATAACTTCTAGTCAGTTTGTTCAAACACCACAATTACATGGAACTTTGAATAGGAAGTGAGATATGGTAGGTTTGTATAGGTTAGAGTGAAACAGCAACACATCCCAAAGTAATCTGGGCGAAGAATAAAAATATATATGCAGGGACCCTCTGAGGAGCTGGGGGAGAATGCAGAGGTGTTGGACTTCCTCACCTGGATTCTTGCTGATGTTCTCACAAATGCTAGGGACTGATGGCTTGATGTGCTGAGCCCTCTGTCTTGGGGCTGGCCCCTATGAAGCTGGTTGCTGCAAGGAGAGGCTATACCTGCTTATAATTGTGCCTAAGAGTCTCCCCCTGAGTGCCTCTTTGTTGCTCAGATGTGGCCCTGTCTCACTAACTAATCCACCTTGGCGGGTGATCTTGCTGCCCTCCCACCTATGTGGGAACTGACTCCCAGGGGTGTAAATCTCCCTGGCAACACAGGATATGACTCCTTGGGATGAATCTGGACCTGGCATCGTGGGATTGAGAACATCTTGACCAAAAGTGGGATGCAAAATGAAATGAAATAAAGCTTCTGTGGCTGAGAGATTGCAAATGGAGTCGAGAGGTCACTCTTGTGGACATTCTTATGCACTGTATAGATAACACTTTTTAGGTTTTAATGTATTGGAATAGCTAGAATTAAATATCTGAAACCATCAAACTCCAACCCAGTAGCCTTGACTCCTGAAGATGAGTGTATAGCAATGTAGCTTACAAGGGATGACAGTGTGATTGTGAAAAGCCTTGTGGCTCGCACTCCCTTTATCCAGTGTATGGATGGATGAGTAGAAAAATGGAGACAAAAACTAAATGAAAAACAAGGTGTGGTTGGGGGGATTATTGGAGTGTTCTTTTTTACTTTTATTTTTTATTCTTATTCTGATTCTTTCTCGTGTAAGGGAAATGTTCAAAAACAGATTGGGGTGATGAATGCATAACTATATGATGGTACTGTGAACAGTTTATTGTACACCATGGATGATTGTATGGTATCTGAATGTATTTCAATAAAACTGAATTTAATTAAAAAAATCAGGGAGAGTTTACAGTATTCCCAGACCAACAGACACTGAAAGTGTTTGTGAGAAAGATACCTGCTCTATAGGAAATACTAAAGGGAGCACTGCAGGCAGATAGGAAAAGACAGGAGAGAGTGGTTTAGAGCACAATATTAGGTGATGGTAGCATGTGCTGGTTTGAATGTATTGTGTCCCCCAAATGCCATTATCTTTGTGGTCTTGTGGGACAGAGGTTTTTGGTGCTGGTTGGATTTGCTTGGAATGTGCCCCACCCAGCTGTGGGAGATGATTCTGATGAGATGTTCCCATGGAGGCGTGGCCCTGCCCATTCAGGATGGGCCTTGATCAGTGAAGCTATATAAATGACCTGACTCAGAGAGAGGGAACTGAGTGCAGCTGGGAGTGATGTTTTGAAGAGGAGCAAGCTTGCTAGAGAGGAACGTCCTGGGAGAAAGCCGTTTTGAGGCTGGAGCTTTGGAGCAGACGCCGGCTGCCTTCCCAGCTAACAGAGGTTTTCTGGACACCATTGGCCATCCTCCGGTGAAGGTACCCAATTGCTGAGGTGTTACCTTGGATGCTTTGTGGCCTTAAGACTGTAACTGTGTAGGGAAATAAACCCCCGTTTTATAAAAGCCTATCCATCTCTGGTGTTTTGCGTTCTGCAGCATTAGCAAACTAAAACATAGCATAATAATGCAAGTACACGGAACAAAGATGACTGTGAATATGGTTGAAAGAGAAAAGTTAGGGGCATGTAGGACACCAGAAGGAAATTTAGAAGATAAAGATTGGGACTGTATCACTTAGAGAAACCTCGAGTGGTCAAAGATTGTGATTAAATATACAAATATGTTTTTACATGAGGGAGAATAAATGAATGCCAACTATGCAAGGTATTAAAAATGGGGTGGTATTGGGGAAAAAATACAATCAATGCAAACTAGAGTCTATAGTAAACAGTAACATTGCAATATGCTTCCATTGGTTGTCACAAAGGCAATATACCAAAGCTAAATGCCTATAAAAGACGAGGATATAAGGGAGGGTTATGGGATTCTTAGTGTTGGTGTTGTCTGACTTTTTTATTGTATTATTTTTTTCTTTTTTTTGCTTTTAGTTGTCATTTCTTTCTCTCTTTTTCTTTTTCTGTTTACTTTTTTCACGTCTTCCTCTTTCTTTATGGAAGAAATGGAAATGTCCTTATATAGACAGTGGTGGTCAATGCATAACTATGTGATTATACAGGGAACCATTGATTACTTAGGATGGAATGTATGATGTGTGTATAAAACCTTCTAAAAATAAAAAAAAATACTGATATGAAAACACCCTAAGTCCTTGTATTTTTTCTTAATAATCATCTTTTCATAACTTGGTATTTATTTTTGAGTAACAATATAGCATAGTAACCAAGAATATAGGCTCTGGAATCAGAATGCCTGGGTTCAAATCCCAGCTCCAATCATTTGTTAGCTGTGACCTGTGCATGTTCTTCACTTCTTTGTGCCTCTAATTTCTCATTTGTACAATGAGGATAATAATTGTACCTATCTCCTGGTGTGGATATGAGAATAAAGTACATTAACATTTTTAAAGTGCTTAAAACAATGTCTTCTCTTTCTCAGAGCTGCAGAAGTGTAAGGCATTTTATTTTTATTTTCATTAGATTCTTGCTAGCCTTATGAGGAAAGTGTCTTCAATCTCCTTTCTCCCTCTACATCTTTATCAACTCAGCAAGAGCTGAGTTGAAAACTCAGAAATCACTCATTTAATTGATATGACAGATCAAGAGATATTATTTTACAAAGCAAACTTTAGATGTGCGGTGTGCAGAGCATACATTTACTGTGTGGTATTACAGACTTCTAGATTTGACAAATGGAATTTCACATGCATAGTAGATTTACAAGGTAAAGATTGTTGAGATTCACAACTGTTGGAAGAATCAAAAGTGAAACTTTCTTCTCCAAGTTTTTTTTTTCTTTATTAAGAATGTCTAATAAAGAGAAATTCTTTTATGCATAAATCAAAATGTCAACACATTAACATGTGAATGATACCATCTGACATAGAAGCATCTATACAAATTTTTAACACCCACGAATATAACAATTTAATTTGGGGTAAGTGCAGTTGCATTAGTGAGGATAGTTTTATGATTTTAAAAATTATGATGGCTAGTAGTTTTAGGAAGCCTATAGTTTACAACTTCACAGAATATAACTTCTAAAGAATACCACCTACTATAGTTTATGTGAGGAACATAACAAGTTTGTAGATTAATTTTGTAATTTATAGTAAAAGAGTAAATTGCTATCATAAGATTGCCTCTTCTGATTAGAGGCATATCCCCTCTTGACACATTGGGACAGGATTATAGTTCAGAGGTAGTTAAGCCTAATTACAACACTCAGTCAGAATGTACACATTTTGACCAATAGAGTGACCTGGAATCAGTTCCAGATCCCAGATCCTACATATTTGGCATTGTGACTTTCCTAAATGTGTCCATTGAACCTCACTAGATTCTTTATAGCATTTTTCAGAAGTGGTATACAATTTAGTATTTTTATCATAGTACTAAAATTAACCTTAGCAGAGCAGTTTGAAATAAGAGTAATCACAAATGGAAGCTTCTATTTTTTTTAGATATTTCAAAGAAAAAAATGTATCTAAAGAAAATAATACAATAGTACTAGCACTGTGTGCCCTGCTCAGAAAAATAGAATAATATTTTGTCAAATTTTCTTCAAGTCACATTTTAGAGAAGAAATAAAACATTACAGAAAAAGTCACTGATTTTCTTCTTCCTTCTTCTACCTCATTCTCTATTACCCTCCCTGAGAGACATCCACCATGATAAATTGTGTATGAAAATTCCAGATCATTTTAAATAATATTCATGTATTTATACATACATTTAAAAGATAGTCAATATGTTTAAAAGTGTTATATAAATTCTATTAGAATGTGTGTATTATTCCACAATTGGATTTTTTCATATCAAAATTGTGTTTTTGAGAATTATTCAAACTGATATGTATATTGATTTAATTAGTTCATTCATTTAAACTGTTACAATGCCAAAAAGCATGCATTACCTATAGGAGTTCAACAATTTGGATGACAGCGGATTTCTCATCTGAATCCACAGAGGCCAGAAGTATATAGTACAACATTTTGGAAGTTCTGAAAGTAGAGAACTGTCAACCACCACTGTTTCATATTCCATGATCCCAATCCCAGGGTTCATTTGGATATGTTTCTGAAGTCTCTGCCCCATTGATCTATTTGTCTTCTTCTGCTTTTTAGGACAATTTTTAATATTTAGCTTTAAAAAAAGGGTTGATATCTGGAAATCAATCTCCCTTTCCCATTTTAACATATTCTATGGCTTCTTTTGGACTATTCTTCCAAATAAATTTTATAAGCAATTTGTTAATTTCTGCAAAAATGTTTGCTGGAACTTTGACAGTAATAATGAAATCCTTAAGACAGCAAGTCTTTTCATCAATGAAAATATTATATATCTTCCATTAATTTAGATCATTGTTTGTCTTTCAATGATATATCATTTTTTCTATAAAGCCCTTACACTTCTTCATTTATACTTATTTCTAGAAACATAAATTTCTTGTTTTTCCAGTGAGCCTGTTTGTAATTCTTCTTATTGTGTGAGTATCTCTCTTGTATTGAGCATGATTTTAATGTTTTAAAATTTGTATATTTCACACAAAACAAACCCTAAATGCAAGACAACTAGCTCATCCAGTGCTCAACAAAGAAGCAGGACTTTTTCCCCAAAATTGGAAGGAAAATTGTAAGCATTTGAACTACTGAGAAAAATATACAATTTTTCAATGTAGCACCTTCATTGGGGTCAAGAAATGTTCAAGGGTTATTTTTATTTATCAGTGCTAGTGTCCTTAGAAACTAAACCACATATAAAATATGGCTTAATTGCATTTAATATAGGATTAATATATATATATTCTTCCCAGGAATTTACTTATTAACACAGCATTGTGCCTAAACTAAAAATAATTGAAGATGTGAGAAAACAATCATGATAAAATTTCTGATGTGAATGCTGCTGATATTTGGAGCAATAGGTGTTACTAATCCTAATACCTCCTAATCCAGGCTAGCACCCACGTAGAAGTACTTCAACATCAAATAAAAGACCCAATGCCAATTGAAAGCATGGAAAAATATAACTTTTCTAAAGTGTAATCTCCCATAAACTGGGGGCAACCAAGCAGGATTTCCTAATCAACTAATGGAAAAAGGAAATACCATTACTGTACTCTGGGTTGTTTCCCTCAAAATCGATGAATTGATAACAGGGGAAAGTTGGCTTAAGAACTCCTTTCCTAAATCACTGTATAGACGTACTCAAAAAACTCAAGGTACTTGTTACAGATGGGTTTGTGTGGATATTTATCCCAGATAACTTTTTGTTGTTAAGAAAAAAAAGATGCTGTAATGAAATTATCTTTCTTGCAAGGTAAGTAAGGTAATAGTTACAAGAGATTGTGGATCCTCAATGACAATGTTGAAATTACTGTATCTAACAACACAAGTTTATTTTTTAAAAAAGACTATAAGGTTATTTTCCTCAAGTGAGCAAATAAATTTATTTTTATAAATCTTACTTCATATTGAAGTATAATATACATATAGAAGTGTGCATAAATCTTAGTGTATAGCTATTTTCAATTTTCTCTCCTTCCTTTTAATTATACCAAGGAGAAAATCTCAGTTCAGTGCTCATTTATCCTTAACTTCTTCTGAATACTTGCTTATCTCCTTTCTTAATGATGAGAAAACAGTCCCCAAATTGGGAGCATTCATCTGGAAACAGTATTTCTCAAAGTAAACACATCCACATAACCACTATGTAGATTTAGAAATAGGATATTATCAGCTTGGAAGTCCCTGTGTCCCAATTCATGTTAAGATCCACAAAGGTAACCACTACCCTGTTTTCTCACACCTTAGACTAGTTTTCCCAGAATTGGAATTCTATTCTATGTATACTTTTGTGTGTTGTTTGTTTCCCTCAACTTTCAACTTTACTTTTGTAAAATTCATCCATGATTTTTAGGTAATTGTAGTTCAATCTTTTGCATCATTGTGTAATAGTCCATTGCATTTATTTAACCATTCTGTTGATCAATATTAATTTTACTTCTAGTTTTGGACTATTATGGTTAGAGCTGTTATGAACATTCTATGATGAACACTTGTAAGCATAATTATTGGGAATATACCTAGGAATGCAATTGCTAGGTAATAGGATGCTCAGCTTTATTAAATATTGCCACATGATATTTCAAAATGTCTATAAATTTATAATTCTACCAGGAGGGTATGAAAGTTCCAATCGCTCCGCATTCTCATCAACATCTGTATTTATCAGTCTTTTATTTTAGCCACTGTTGTGGATGTGTATTTGTATCCTATTACGGTTTTAATTTACACTTTCTTAATCACTAATGAGATAGAACACACTTTCATATTTTTTGGCTACTTATATGTCCCCTTGTGTAAAGTTCATGTCTTTTCCCTATTTTTCTTTTGGATATCTATCTTTTCCTTATTGAGTTATTGGGATTCTATGTATATTCTATTTATCAGTCCTTTGTCAACTAAATGTATTGCAGTATCTCTGATCCTTGAGGTCATTGTTAAAACCTTAGATCTAGCAGGGCTATGATGTAAACATTTAGCAACTGGCTTTTCAGAATGAAGGAAGCTCTGCTGTATAATGTTGCTTATCTCTGTGGTGTAAATACTTCCAATACGGCCAATTAAAGATGACACTAATCTGATGGCACTGAACGCAGAGTAGAAAAGAGATGTACAGTAATACAACATTAATTCCACCATATAAAAACACCAGATGTGAATAACCTCAAAAACATAGATAATAGTGAAATATAAGGAAGTGATGTGTTTTATGTATTTATTACCTTTATTTTTAGTATAGTTTATTTTGGTGTAAGTTTATATAATCTGATTTTTACTAATAGCTAGGCTTAACAACCAAATTTCCTGAAAATTAACAGTTGGAAGTCAGTACAAGCTAGCTCCAGAACAGCATTGGGATCTAGTGACCCTGAAGCCCATATTTATAAACTTACTCTTAGTTAAGGAAATATATCTGTACTACTATTACTACTGCTACTACTGCTACTACTACTACTATTACTTAAATGATATTTGTTGAAGGATGCTACACAACAAAAATGTGCATAGCATATCTATGCAGCTGGATACATTTTCACAAAGTAAACACACTCACACAACTACCACCCAGATCAAGATGGAGAATGCTACCAGCCTCCAAGAAACCTCTCACATATCCACTTCCATGCGTTAATCTTCCATTGATAATAATGTTTTTAATTTCATATAAATGGAATTACATGGTACTTACTATAATATTGTACATCAGCAAGGCAGAATTCTTCCAAATGCGTGACATACAACTGTGATGGTATGTAATGATTTTAGTCAGTATTACTGATTGTATTAGTTAGGGTTCTCTAGGGAAACAGAATCAACAGTAGATATCTATAAATATAAGATTTTATAAAAGTGTCTCATGTAACTGTGGGTATGCACGAGTCCAAATTCCGTAGGCAGGCAGGAAACTGGCAACGCCAATGAAGATGTTCGATGAACTCCTCAGGCAGTGAACTGGCAACTTCAATGAACTCCTCAGGAAATACTTTGCTGGCTAGGCAAAGAAGTGCAGGTCCTCTATCTGTCTCACTTAAAAGTTTTCAACTGATTAGATTAAATCCAGCTGATTGAATTCTCTCATTGTGGAAGACACACCCTTCATTGATGTAATCAATCACAGCTGCAGCTAATTGACTGATGATTTAATAAACCAGCCTTCTGGTTTATTAACCAGCCACAAATGTCCTTGCAGTAATGGTTAGGCCAGTGCTTGCTTGACCAGACACATGGACACCATCACCTGGCCAAGCTGACACATGAACCGAACCATCATACTGATATATCATTAAATAACAGTGAGAATGCTATTCCTTTTTATTCTTTCTTATTCTCCCTGTGTACAATTTGGGGGCAAATCTCAGTTTGGTACTAACTCATTAACATCCCCCTAACACTTGCTTATCTCCTTGTTTAACAATGGGAAAAGAGACTTCAATCAGCTTCAGTTGGCAAATGCATCCAGCTAGAATTTAATTACATCGTTTTCACTGATTTATCTTTACCTTCTATTTATTAAAAACACTAATTTTTCATGCATTATAAAATACATGATTTTAATATATATTTAAATAAATGATTTAAACAAATGGTTTTAGGTATAAATTGAGTCAATTTATAGTAGTACAGTCTATTCTTGCATATGGAAAACATTGTATTGTCGGTACACTAACAAGTGAAGTTTGAGAAAAAATAATTTTGGAAACTACTGTCTCAAAAGTCATTGGCACAGAATCATTATTTTAAGAAAGCCATAATGAGTAAATGAAGTGTTTTGACTCTTCAGAGCTGTATGCATTGAGGGGATGTAAGGAGAGATGACCTGGGGAATTTCCATGTCAGGGGACTTCAGCATCACTCTCCTAATTGGTTGAGGGAAGTTTTCTGAAGTTTGTAGGCTTCAAGAGTGGTCTGACTGATTTGGTGGCCCAGATAAGTTCTAGAAAGATTTCCAAATAGAATATCACTTGTCCATTGTTGCTGTCATTTGAAATGTTTAACTAGGCTATGTTTCTGATAACATGTAAAACTGTCTCATATTTTAGATCAATGTACAGTATATTTTATTGAGCATATCTAACAAGTGTGTGGAAATATATTGGATTCATTTCCATGAGGATTGCACAATGTCAATTTACCCAATCTATACCATAATCATGTCATAGGTATAGGGTTATGACTGTGGGGGATGTGTTAACCATCTGAATTTATAAGCAAATTCCTTCCAGAATGAAATCCTCTGGTGCATATGTTCTGTATTACACTTTGAAAAATGTGGCTTAGTGTGAGCCAAGCAGGTGTGCAGTTCTCTCACCCATGAGATCACATAAAATGAAAAGTTCATGACTGTCCACAAGCTCAGAACAAGGACCAGGAAAAGGTAGGCCCCTTCACTCACACCAACTGAGTTTCAAATCCATGGCTCTCATGAGGTATTTGTAAGTGGAATAATGAACTTGGAACCAGAATGCACGTTTTGGCAAGACAGTTTTTTCTGCATTTTCCTAGTATTTAGTTACCAGAACCCCATTCACAACAATGATTTTGATCCTCGATGATAAGATGAGATCATAAAAGAGTGACTGAAAGTACCTCACTGGGTGCATATGTGTGCTTGTAAGTGTGTGAGTGTGTACCAGAGATGTGAGGGCTTAAACCTGCTTTGTTTAATGGAACAGAGGAATAGTTTCATTTCCCCTAAATATTTGTATTTCCCCCACACTTTTCCAAGTATTCAAGTCATCACTGTGTTCTGAAACTCACATGGTACTTTTTCCTGGGTTTGAGCTTTTCTCTCTTCTTCCTCTTCCTGGTTGTCTGTCCTCATGTCTTCATCTCAGCAATTTGCTTATAAATTCAGTAAATTGAATCAGTATGAATCCCTCCTCCCCAAGAAAGCTGGAGTTTGAAGCCATTGGAGTATACCAAGAAGAAATTTCCCCTACGTTTTGAAATTTCACATTGCTTTTTTCTTTCTCTCTGCTTCTGTAGGATCTTCATCCCAGAAGTGGAGATTTCTGGGATAACAGCACAATAAGAAAAGGGTATGTGTCTGTGTTTTAAGTGCATACATATAAGGAAAATGCATCCCAGAATACAGAAGTAAAACCGTCAACCCTCGCTGCACCCACAATCGTGATAATGACCTACATCACCAGCAGAAGATAGCTACTAAGGGGCTTAGGGGCTTGCAGTGAGAATGTGAGGAAATCAGGGGTCATCCCTTCTTTGTGCCTTTGCTCTCCCTCCTCTATTTAGCTTGCTTTCTTTCTTTCCTTCCTCCTTTCTTTCTCTCTCTCTCTCTCTTCTCTTTTTCTTTCTTTCTGTTTTGTTGGGTGTTTTGCTGTTTTTGGTAATGGTATCCTATTTATATTTTATCACTACAGTATCTGTTTTTATGTTTCTGAGAATATGGATCATATTTATTTTGTTGTTTTATGTATTTTTTGTGTGTATTGTTCAGTTCCATGGATTTAAAAAAACCTTTGTATTCAACCTAAATTTTCCCTTTTACCACATTCAAATATATAAAGCCTGCTTTCTAATATTATCTACTAAATGATTTTTTTGCATGAGACTGCCTTGTTTTTGCATATACAAAAGAGATAGAGTCTATTTAAATTATTTTAATACACTACAGCTTTTAGATACAAAGCCACTTTGTGACCTCTTAAATGCTAAACTCGATTAAAGGGAGGGTAGGAAATGGTAAAATTGGTGGTTCTGTTGCTCTGACTCAGCATGTTCTACAGCTGGTTCCCCTTTCTAATAGTGTGGGATGAACATCCAGTTTGCTTTTATTTTGCAGTAACCTGCAAAATAGGCTTCCTGTATGTGAAATATCAGTCACTGATTTACTGAGCCAGCATATAAGTAAACATCTTCCATTACACCAACTCCCAAGGCACTTTACAAACATTTGTAGAGGAATTCCTTAACCAATGACTCGTATAGCCACATCTGGGGAAGTCCTCAGTCAAAGTTTAATAGTGCATAATCATCACAGGGCATAGTCATTTGGAAATTGAGATAGGAAATGGAAAGAAATATCAAACTTCATATTTGCATAGAAATTAAAACTATGCACTGTAGTTTAAAATCAGGGTTCGTTGCCAGCATGTTTTCTAGGCAACTGGGAATCTCTCTACTTCTCTGGTATCTCAAAGGAGATCTGTTGCGATGAAAAGAGAGCAGTGGGGTAAGGGAGTTAATTTCTTGGGAGGAGTATGTTCAATGTCTACTCCTATGGCTTTCACAGTTGCAATGCTGACTTCAGAATCAGAATTTCAGAGTTATAGACAAATTTATGCCCTATTGTTGAGATATCTTTTAAGAAGAAGCATTCTCTCCTTTTTCCTTCTTATAATATTGGGCATTTGTTCCATAAGTGAAAAGAACAATAATAAAATGAGTTAGCTGGTAATTATCATTTTGATAAAAATATATCATTAGTTTATATTTGGCAGAACTTTCTTTACACATTGGTTTAAGTATATTCCTCCCTTAAAGAACTAACAACTAAGGAACAGATGGATATTCAAAATATATATATATAAGCAGTGGAAATCAAGTGGAAAGTTTAAATATGTTGCTTATGTTTTAATTGGGGATTTGGGTTTAAAGAATGCTGTTATAAATAAGTATAATGCATTATTTAGATATTAACTTTGGGTTCATTTTAATTCATATTTCATATATTTCCTCATTATTTCCTCTTATTTTATTCTTCATTCATAAATTGAGATAGTAAGATTTTGATCCCCAAACAACAATAAATAACACTGTGCTAAATAGACTTTAGACTAGAGTAAGAATAGAAGGTATTCAGAGAAGAGCAACAAGAAAGCAAACAATTCACACTGGGTAAGGGGAAAATAGCTTGAAAACTAAAGAGAATATATCAAGACATTAAAAATGATTTAACTTGTAGGTTTCTATTTTCTTGATTGGAATTTGGAATGATTCCTAATATCCTAATAAGAAAAAAAAAGAGAGGGAAAGGGAAAGGGTGAGGAAGAGGGAGAGGGATAAAGAGAGAGGGAGAGAGGGGAAAGAGAGAGGGAGAAGGGAGAATGGGCCAAACAAACAAGTGAAAGTGTCAAGATTTAGATAGGTGAGGCTAGAAGGAAAAAAGGGAGTGCCCATTGTAGCTTAAACCAGGCTGCTGTTGGGGTTACCTTATAGGAATGTGCTCAGTGAAAATGAATGAAAATGGAAGGCAAAGTGTTTTTTGTATCTTGTTTGGTTGCCATTTACTATGTGGCACTTTGGAAGAAAAATATTGTGTAAATTTACTAAATAAATAAAGCTTAGGCAATGTGTTTAAATTATGTTGAAAACCAAAGCACTTCAGGCTGCTGAGTACTGTTAAATCAGAAAGTGAACTTTTCTACATATGAATATATTCTGTTCACATCAATCATTACCCAAACTTCACAATGATATTATGATTAATAGTGCAAGGAGATCTCCCAGATGCCAGCCAGATGTTAAAAGAACACTAATGTTGTTTGACTTAAGGAGAAAAGTATAAATCATATGTACTCTGACATATATAATGGAACAAATGAAAAGCATCCCCATGTGAATTCCTTTCTTATTTCATAATTCTATTTAGATTAAAGATGAGAGGAAATGCTGTATAAGCTCTAGACCCACATGGAAAATAAAGTAGAAAAAAATACCATTTAAATGTAGTCAATGAAGATAAATTACTAAGTATACATTTACTAGTTGACAATAATAATGTTTTTGTTATTTTGCTAATACTTAGATCCTAAAAGATAATCAATATTTTACAATTCACTGCAGTTGTTAAGCCAACTCCCAAAGTGCAAATTAGCTGGTAGTGGCTAATATAAAGAAAAATGTATTCACCTGATGAAATGAATCTAGGGACCAAGATAGGAAGGAATGTTTTCTGAACTTTGAATGATCAGGGGTTCATCAGACATTGAGTATAAAAACACAATGTAGGGAAGAAGATGGCAGTATAGAGAGGAGTGAAAGCTAGTTTGTCCCCCTGGAACAACTAATAAACAACCAGGAACAACTAGTAAATAATCTGGAATAACTTGGGGGGGACAAACATGACTGTCCACTCATCATACACCAACCTGAATTGAGAGGAATGACTGAGATCCCAGCATAAAATCTGTAAGTAAAACTGTGACTCGAAGTCAGGAGCCCCCACAGCCTGAACTGCTAAGCCTCATGGTGCTACAGAGCAGCAGTCTCGCAGCAAGTGAATATAGCTCAGCTGAGCTACAACTGGGGGTTTAATTAACAAACATGGGTTAATACAAGATATGAATCCCCAAGAGGCACACAGAGGCTTTTGATGATGACTGACCTTGGAGAGCCAGAAGGTGGCCATGGAATGAACCTGAAGGGGGCTTTCTGTCCCTGTTTTGGCTCAGTGGAGAAAGCCTCGGCCATTTTCAGTTCCCAGTGCTCTGACCCAGACAAGGGTGGAGTTAGCACAGTCATAGAGACTATTCAAATGTAAATGACCTCTCCCTAGGGGGTGTATTTTCCCTAAGAGGAAGAAGGTGGTGCCAAGCTCTACTACCTGCCATCCATTCAGAACCAGACCCCAGAGCCTGGGGGAAAACTGCCACAGGCCACACCTCCTTCCAGCAGTTTGGAGATACAGGCTGACAGGTGTCACCTACTGGGCAGAAAAGCACAGTGATTTGAGGCCTCACAGGGTATGTGAAGCTTCTAGGACACACCCCCAGGGAGACATGATACTATTGCCTCCTTCTGAGACCTGAGCCTATTCTGGTCTGGGAAAACCTGATTGGGAAAACCAAAGAAATCAGATGCCTAGACAACAGAAAACTACAACCTACACTAAGAAAAATGAAGTTATGGCCCAGTCAGACGAACAAACTTACACTTCAACTGAGATACAGGATTTCAAACAACTAATACTAAGTCAATTCAAAAAGTTTAGGGAAGATATGGCAAAAGAGATGACGCATATAATGAAAACACTGGGCATACATAAGGTAGAAATCAAAAGTTTGAAGAAACAACTGGCAGAATCTACGGAAATAAAAGGCACAACATGAGAGATGAAAGACACAAAGGAAACATACAACCGAAGATCTCAAGAGGCAGAAGAAAACACTCAGGAACTGGAGAACAAGGCAACTGAAAGCCTACACACAAAAGAACAGATAGAGAAAAGAATGAAAAAATATAGGCAACATCTCCAGGAACTTAACGACAAAACAAAATGCAGGAATGCACTTGTCATTGGTGTCCCAGAAGGAGAAGAGAAGGGAAAAGGGGCAGAAGCAATAACAGAGGAAATAATCAATGAAAATTTTCCTTCTCTTATGAAAGACACAAAATTACAGATCCAAGAAGCACAGCATACCCCAAACAGAATGGATCTGAATAGGTCTATGCCAAGACACTTAATAATCAGATTATCAAACATCAAAGATAAAGAGAGAATCCTGAAAACAGTAAGAGAAAAGTGATCCATCACATACAAGGGAAACTCGATAAGACTTACATGCTAATTTCTCAGTAGAAACCATGGAGGTAAGAAGTGGGGTGATATATTTAAGATACTGAAAGAGAAAAACCACCAACCAAGAATCCTATTTCCAGCAAAACTGTACTTCAAATATGAGGGAAAGCTTAAAATATTCTCTGACAAACAGATAATGACAGAGTTTGTGAACAAGATGCATGCTCTATATGAAACACTGCAGACAGAAAGGAAAAGACAGGAGTGAGAAGTTTGCAGAACATAGCAAGCAATGAAAGTGCACTGAACAAAGATGACTGTGAGCATGGTTGAAAGAGGAAGGTTAGGATCATATGGGACACCAAAATGAAAGATGAAAGATAAAAGACTGGGACTGTATAACTCAGTGAAACCTACGATGCTCAATGATTGTAATAAAAGGTACAAATATGTTTTTACATGAGGTAGAATAAATGAATGTCAACATTGCAAGGTGTTAAGAATAGGGTGGGATTGGGGGAAAAATGTGATCAGTGCAAACTAGAGACTATAATTAACAGAAACATTGTATTATGCTTCCTTTAATATAACAGAGGCAATATACCAAAGCTAAATGTATATGGTGGGAGGCATAGGGGAAGGGTATGGGACTCCTGGCATTGGTGATGTTGTCTGACTCTTTATTCTACTTTAGTTTAATGCTATCTTTCCATTTGCTGCTTTCTAACTGTCATGTTTTTTTTCTCTCTTTCTTATTTATTTTTCTATTGTATCTCTACCTTCTTTGACTCTTCCTCCTTCTTTGTGGAGGAAATGAAGACATCCTTATGTAGATAGTGGTGATGGTGCTGAATACATAAATACATGACTATACAGTCAACCAATGATTGTTTCCTTAGGACAGAATGTATGGTGGGCGAACAAAACTGTCCTTAAAAAAAACGGGTTGATGAAAAAACCTTGAGGGCACTATACTGAGTGAAATAAGACAGACATATAAGGACAAATATAGCAGGGTCTCACTGATATGAACTAATTATAATATGTGAACTCACTGACGTGAAATCTAAGTTACCAGGATATGAAATCAGTCTAAAGAATGGGGAGTGGTTGCTTATCATGGGCAGAATGTTCAACTAGGGTAAACTTAAACATCTGGAAATGGACAGAGGTGATGGTAGCATGTTATGAAAATAACAGTGCTGAATGGTGTGTGGAGGTGGTGGAAAGGGTAAGCTCAGAGTCATGTATATCACCAGAAGGAAAGCTGGAGGTTAAAAGATAGTAATGTATAAAATAGTGAATCTTGTGGTGGACAATGTCTGTGATTAACTGCATAAATATTAGAAATCTCTTTCATGAACTAGAACAAATGTATGACATTATAACTAGAAGTTAATAATAGAGGGGCATATAGGAAAAATATATATCTATTGCAAACTATGTGCTACAGTTAGTATAATTTTAACATTCTCTCAACAACAGTAACAAATATACTATACCAAAACTATGACTCAATAATGGACAGGAGAGTGGTTAGAGTTATGGAAGGATTTGAGTTCCTTTTTTTTTTTTTTTTTTTTTTTTGTTCCTTTTCTGGAGTAATGAAAATGTTCTAAAATTGAAAAAGTACTTAATTGTGGTGATGGATGCACAGCTGTGTGTGGTACCATGGGCAATTGATTGTACACTTTGGATCTTTGGATAGTTGTATGGTATGTGAGCAATCTCAATTTAAAAAAAAAAGTGTATTAGAATAGCTAGAAGGAAATACCTTTAACTGTTGAACTGTAATCCAGTAGCCTTGATTCTTGAAGATGATTGTATAACTATATAGCTCTTAAGGTGTGACTGTGTATTCACAAAGACCTTGCAACTGACACTCCCTCTGTCCAGTTTCTGGACAGATGAGCAAGAAAACAGAGACAATAAATGAATAAATAATTGGAGGAATAAAAACACAATGCATCAAAACATATCCTTGTAATGAATATTATATGGTAGCAAAAATATGCTTTTTCTTCCTTTCCATACAATTGCTGCAAATGATTAGGAACTAATATATTTGTTTTCCAACATAAACCTCCATTTTGATGGGTTTGCCTGATGCCTTGATCATTTATGGTTATGAGATTCTAATAAAAATGATTAAAAAGCCACCAGTTTTTTTTACCACTGGATATAGGAAGAAATAGGGGAAATAGAATAATCTTTAAGAAAAGAAAAAGAAAACCAGTTGTATGTTGGTTAAGGTTTAATAACTGGCCATCAAGATGTTTGCCAGTTTCCACAGTGTGAATACTCCCACTATGGCCAATTTCCAGGTGCTGACATGCTGTCAATGAACATGGTATGGAAGAGATGTACCAAAAGGCTTTCTTGAAAACTTGCTCCAGCACATACTGAAAAACACCTTTTGCTCATGGAGTAGAGCTATCCATCTTTTGTTATTGACCTGGCTTTCTTGTAAGCCAGGTTGGCAGATACTAGAGTCGGTTGGTATCTGGAACATCTATATTAGAATGTGCTGTGGTCCAGTCAATTCTATTACAGTGAATGTTGTGGAGTGTGGTGTTACTATTATTGTGATGGGGAAGTCTGGTGTGGTGTGCTAAAGGGAAATGAAAGGGGAGTAAAAAGAGGTTCCACTGATAGAAAATTTTTATCATCCGGAATTTAGTGGACTGATGTTAGGTTTGCAGCTAAATTGAATAGCATCAACCATCCTTGATTGTGGACCTCATTCTTAATCTTTTATTACAAGCCATGGTGTAAGGTAGTCCATTTTTTTTTTCTAGTATTACATATAGATAGCTTTCACTGAAAAATCTTTGAGAAGTAAAACATCCTAATCCTATTCTATTCTTTTTCCATTCTATTCTATTCTATTCTACTCTATTCCATTCTAGTTACACTATGCTATGCTATGCTATTCATATTATATGTATTTACTAGAAGCCTAATATGTGCCTACATTCTCTATCCAGAAAGAAGTATAGGACATTGTACCTCTTCTCTAAAAACGTACAAGTTTAGTTATTGCATAAAGTATCCCAACGAAAAACAGACCAGATACATAATACGGGTTTAACATTCTGTAATTTGGAACGGGGCTTCAAAAGAGAATAAATGGATACTTTGTATCTTCTCTTTTAAAAGTGTAACTAGATAATGTAAGGAAGTTTGGTTTGAAAGATGGGCAAGAAAGCCAAATGGGCAGGTAACAAAGAAAAGTTTTATTTGAGAGAAGCCTCAGGGCAGCCCCCGCTGGCAGAAAGGCTGCTTGGAGGGGAAAGCGCGCAGTTGGCTGGTGGGATTTCTTTTCATAGGGCGTTTTGCCAATCAGGAGGTTACATGGTATAAGGTATGTGAACTTTGGCCAATACAGGGTTACACATAGTTTGTCTTGTAACTTTGGCAATGACTGGCTTGTGCATTTGAACAGGAGAGGTGAGGGGGGAGGGAATAAATTTGTGAGGGCAGGGGAGGGGGGGGCAGTGATGGGGGAGAACAAAGAAAGTAGCATGAAAATGCGGAAAGGGAGGGGGCAGCAACATGAGCCATGGTCTGATCTGCAGCCTGGTTTTGCAAAACAGGGAGATGGGGGAGAGATCCAGGGCCCAGACCTAACATATAATACTTTTATAGATCAGGCTTAGAAATCCACTACATTCCTAGGAGCTATATCAAGTAGTCTTCACTTAAGTTTCAAATATTGTATCAGATTTAATCTAGAAAATGAAACTCTTATCTCATCCCTCTCTTCCTCATGGTACTTATATTCTCAACATATAGGTCATAAATTGAAATACGAGGTTAAAAAATCAGAACACTTTCAAGTAATGTAATTAATAATATGATATCCATTTATTTATACTCTTAAACTAAGGTTTTTAATATATAAACTTTTCTCAGTCCCATGTATTGACTAACTTGTAAGTTAGACTTTCAGTAACTGAGAAACAGATATGTCTTGACCTTCAACAATTTCTTTTGACAGATAGCATAGCTTTTCACTATGCAGTTAGAATCAATAGGTAAAAGAAAGAAGGAAACAAGTGTAAAATCTGGTTTAGTCATCATTTTCTCCAACTTGAGTTTCTCTTGCATGAACTCCTTAGGCTATGAGCCCCTTCTCTTTCTTGAGATTTATAACATTTCATAACACTATGAATTACAAATCAAGATGTACTATAGAGACAACACAGTATTGATTTCCTAAGACTATAAGCATCAATCTCACTCACAATGACTTTCAGAAATAACCTGATTCTTTTTTTTTTCTAGACTGTTTCAATGTGAATGAACTCATGTCATGATCTCCTCTTATAACTGCTTATTTATTTTTCCTCACAATACACAATGTTACTTGTTTTAACTACCTCACCACAAGACACTGCATTATTAAGATTTTCCTTTTAGCTCTCTTGAAGTTCTTGTTGGCTTATGATTCAATATCCTATGCCAAAAAAATACAATAAATTTTTGTAATGAGGATGTCTAGCTATGATACACTTATTTGATACAAAATGACTTGTGAATATTTTTATTTTCATAACAAACTAATTTGCATCATTAAGTGATGAAGACACAGTTGACAGTGAGCTGGAATACTGGGTTCAGAATTTCACAGAATGGTTTCTGTGGCTAAAATATAATGCTTTGAATTGGACAGGCACACTGAGAAAGTTGTGAAATAGGTAATGCATGTATATTTTTAAAAATATCTAGGGGAGAACTTAGTTATTAATTGTTTCAGTGCTCCAATTTGAAGTTGTAGATGTAGTTGTTAGCACCTCGTTCATATTGTCAAAGAAGAATATAAACCCTAGATCTCCAGATTCTCAGACACAGGCACATTCCTCTGGACCACAGTGGCTCTAAATTTTGCCTTTCAGGGCACGAGGAGCTATGTGAGACTTTGTCTTTACACAGACACACTGATGGGATTTAGGATCTGTTTGCTCATTTCTCTTTCAAGAAATCGCATGACCATGGAGTTCATCTGTGCTCCTAGTGCTTCCAAGGTTGGACAACAGAGTAGTATAAGTGGAATTTTTCACTCTCCTGGGCTCCTCTGTTCCTTTCAGTTTTGATAAGGATTTCATTTGTTAACTCTGGGACTGTGATATACAAAGTGTCAGAATTGGTGTGTCACAATTGGTGTGTCACCTCACTGATACGTGTGCCTCTGATGTGCTTTGGTTTGCATAAGAGAGAATACGGAAAAGTTGATCTCTGACAAGGATATGCTATCATCATACACATCCCACCCATTCTTTTTAGTGAACATTCTCTTTGAATAAAAAGAAACTATAAACCATGAATGTTTACTACTTTTAGATAAAATGTCTAATTTGACAATTAAATTGGTTTCTTGCTCATACAAAATAATTGAGATTGTCTGGGGACACTGGGTGCATTCAAGAAAGAACACCAAATACTCCTACTGTGCATTTTTATTTGGATGTGTCCATTGGCTCATGAACACTGACAATAACCTTGTGCATTATTTGAGACTTTGGGTATGACCTTGGTTGTTAAACTTTCTAAGCCTCTTTTTTTTTTCTCATCCATAAGTTGTAGCAATAAAAAATGTTACTTTATAATGCTATTATTAATATTAAATGAGGTAAATTTTGTAAAGCACTTAGAACAGGTCCTGGAACATAAAACTTTCTTATTAGAGCTTGATGATCATGAGGATGCTGACTGATAAAGCAATACTTGCTTTAAAGCCTATAAGATCCCTAAAATAAGGGATGACCATGTTTACCAATAAATTTCCAAAGTTGGACACCTTTTAGAGACTATCCACATTAATATTCATAGAGGGTTGATCTAGGCTAATTGTCAAAGTTTAGATTGTAAAACTAAATATTTATACCAAATAGACCCTAACTTTTAAAATTATATTGGTAAATAACACGTAAATAAAATTTCTCTGTGTGAATTACTGCTAACTTAGAAATCCATTATTTCATGTTTTTGAGGATAGATTTCTCCCACTGTAGGTAACACAACTCCTTCTCTGCAAACCCTTAAACACATCAAAATCCAAATGCATAGGGGAAAACATGCCTCAAAAGCAGCCTACACACCCTCTACACTCTCTGTTTATTCCTCCAGAAATTTGGCCCTAAGACAGTGAAAAATTTAATGAAGCAACTCTAAATTGAGAGCCAAATGAGGCAAAAGACCAAATTCAGGCTCCCAAAAGGAAACTAGAGTCTTGAAAAGGTTACAGGTGAATTATTTCACTCTCAATTGCTCTAAGATTCTGAAAACCTTTTTACTGTTTTCAATAGCAGCAGCCTTGGCCAGAACCTTAAAAGCCTCTTCAGGGATTTATATGACCAATGTGGAAACATTTCAACCCAGACCAACGCTCTTACATCCCTTCTCCAAGGTCCAAATGATATCCCATGAGACAGAGGAAACTGTTTAGTTAAAAGGACAGTTCTTATGCCTGAAGAAAGGATTCAATAATGAAGTTATTTCTTCCCAGTATAATACTTCCTGCTCACGGGGACCCTTCAAGGTTGTTAGGATTAAAAATGGAATTGCCTTAAATAATGGTCTCTGTGGTCTTAGTGTCCTGATTTTGGGGAATGTGTTTTATCTTAAAACCATTCTTGCCATGAAAGACAGAAGGCAGCATATCCCAGAGCAAATTCTCAAATCAGGCCAACAGGTATTTCCAAGCGCCTATTAAATGCACAATGCCCTAACAGGTGCTATTTTTTGTAGTGGGATGAAGCTGTACTCTGGTAACTCCTTTCAACTCACCAGGCTGCCCAGTCTGGTGAAACCTTCAAGGAACATGGTTTTGTTACACTTCCAATCAAATTCAAATTTGTATTAAAGGAAGCAAATAACTTGGGTTACAAAATTTTTGTAGAGCAAACAAAATTTGTTTTAGAGCATTACTTATCTTTCTTTTGCTCATTCACCAATTCTATCACATATTTTGGGTCTCAGCTCTTTCTCTGACCAGTCCATTTAAAGTCCTACCTCCCCTTAACTTTGCCATTCTCTAATTTCATTTTTCTACATGGAAGCTATCATTACAGAAAATTATTTTGTGTATTTATTGTATACTTTTTCTATTCTTGCAGTCTTTCAAACTCTAAGCTTATGAGAGCATGGGGCATCATTTGCCTGTTTTCCTGCTATATTCCAACTCATAGAAGAATGCCCAGTAGATGCTCAATAACTATTTGCAATATATTCAAAATCACTTTTGGTTCTTGCATACTTTGACTTTAAATTAAGCCTCTCCTGAGTACTTGCCCTTCTTTCTAGTACATATATATATATACATACACACTATAGATAGAAAGATAGATAGATAGATACATGCATACATACATACGTATATATACATATATATATATATATATATATGTACTAGCTCAAGGTTTTAAAAGGAAAAAAAGATGTTTATCATTCTGGTAGAACTCCTACAAATTCTTATTCTAGTGCATAAAACCAGTTCACAAGGATTTATGCCATTTATACCCATTTTCATTGCCACAGTAAATTTGAAACCACAGAAATAACAAGGGAATAATAGTAAATCCCACAATAAAGAGGTTTTCTTAAAAACAAAAAACAAAAAAACAAGAAAACAGTTTTTCCTACGTAGCAAGTAATTTCCCTGATATCTAAATTTCCAGTTTTGATTATCTGGTAAGAAATATCCATTGTGTTCATAACTGATCTGTAGCAGAAGCAAAGGTAAATTATAGCTCTCAGTTTTCAAGATCTTCTCTACCAATTTGATTCTCTAATGTTTCTCATCATCAATATAAATATATTTTTTAAATTAAAACTTTTATCTTTAGACAATTGGTACCACAAGCAGTTATAAGAAATACTATAGAGAGATCTCATGGTTGCTTTACGCAGTTTCCCTGATGGTAACAACTTGCATAACTATAGTACATTAACAATGAGGATATTGACCTTGATAGAATCTACTGATCTTATTAAAATTTCTCTGGGTCCACATACACTAATTTATATGTGTGCTTGCATATAGTTCTTTGCAATTTTATCACATGTAGATTCGTGATTCTAACACTACATTCAAGATAAATTCCACAACCCCAAGTCCTTTTATAACCATCCAGTCACATGCACTCATCTGTTCTTCATTTCTAAAATTTTGTCATTTCAAAATATTACATAAATGGAAGTATACTGTTTGTAACCTTTTGGGATTGGCTTTTGGTCACTCAGCATAAATCTCTGGAGAGTCATCCAAGTTATGTGTATCAGTAGTTTACTTCTGTTTAAGCATTCACCTGCTGAAGAAAATTTAGGTTGTTTCCAGTTTGGCATTATTGCATAAAGTTCCTATGAACATTTATTCACACATTTTTGCATGAACATAAGTTTCATTTTCCTGGGATAAATGTCCAAGAGTGCAACTTCTGGAACATATGGTAATTGTTCAGCTTTATTTTTTTAAATGCCAATCTATTTCTTAGGATGCTGTACTTTTTTACATTATTAGCAGCAAACTATGAGTGATCCAGTTTCCCCATATCTTTGTTAGCATTTGGCCTTGTCACTATTTTTTGCTTTAGTCTTTTTGAGAGGTGGATAGCGGTTTCTCATTGTGGTTTTAATTTGCCTTTCCCTAATGGCTAATGATACTGAATAACTTTATGCGCTTTTTTGCCATCTTTGCATCCTCTTAAGTGAAATTTTGGCTCCTGTCTTTTGCCCATTTTCTAACTGGATTGTTTGCATTAGTACTATTGAATTTTGAAAGTTCTTTACATTTTCTGGATACTTGTCCTTTGTTGGCTATGAGGATACTTAGATACATACCTGAGTATTTACTTTTCTTTGGAGCAATTGTAAATGGTATTGTATTCTTAATTTCAGTTTCCACATGTTCATTATTACATAGAAATACAATTGGTGTTTGAGTTGCCTTGCAAATTTCCTGAAAGCATTTATTAATTTGGGGAGTTTTTTGTTGATTCCTTGGGATCTCAGGTTGACAATCATGCCATCTGAAAGTATGGACAGTTTTATTTCTCCCTTTCCAATCTGTTTGCTTTGTATTTCTTTTTCTTCCTTTATTGTAGTGGCTAGAACTTCCAGGACTATGTTGAATAAGAGCAGTGAGAGTGATTATCTTTGCTTGTTCCTAATCTTAGGGGGAAAGTATTTCCATCATAAGAGGGCTTTGGTTGTAGTCAAACTATCTTTCTGTGATAACTGATTTTGCCTGTTGATGTGGTGGATTACATGATTGATTTTTGAATGTGGATCCGGCCTCACAGACCTGAAATAAATTCTATCTGGTTATAGTATATAAGCCTTGTCAACATTGTTCAATATAATTTGCTAAAATTTTGTTGAGGATTTTTACGTGTTAGTTCACAAGGCATATTAGTCTAGTTTTCTTACTTGGTACTCTTTATTTTGGTGTTAGGGTAATACCAACATCATAAAATGATTTGGAATTGCTCCCTATTCTTTTATTTCCTAAAATATATTGCAAAAAATAGTGCTAGTTCTTTTTTTCAATATCTGGAAGAATTATCCTCTGAAGCCATCTGACCTGGAAATTTCTTTTTCAGGAGTTTTAAATTTATGATGATAATGGTGATGATGATGATGATGATGATTGTAGCCTACAATTCTTCTGATGGGTTTCTTAAATGATATTTAATGATTGAGCAAAAATTATAACACCATTTGATAAGGTGCTCAGTGGGTGTAAAGTAGCAATTTAGACAATTATATTTAAAAATTCTGGAGGATAAATATAATACGATTTTTGTACTTTACTCAAAGTAAATTTTGGTAAAATGTTGATGCCAGTCAGCCATGGTAAGTTATGTATGTATATTGTAATACTCAGAATAAACACTGAGAAAACAATATGAAGAATTAGGCTGCTACAAAGGAAGACTAAAAGAATTTGTCACCAGCAACTTCCCATTAAAGAAGGACTAAAGGAAGTTTTCTAAGCAGAAGCTAAATGACAAAAGAATGTTTAGAACTTCAGAAAGGAAAGAATATAAAAATGAATAAAATTAAATATTAAATAATTTTATGATGGCTGATTTAATATCTTTGTCAGATATTCCAACATCTATTGATATCTGTCCAATGTCCTTTCTCACTCAAGTTATGATTTTCCTGGTCCATGGAATGACAAGTGATTGTTAATTGTATCCTGGACATTTTGCATATTTTATTATATGTCTTGATTTGGATCTATTATGTACCCCAGAAAATACTATGTTCTTTTAATCCATTCTTTTGGGGGCAAATCTATTTTGGTTGGGACCTTTCGTCTGGGTTGTTTCCATGGAGATGTGACCCATCCTATTCAAGGTGGGTCTTAAGAGTCTTGCTAGAGTCCTTTTTGAGAGGATAAAAGGCAGATGAAACACAGAGAGACATTTTGGAGAGTCATTTTGATGACAGTAATTGAAAACCAGAACCTGGATAGAAACTAAGAGATGAAATCCAGAGTTTGCCCCAGAGAAGCTAAGAGAGGACCCACAAATGCTTAGAGAGAAAATGCCACAGGAGAAGCAGCAAGGATGCACAGGAGCTGAAAAAGACAGTCATTGAAACCAGAACTCAGGAAAGAAGGACCAGCTGACATTGCCATGTGCCTTTCGATGTGACAGAGGAAACCCAGATACCAGCAGGCTTTCCTCTGAGAAAGTATCTTCCTCTTGATGTCTTAATTTGGACATTTTCACAGCCTTAGAATTGTATCTTGTAACTTAATAAATCCCCATTGTTAAAAGCCAACTGATTTCTGGTATATTGCATTCTGGCAGCTTGAGCAAACTGAAACACTTTAAGACTATGAATTCTATTTAATCTGCTTTTTTTTTTACTTGTGAGAGGGAGGATGTGGGAGGAATGGGACTATTCTAACTTTACTGGAACAAGAAGTACTATAATAATTAAGGTCCTTTTGAAAAGGAAATAATTCTTAGAAGGGTCACAGTTTAAGCCCTTATGATGAATTAATATCTCAACAGGGATTAATTGGCATCCTGGTAAGAATAAGGAATGGGAAAATGGGACTTAGGATCCCCTGGTGAGATGGTTTCTGGGAGGTTTCTTTTACAGAATTTTCTGTTTGTATTTTTACCTTTTCATGGGCAGACTGGCCCTGCTACCCAGAAACAACTTAAAATCCAACTTTACTAAGTGTACATGGATTTTAAATCTGCCTTTTTAAATACATATTTATTCAAACACAGATTTCCCAATTACAGAATTTACATTTTCATAGTATGGAAAATATATTCAGAGATGCAAATTCCTTTGTTCCTAGCACCCACAGTTTAATTATAATGTCTTTCAGGAAGACATTCACTGATTTCTCTGGCTCTTAATGTTATTTCTGTTTGCTGAGTGGCTACTACCCTTAAAAGTTAATACCACAGAATTCCAATTGTTCATAATTTCTGCATGATATGAATTTTGCTCCTCACATAGAAAGTAAACTTTTGCGTATTGTGGTTATTTATTCCTCCTCATTCATCAAGTGTAGCATAGGAATGTAGGAAATACTCAATAAATTCTTTGACCAATTTATAGAGTATGTAGTGGAAATCTTAGATCTGAAGATCCTGGTATTTTTGTTTGATTATTTGTGTATAGATAAAACATATAAAATAGAACAATTGTGCTAGAATGCATATCAAATGAGAAAACTTGTTCTCAACATGGACAATGAGGAGCTGAAAGTCAATCTTTAAATCCTTATGTGGTGGAAGGTGGCATGGAAATAGATTGTCTTAAATCACAATAAGGTGACTAAGAGTATAATGGGCATAGGAAAGACAAATATTACTAGAGTTACATACTATACAGATTATGTTAGGAATCTTCATGTGAAAGAGCATTGAAATTATTCTGAACAAAAAGCATTTTCTAATAAATTATTTTTAAAACCAGCTGTTGAAATAAATATGAACTAAATATATATTACCTGACAGTTATGAAAATATCTAACATTTACATTACCTGTACATAATATAGTGGTAAAGAACTTTATATAAACCTTAGATATAGCATGGTAATTTTCTTCCAGGGAAGCAATTACCACATATTTTTTTCTCTAGTGTTAGCCCTAAGTGGAGGGGAATATACATATATATAACACATATTACATATATATTTATATATATTTTATATATAATGTATATTACATATATATTTATATATATTTTACATATATATAAAGTTGTTTTATTTTTTATTTATTTAACAAATTAAGGTAATTCCTCACTATGATGTTGCTAAGGGAACATATTTGATTTGCATTTTCTGTTTAATGATTGTGTTGCCTGGTGGTGAAAAGTGAAAGAAAAATATGAAGACTCTCACAACTGTAATCAATGGTGCATAGAAGGTTGTTGTTAAAGTGAATTCATCATGCTGTTTATTCACAGCTTTTGTATGTATTTTGTCCATGTTATTAATTTCATTCTGAGAGTACCTTTGGAGAGGCAGAAGAAATTTCATTCTACGGAAAAGCCGAACTTTTTTTCGGATGCCAGAAATATAAAAATTGGAATTCACAATCAACAAAGAAGAAAGCCTCTTAAAAAACTCCAAGCTCTCATTTGGGACTTCTAAAGGGATAAACTAAGGTAGACCAGGTTTGCTAGCACTGCAACTCACCCACCGGTCAATTCGGGGCCTCATTAGGTTAATATGATTTTGTGTCTTTGTTGCCTAACAAAATACAGGCATATCCTTCCTGGAAAAAAAAACAGCATTAAATAGGATTTAGAATTTATCATGCATAATATCCGGCACTAATGAAAAATTCCAGACATAATGAGACTAATTTTTGAGAGAGAGAGACTATACAGAAAGAGACTCATGGGTCACCCAGAAGTTGGCATTATCAGACACCAACTTTAAACTAACTTTGACCAAATATGTGTCAAATAGACATCAAAAGGAGAATTATACTGGAGAACTAGAAGAGACGAAAATTTTAGAACTAAAAAGACAAAATAATTTAAATTCAGTAACTAAACCAATGGATTGGTTTAGCAACAAGTTGGATTCAGAAGAAGAGATAATTAGTAAACTATAAGCAGAAAATATACAGGCTAGTGCGTGGAATGCAAAATGGGAAATACAGAAAATACCACAATATATGGGACATGTTGGAAAATGATAGCAGATTATAATATATGTGTAACTGGAGTTCCAGAAGGAGAGGAGAACTAAAATGTGGTAGAAGCAGCATGTGAAAAGATAATGGACAGAAATTTTCCCAAACTGAGGAAATATATCAAACCATGATCCAAGAAGTGCTACAAACTCCAAGCAGGATAAACACAAATGAAATAATACTAAGAACATTATAGTCAAATATATTGAGAATTAAAAATAAAAGTAAAGTATTTTAACAGCAGTCAGAGGTGGAGTGGGATGGAGGGCAACTTACCCTCATAGGAACAAGAAGACTGATGAAACTAGAAAAGTCAGGAGAAAATGGAATGACCTTTGAAATAAATGTTCAAAGTATTTAGTTGTAAATGTGGACTTCTATACCTATGAACAATATTCTTCAAAAATGAAGACAAATAAAGATATTTCAAGACAAACAGAAACAGAATTTTCCAACAGAGGCTTGCAATAGAGGAAATACTAAACAATGCTCTTCAGTCAGAAGAAAAATGAACCCAGATGGAAAACTGAAATTCAAGATGGAAGAAAAATGGATTATGCAAATATTTTAGTTATTTTCTTAAAAGATTACAATAAAATCACAAAGTGCAGAAAGGAAGTAATTAGAGTTGCCACATTCTAAGGTTCTAGTATTGTTTTGTAAGAGGTAATAGTACTAATTTCAGTTAGACTTTTACAACTGAAGGATGCTTGTTATATTCTCTCAGAAAATCACTAAAAATAGTAAAATAATATGGAATTAATCAATGAATAGAGGAAGAGCAATTGAATAATATATTCATACTTTTTTCAATAGACATTTATTTTAAACTTATACTGGCATTCACTGTGCTACTCTCTGGAATGTAAGTCCCTGTCCTTGCGCTTAAGAATAAATACTCTTTAAAATAAATGTGGCAACTGTTATGATAAATGTTAAACAAAACATTGTTTGGAAATGTAGAAAGAGGGGAAACTAACTCTGCTTCTCCTAAAAGAGGGCTCATTCATTCATATATTCATTTATTTGTAAATATTTATTAGTCCAACATTATATATTAGAAACAGTCAGGTTTCCATCTTGAAGATGTATTTAGAAATTATCAGTGGAAGCAGATCTGATAATATGGTTGAAATAAATATTAGCAAGGGAAAGTACATGAGAGCACTTGAGAGAAATTCCTAACCCATACTGGAATATCAAGGAATGCTTCTATAAAAGACATGTTTTCTAATCTGAGAGTTAATGGCTAAACTGGAATTACAAAATAATTGTGATATATGGTGCAGGATGGAGGGGAAAAAGAAAGCATTCCCAAAAGAGGAAATAGCATGCTGGAATATCTAAAAGAGAGAGAATTTAACATGTTCTGGGAACTTAAGGAAGTTCACCATAAATGGAGCATTTCATGCAACCAAAAAGTTAATGGGAGATAATGCTGGAGAAATAAGCAAGTATATATTAAGTATATATTAAGGAGGAGTATTATGTCTTCCCTAAATACTCTAGGCCTAAAAGAACTCCCTTTCCTTTGAAAATTGTAACCATTTATTGTCTTTAATACTCATACTGTCTTTCTTTATATATTGCCTTTCATGTGCATCTGTGGGTTGCCTAGCATTGGGCCACAACACCCCATTGGTATTTGTTGATTTGCTGATATGGTGAAAATTCAGTACATGAGATTGAAGTATACTTGAGTTTTTTTATCATTTCCAGTTGTTGGTGTTTCTTAAAAGCAATAGAAAAGCCTGACGAAAAGCCAAAAACAAACAAACAAAAATCCAAAGCAGAAACGGTCTGTGTCCTTGCCACAAATACCACACCCTACAAAAAGATGAATATCAAGAAAAGAACAGAGTTTCATTCCATTGCTGAATTCCCACCTTGAATATTCAGACTTTAATATCTGTAGAAATGTAGTAAATTAGAGAAAAAACTTTAATTATATTTACTTACATATCATCCTTGGGCAGCAAAGAGGAATCAAACCATATGGCATGCATTATTTGGTTAATTTCATATTCCAACTTCATGGTGTGACTATTTCATAAGCTTTTTATACATCATATTTCACCTTCAAATTGGCTGCATTTTCTGTGTACTCCTGTTTTAAGTGATATTCGTATGACTCTTCTGATCACTTTTATCTTCTCTGATTAAGCTAGATCATTACAAGGCCAATTTGTCAAAGCTGAGGCTGTTACTCTTCACAGAAGCCAAGATAATCTGAATGATCAGGCCTGGTTCCTAGTCCAACACCACTTAAAGACTTCATCCTTTGTGATTCATAATAAAGCTATGTCTTCCCTTTCCCTGTTAAAGTTTCTTAATGACATTCTAATCCAATTTGCATAAACCATTTTTTCATCTGTTAAAGATTCCTCAGCCAACAGATGGTTCTACATATTACACTTTCATGATAGTGCATATAGTACTTTAAAGGATACACTACAAGTGAGATGCAAGATTTTACTCTGTAAGAAGGTACATCTGAAAGTAGAGTTCTTGAAAATGTATGTTATATAAGGCTTATGAGTAAGATGTGAGAAAAAAATGCAAAGTCACTGAAGAATGTTTGAGTTAAGTCAAGGGTCACAAACTATTCAATTATGCATATAAACTTGTCAGAGTTTTGGTAGGTTCATGTTAATAAAAATGAAGCTTAACATTTGGTTTGATTTGGGGATCTGGATGTGATCATCAGGCCTCCTCCATGCCAACTCTCTGTTCTGAGAATACTCTGCTCTGAAACTTTCTTTCTGCTTCCAATATTCCATGTCTCCAATCCATCCTTGCATGACTGCCACATAGATCTTTCTAGGCCTATCTTTTTGCATTTAGCAATGGGGAACCATTGATGGCTTTTGACCAGCTGAGTGAAAGAATCTAAAGTCCTGATTTCTTGATCTGGCCTTTGACTCTTACAGCCTAAGCCCTACTTTCCAGCCTTCTGTCTGCCATTTCTTTGTAAAACTTCTTTAATGCAGGCATGCTGATCGTATAAGAAGCTGTGCCTAATTCAATTTGTTGAGATCTCTCCCCTCACAAGCTGGAATGCTGCAATTGGTCGGCATCCTCCTTATATACCTCATTTCTGTGAAGCTTTTGTGATCACAAAGGCAAGAGGTTCTCTTACTCAACTCTGAACTTTTATAATATTTACTGTTACTATGATGAACTTTATTTCACATTGTTCTTTGTTATATTATTTCTTGACAGAAATGAATTCAATTTTATGTTTTTCTGGGCTACTGAGTAAACGAGAAGTTTGAAGGTAGAAGCTGGTAACATCAACATAGGAAACTGATTCAAATAATCATGATCATTGAGGTGTTACTTTGGTTGGAAACTGACATACGTCTTCATCTGTCAGTGGACTTTTCAGTCATGTTATCCTGGAAAAAATAGAGAACATTCTCATTTTATTTTTTTTCTTTCCTTCTTGGATTATATGAAAAAATGTTATAGTTGGGATTATTTCACTTCTTTCCTTGTAGAATATGGTAGATGGGTTATTTGCTTCTTTTGGGCACATAGAATTTAGAGTGGGAGGGAAAGAACAAAGGGAGCATAAAATCATAGGACCTATTTTTCCAGAAAGAAAGCACCAACTATAGCCTTGACAATCATAGAGCATTTGTTAAATACTATACACAACAGTGCACATGCTGAGAAAAACCTAAGCTTTTAAAATGGGCTCAGATTGTAGCATCCAGAGCATTTGAAAATGATTGAGTTCTCACACTGAACTTTTCAATAGTTACTCTAAGCTTGTTAACCACATTGAAAAGGTGAATTTGCTTTGGTTGTATTCTTGTCTGAATAAGCAAAGATTAAAAAAAAAAACAAAAAACTACTGACGGTACTGATGGTTTGCAGTGGAGACAGATGAATTAACATGAATTGTAAAAACTTGTATTGATAAGTAGTCTCTAAAAAATTGATCACAGTGCTTTTTTGTTCAGTGATTTACAGTGAAATTGTGCACACTTTGGAAAGGAAAGGTGCCAATTTGCTGGGCACGTATAGCAGAAACTCAGCTATTTGGAAAACAACTTGCATGTGCAGCCCTACTGATTGTATCGGTTGCCTCCCTTTAATGAAAGCAAGTGCTTGTCCTCTCCCAAGGTAGACATTGTTATTTCCTAACTTTTTGAACTGTGCTAGAAAATACATGGCCATCTGAGCTGTGTATGCTACCAATATATTGAACTGCTCTTCCACCCTCAAGGATTTCAGCAGCTTTATCAGGTGCCTGTCATAAATGCAGAGTTATGTGACACTTTGATTTGAAACTTACTTTGTACATGTGTGTGTATGTGCATGTGCTTGAGAATAAGTGTTATGTTGAAAGTAATGCAGTGGTTTACAAATCTGAATGCACATCAAAACCACCTGGAGGGTTTTTCATTTTTGATGTCTATATGATTTTGTTTGTTTTTTAACACTGGGATTTATAATTTTTTTAATAATGCTATTGTCTACCTAGCACCCTTCAAGAAGAGAAATTGGGTGTGTTGAAGCATATTTTGGGTGTGAGCCTGTGTACTTTTGACTACAATAATAATCTAAGATTGAAAAACATAAACTGTACTTTATAAAAAATATATACACAGGTGATCCTTCTTTTAGGAGGATAATTTAAAGTGATCTGAATTAAAATTGGGACAAAAATTTCATTGTGAATGGTGAAAAAATTTGATTAGGATTTTATCTTGAAAATAAAAATATAATACATGTGGTTACATTAATATTTTAATTATATTTTATATTTTCATAAAAACTATTCACATTATTTATTTGATCACAATGAATGAATATTTTGAAAGTAATTTTACCAAAATTTAATACATGACATGTTACAGTGTTTATGGTATCTTTCTCTTTATATTTGACTTTTGCACTATATGACCACAAAGAAATTAATTTTGCAAAAGGATCAAATGCTTCATCAGGTTTTTTGAAAGACTTCTCTTAACTATTTGACATTCAAATTATTTCTTTTTGAAGGGCTTGTCTTTTCATTATTCTTTCTTGGTTTTCAGCTTCACATTGTCATTTGTGTTCCTTTGTATTTGCATTAAATTGTCAGATGTTTATAAAATTGGATAATCATCAATAGACCATGAATTCATTGAGAAAATGAGCAAAAACATTCCAATCTTGCTTCATGCTAGGTGTTAGCATGAAATGAGATTTGAATGTTTAATGGGACCTAGTTTTATAAGATGTATTACTTAACATTACAAGGAGTTAGCTTTTCTATACCAACTCATGGCTATAGGTAGTCAGATAAAAAATATTTAAATATAAATAAACACATACATATGTATCCCAGATGATTTTAAATTGGTATGCAAAGTGAAGTAGGAATAGAACAATAAATTTATGCCAAAGTTTGCTTTGTAATATTCATATATACTTTGGAAATTAATGATTACTGTTTAAGTACTAGTCCTAAGATTGCATATTTTTAAAAAATCCATTATGTCTCAAAGAAAAAAACATGCATGCATGTTACAAGGATGCAGAGTACAGAGATGAGTTATGAAATTTTTGCAATGAAAATTGAATATTGTATACCATGAAAGCATTTTAAATTTCCAAAGCTACATCCACACTAATTCTTTGAGTATAAGGAGCATTTATCAAAGGCCTAAGCTAAGTCTAAGTCTTCAGAAAATTCCAAAAGCTTGAATACCAATAGAACTGCAAAAGGTAAAATTGAATCTTTTTGAACTACTGTGATTAATCTTCTTCAGTTTTCTAACCAGGATTTTTAAAACTTTTAGATTGCAAATCCTGACTTCTGGGGTTTAGAAAATGAAACAGTGCCTCTGTTGGAAATTGTTACATATTCCTTTTGAAGCACAGATTTTATCTAAATCTTATTTTCCTTTTTAGGGAGAAAAGTAGTGAGAGTCTAAGAGAGATCAGGCTAACTAAAATACTATTGATTTTGCATATCCTTTTAATATTTACTTTTCCTATAGTTTTCAAATTTTATCACCGCTAAAATATTTGCCAGCTGCTTTTGTAAGAATATAAGTTAAATACCATGAGTTTGCCCTTTATCATTTGTTCCTACTGAAGATGCAGTAGTCCCAGACAAAGATTAAAGGAATATTGAAAGTAAACCATAAGAATCAGGAAGCAGGTACCAATTATGCTATTAAAGAGAGGTTTTCTATCAAGCAAACTGGAAATCAAGTACCTAATTTTAATTAAACTTTTTGTTTTGAGGTCATTCTAGAGCCACATCCAGTTGTAACAAATAATACAGAGAATCTTGAGTACCATTTAGAGTTTCCCTCAAAGATATCATCTGACGAAACTATAGAACAGTATGACAACCGGGATATCGACATTGATACAAACCACAAATGTTTTTCAGGTTTTCTCAGTTTTGAGGAATCAAAATGCAATTGGGGTCTAGTGGTAATACTGCTTATATTAATGGAAGTACCAAGACGAGCCCAAAGTAACACAGGTGGTTCTTTGAGACTGTGTGAATTTATCCACAATGGGGGGCTATGATAGTGGTTGAGGGGAAGAGATGCTTGAAGACTGAGGAAACATATGGGGGGTTTTATGGAAATTGTAAGTTCCTCAAGGAATGCTATAGCTATTGTATCTTGAGGTCTAAGTAAAAACTCAAATGTAATATTCTCATACAGAAAAAAAGTTCACGCAACTATATAATATTTTCCGATATTTAATTTGATAAGCTATTGTAATATGATTTATAAGAGTGTAACATATAAATGTACAAGTGTGTAAATTGAATATTTCTGGATTAAGTGAATATGGGCTTAAAGATTTTAAAAAGTTCTAAAATTGCATCTTATTTTTCAATTTGATTAAATTAAGAAGAAATATTTTTATTGAAGATGTATCTTTTATGCTAGTATCTTTGATCACAACAAAGTTTTCTACTTCTTGTGAAGAATAAGGAAGTCATCCAGTATTAGTAAGTATATTTCTTTCAAAATTTAATAGTCTTTCTTAAATTCTCACTAAACATCCCAAAAGTGTTACCCCAAAGAACCCATAGTAAAAGAAATTTCAAAAAGAATTTAATAATAATAATAGCATAACTTTTGTGAGCACTCACAATGTCCGCAGAATTTTTTAAGCACTTCACATCTCTTCTTATAGTCCTTACAATCATCCTATGAGGATGATACTGTTATGTCCCCAATTTCACGGGTGAGGAAGCCTGGGAGACTTGCTCTTCAGTCTACTTCACACAGTGTGATCTTTAACAAGTTATTTCTCTCTGTCTCCTTTTCCTTGTTTGGTGTTAAAATAAATAAACAAAATCCTTTTAAATTTTATGTTTGTTTTAAAACTGGGTTCATCAACTAGCTTCAGTTCCTGAGTTTCCTGTTTCTTGTTTCTGGAGTACTAAAGATACAGTTTTAAATCTGAGATCAAGTAAATATGAATATTGTGATTATGAAAAGTGACTTACAGCTTCCAAACTTCTTTTTCTGCAAAATGAAAACAAAGAACCTACCTATTTTGGGATATTGTGGGTTAATATGTATGAAAATCTCTGGAACATAGAAGGAACCCATTAAATCTAGTTCCCTTCTTTACCATCTTCAAGGATTGAAATAAAAATTCAATTTTGATTCCTCCTTCTACCTTGAATTCAAAACCTAACTAATCATTCACTAAGTTCCTTTGACCTTTCTTTGCACTTTCTTTCATAATCTTCACACAATTTTGGTAGATTATTGTGAAACTTGAGACAATTATAACTTGAGGAAATAAAAAATGAACTAAAAATTATTTGACAGAACAAATAATATGCTCTTTTTGATATATTTACTCTTAATGTGTAAGATATTTTACTAATAAACTGGAATTTTCCCCTATCTTTTCTTACCTGTATTTTTAAAATTATTTTATCCCAGTTTCTCTACGGATTGCCCTATACATATTGTCTTATCACATTCTACTTTAGAGAAAACTAATGTGATTTTGGTAAAATATAGAAAGTTTGTTCCAATATATCTCATTTTCCTCTTCTCTTCCTTTTGCTAATAATGACATAAATATTACAACTATGCATGGTATAAACCCAGAAATATAGTGTTATAATAATTGCTTTGTACAATCTTCTGCTTTTTAAAGAAAAGGAGAAATGAGAAAATATATTTCCATACTTTTATAAATTTACCAATCTATTTACCATCCTTAACATCATTATTTCTTCATGTGGATTTGAGCAACCATCTGGTTTCAATTTCTTTCAACCTGAAGAACTTCCTTTAATGTTTATTGTAAGGCAGGTAAGTTAGCAACTAATTCTCTCTTGCTTTGTTTATCCAGGAATATGTTTTGCTTTAATGTTTGCATGGTCATTTTGCTGGATAAAAAATGTCTTCCGCTAGACATATAATTCCTGGTTGACCTTTTTTTTCAGTGATTTTGGTGTGTCATTCTTCTGCTCTCTGTCCTCCCTTGTTTATGATGAGAAATAGTTAATTGCATTCCTTTTCCTTTATGTACATAAATCATTTTTTTATCTTGCTCTTTTCAAGATATTTTTCTTTGTCTTTAGCTTTCAACAACTGGATTGTGATGTTTTTAGGTATGCATCTGTGTAGTTTTCTTTTACTTGAAAACTTGTTGAGTGTCTTGGATTTTTACGATAATTTTTATCATCAAATCTGGAGTGGTATCTTCCATTAATTTTTTTCATTTTTTTTTTGTTTGTAATACCTCATTGTCTCTCCTTTCCCTCTAAGACTTCTATTACATGTGTGGTGATACGCAATGATTTTTACAGATCTGTGACTCTTTTAATTTTTATTCAATCTCTTTTCTCTAATTTCCTCAGAGTAAATAATTTCTATTAATCTATATTTGAATTTATTGATTCTTTTATCCACAATATCAAATCTGCTGGTGAACCTCATTATTGAATGTTTCATTTTAGTTATTGTATTTTTCATCTTCAAGATTTCCATTTGGTTACATTTTATAATTTCTATCTCTTTGTTGATGTTCTCTATTTGTTGAGTTATTGTTGTCACATTTTCCTTTAAATCTTTACACATGTCACATTTCATTCTTTGAAAATACTTCTAAGAGCTGATTTGCAGTCTTTGCTAGATCCAATACCTGGGGACAATTAATGGCAATTTCTTTTCACTGCTTTTTTTTCTGAGTGGTTTACATTTTCTTGTTGCTTTGCATGTTTCATAATGTCTACTGAACACTGGGCATTTTAGATAATCTATTATAGTAACTCTAGTGTCTGATATTTTCTTATTGAGGGTTGTTATTACATTTTGATTTGTTTGTTTTGCTTAATAACTTGTCCGTGTCAAATCTGTGAAGCTTGCTTTCATGCAATGTGAGTTTGCTGGTATTTTTGCTTAGTTTTTGTGTTGTGTCATTGTTTTTATTTTTAAGCCTGGCTTCCTAGAGTTTTCCCCTTTGTCTGCACAGCTTAGTGTTCAATATCAAACAGAAGTTATATTCAAATACCCTCAGCTCTGATGATGGATCTCTGTGTGAGCTGGGAAACACATCCAAAATTTAGGCCATTTACAAGTCAACTGGCTTTTATTTTATGCCAGGCCCTGTTGGTATCTCCTCTGTACGCGAGCACAAGTTCCTCCAGCCAATGATGTATGCTTCAGTCTCTGCTGCACCTGAATCCAGGCTTGGGTCAACCTAGGATATATGGAGAGATTATAGAGTCCCTGCAGTTGCCCTACATTCTGTAACTCTCTGGTAATTCCCTGGCTGTCAGTTTGTTGCTTTCCCAAAACTAATTGCATCTTTAGGCTAGCAGAGCCACTGGCCCTCCCTGCTCTCTTGCCACTGAGATCCTCTCTGTACCAGTTTGTATATATTATGTCCCCCAGAAAAAGCCATGTTCTTTGATGTAATCTTGTGTGGACAGATGTATCAGTGTTAATAAGATTGCAATTCCTTGAGTGTTTCCATGAAGATTCACCCCACCCAACTGTGGGTGATGACTCTCATTGGATTATTTCCATGGAGGTGTTGCCCCACCCATTCAGGGTGGGTCTAAATTAATCAATGGAGCCATATAAATAAGCTGATGAATGGAAGGAACTCAGTGCATCTGAAAGTGACATTTTGAAGATGAGCCACAGCCAAGTGGGACACTTTGAAGATGCATAGAAACTGAGAGAGGAGCTGCAGATGAGACACAGTTTGAAGATGGCCATTGAAAGCAGACTGTTGCTCCAGAGAAGCTAAGAGAGGATGCCCCAAGAGCAACCAAGAGTGACAATTTGAAGAGGAGCTGTGGCTTGGAGAAGAAAGTCCTGGGAGAAAGCTATTTTGAAACTAGAACACTCTCCTTACCTGACAATGCTTCAGTTGACATGAGCCCCTTCTGGTGTCAGCAGCCAGACTGCTGATTTTCATGGCCTGCCCCAATTAGTTAAAATTCTTTGCCAAAATACATGGGTGTAGATAAGATCATCACAAATCAAGAACATCACATACTCCTACTCCTCATACTTAAGCTTAGTAGTTTTCATGAATAAACACTCAATTTGTTGCAAATATTTTGTGTATTTCCCAAGCATTTAAGTGATCATTTTTGACAGTTTTGTATAGCTTTATAGTCACTTTCTGGAGATAGAGTTTGTTGACCTTATCCTTATGAAAAAAGTAAATCAGTTCCTTTTTCTTTAAGACCATTACCATCAAATTCATAAACAGGCTGTCTGTCTAATAATTTATTTGCTTTGTTTCTTCAATTTGACATATAATTCTACACAGAAGTTATCTTCACCATAGAGAAAAATATTCTGTTGCTATTACTTATTAATTTAGGAAATTTGGGTCACTACTATGGTTATGGATTTTCTTTAACCCCAAGAAATACCCATCCAGTTACTTCTCTGAAATTTATCTTTCCCTTTTCTTAACTAATTTATATGATTAACATGAACATTTTTCCTTCTTTTAAAGTAGAATAAACCAGTTCTTATATTTCTTTCTGTCATCATAGTTTCAAATAGAAATTAAAAACAAATAGGTGCCTATAATACTTTAAAAGCATTACAATTTTGTCCTTTTTTGAGATTATATTTATAGGGTTATTTTTTTGCTTTTCATGGAAGAGAGAGAGTGAAGGATATTTTGAGTACTTTTTATTTCAGATTAAACATAACATATTCAAGTCTTGACATCATTTTCTTCGACAGAAAATTGTACAGTGCTTTGGATGCAACACCCACAACTGCTGGGATAAGTGTACCATCAGGCTGCGTTCTATTAAAACCTATTTCATTGGGGTTGGAAATCCCAAACATAATTCCCATGATTTCCTAAGGCCATTCAGAGTTCTAGTTACTTTTTAATCCCAAATGATGGGTTTGTACATGTTTCAAAAGTGTGGTCAGATATTAACTACAATCAGGTATTGTGAGAGGTTTCATTTGTAAAAAATATTTTCCTTAAATAATACTGTTTGTAAGCTATAACCTAATCCAAGGAAAAGAATTTTAAAAATGACATAAATTCATTCATGAATTTCTACTTTACCTTCTTTATAGGGAAAGATCCAACAAAGTGATACAAAAAGGGGAAAAATAAGAAAGTTTCCATATACATGCTATAATAGTTCTTGGCAGGGACTAAAAGGAGACTACGCTCTTCAGTATAAGGTTGTGAAGATCAAAGACTATTCATAATGCATTTTAAATTTTATTGGAAGATTTATAATATGTGGTAGGAAAAACTAAAAACCAAATTCTGATTTACTTTAATTAAAATAATAACATATTAGATATTGTAAATAGGCCTTTATGAAATTTCACCAGAGAGTAGACAAAGAAAAGACATAGAAAAATATATGAAAATAAATGCAAAACTCTAATTTAATGTTGAAAATATTTTCTGTAAAAGATGTAAATTGCCATTCCAACATGTTTAATTCCACCAAAACTTTGTTCACAGTGAATTGTCTATAGCATATTTAAATTATACATGTGTTGGGGGAAAATATTATACATATATATATTTAAATCAGTAGCTCACTATAAGGTTAACAGGTGGCCTTATTTCAACTGATGTCAAATTATGATTTTAGAGATGAGAGGGAATTTTTAACATAGTGAATAGTTTTGTCTGAATTTTTGTCACTGGTAATCTTTTATATGCAAAATGAATAATCACCTTTTGCACATTTAATTTTTATTTTTTTGAAAGGATTTTCATAGATATTTGTTCTAGAATAGGACTTCTATAGAAAATAATTCTGCTGTATATCCAACAGAATGGAAGCTAATCTTAAATTTATTTCACTAATCTTAAATTTTTCTTTTTTTCACCAAGTCAGATTCACACACAAGCCTTCACAAATACCTCTGTAGAGTTTTTTGTTTTGATTTGTTTTTACCTAAAATAGTGACATTACACTCAGTTATTTCATACTAAATTTGTCTTGAGTTTACTGGCACAGGAAAATAGGCTTAATATTTTATGACTGCAATTATTTTTAATGATGCTTGTTCATGCTCCTTTTGCCCTGAACTTGGCTCCTAAAGCCCTTTGCACTATTGAAAGTATCAAATTGACCAGCAAAAGGCAAAGAGCTGGAATCATTAAGTATATGCAAAAGGAAATGCCAAGACACCAAATGCAATTCAAAAGGCATTTGGAAACTTTAGGAATTGGCATTGTTTAGACTCTGCTGAAAGCAGAAGCGTTCTCTCAAATGTATGCATATAATACATTTCCTATGAAATCCATTTCTGCATTACAGAATTATGTATTTAAGTTAGGGAAGGAGAATCAATAAGCATGAAATACCTGGGAAATAAATGGGGATTAGAACATTTGATGTTTGGGCCTAAGATGAGCTGCATCCAAGAAGGTGTTCATGATGGGGAATCAGTGATGTCATATCTGTCTTAAAAAAAAAAAAAAAAAATTTTCTCTTTTACTTGCCAAAGCTAATAGTAATTGATGGCGGCTTAGAAAGTGATCATGATTCCAATTTTGTTACTGCTTTTTCTCTTCTGAGAGAGAAGAGTTGGAAAGATTTTTTATTCCATGAATATCTGGACTAAAACTTTACCCAATATAATGTCTCAAAATGAAAAGAAACTTGCTAGGGACACGAAACAACATAAAACTGAGTTTTAACCATAAGTTGAGTAAAGGTATCCAAAGATCATTCTTGCGTCTCAACTGTTAATTTATTGCTGCAATTCATGCCTCAGTAATTTGCCCTGCTGTGTGTTTTCATCACTAGTAAAAGGTTGAAATGAACTTTAAAGTACTATTTTATGATCTATTAACTTCAAGTTTGAAAAAAAAAAGCGCCTTAGGGAGGAAATAAACCAATATAAAATAGTATTGCACCATAGCACAAAATTTTAAAAAGGCTTCACTTCTAGGGTTGGGCTTATAAGAATTTATTAGCAAATGTTATACACCATATGGTAGCATTGATTTATGTACTGCAGGTGTTTCATTCCATTTTCCAATTTTAAAATAAAAATATTTTTATGCCAAAGATTTTTCCTTGTTCTCTACCATCACATTTTTACCCAACTGGCCATTACCTCATCTAGCCTTTTTTTGTTCAGATGATTTTCTGAGCACTGTGGAGCTTTTCATTCAGCCCCACTTAGAATCAGGGAAAGAGACCCAGAGAAAGAATTCTCTTCAGCATAGATGTTCTGTAAACTTAAGCTTTAGTGTAGATAAATATAAATACTCTTAAAGAAAATATCTAATCAAAAGCCCTCCATTGCATTTCTTGGTCTTCTCACACACTGCTACAAAAGGAGTTGGTTGCTAAACTTCTCTCTGCCCCTCTCACCACCTTCCTTTCTCAGACTTTGGGAAAGGCTGTCTTGCTCCTGGGGTGGGAGCCATTCCGTTTTCCTGATATTGGACTGAAGTGGTACATGCTACATGCTTACCTGAGCCCAGTGAAAGAATCTTCAAACTTTTTTCCAGCTGCTCTCTTGCTCCACACTAAAAGCCATAAATTCTTATTATTAAAAATAACCATCACTTCAAGGGGGTGATTGGTCAAGAACCTACTAGGGACAGTGAACCTACTAGGGAGGGTTTTTTTAAAATACAACCCTGGAGCTAATGATGGAATCCTAACTTGCTACAAGCTGGAAGTGGTCCAAATCAGAAGGAATTTCAGTCAGGACACACAGCCTCACAGAGACTAGGGGTTTGGGGGAAAACACCACTTAATCTTTTTGATAAGATCTTGGCCATGCCTGTATGAAATGGTGTTAAGAGAGAATTATCTTATGGTTAGAAGTTGGATTCAAGAAATGCAGTAGATGAAGAAAGAAATCTCATATCCCTTCTCTCTACAAAAGTTTATCCCAGATAGCATTGTGTACCCTATAGAAGCAATACCTAAGGCTGGGCAGCCTTAGAGGGACTTATTGAGGAGAGGGTAAAGGGTCTTAATTGGATCACATGCATACAGAGAAGTCAGTGTGATTTGCAGTTCTTTACCCTAACGTATTGATGAAATGGTGAAAGCCAACATTTATTGAGCACTTACTATGTGCAGCCATTAATCTAAGAGCTTTATGTATTGTTCAAATATAAGAAATTACCAGATGGCCAAATATTGGCAATTTCATTTGGGTCTGAATAATTGATTATGTCATTTAGTATTCATAAACATTCCATAAATAAATATCATCATACCAACCTTACAAATAACTAATATTTTCTAACTTTAGTTATACAGGCACTGTTTTAAGCACTTAATATGCGTTAACCCACTTAATTATCTCAACAACCCAATGAGGTTGATGATGTCCAGTATGAAGATCTATATACAGACCAGGAAATGGGATACAAAGAAGTAAAGCACATTGTCTAAGTTTGCATAGTGAATAAAGGCTAAAGCTGGAATTTAAACCAAGTAATATGATAGAGAAAATACACTGAGTTGCAGAAAGATTAGGTGAAATTCCTAGCATCACAGATAGGGAAGTGCTGAGCCATGGTTCAAACTAGGTCTTTCTGATTTTTCAGATTATACTTTTAAACACTATACTATACTGTGTCTGTGTATTGATCAAAATAGGCTAACATTGTGGCAAGCATTATACAGAAATGAGGTGTTTGGATTCCACGTTATGAGAAAACTAACATTTCTGTTTTGCTTACTATATGATAGACACTGGACTAGCAATTCACATGCGCTGTCTATTTCCATCCTTCCAACTGGAATTATTAAACCCATTTTAAAGATGGAAAATTGGGCATTCAGAGAAGTTAAATAACTTATCCAAATTGTTAAAGCAGGTGTTGAGACCTAAGTCTCTCACCTCAATTCTGTTATGTAGTGAAAAGGGCAAGAGCTTGAACAGCTGTTGAAATACTGAATCTGAAATTGGGCCGAAGGGGTTTGCTTAGAGCTGTTGAGCACACTGAAGTCCCTGGGCCTTAGCACAGGCCTGGGGAGCTGAGCATCCTAGTCTTTTCAAGCTGGACTACACAGTGATCCAAAGCTTATTCATCTTGTCTAGCTGTGCAGCAGTCAGAGCCACAAACTTCATAAAGCTTCCAGGGCTTTCTCCTCTGCAGGAAGCTTTGCCCTGCAGTGCCAAGACCCAAACTTAGTTTCCCAGGATTTTTCACACAGATTCTTACTAAGAAAGCAAACAGTTTAAAATCACATACACTGCTTAGAGGAAGGAGAAAAGATAAGAGGTGTGAGTGCCCTCACTTATTGCAAGTGAGACGGGTTGGGCTGCAGCTGGTGCATGGAGAACTCATTAAAGCCACTTGAAGCCTTGGCATGGACAGTGGTAACCGGAGAGCCCAGCAGGGAGCTGCCTGCCTGGGAGTCAATCAGTCCGCTTGTCAGGCCACAGCAGGAGGCAGCAGATTAGGCCCCAGGAGTGCACATGGTCAGCTAAATTGGAAAACAGGGCTGGATCATGATGAACAGTGATGCTAGGAGCAGCTCAGAATGGAACGTTCTCTAGTTTCCCTGAAGTGAGAAAGGGTTTGACAAAGGACTCCTGAGAGAGGGGTGGCTCCATTATTAATAGCTAATTAATACAATGAGTGCATTATTATAATAATCAGGACTGGGGCATTAAACAGAATTCCAATCTGATGGTTCAGCTGAAGAGACTTTAATGATGGCATTATTTACTGTATTGAGGGCAAGTTTAAGAGAACCCAAAAGAAATGTTGAAATTCCCAGAGGTGAGCAATAACCCAAAAGGGCAAGGGAAAAATCATGTTGCAAGGGCCCAGTGACAAGTCAGGGTTGCTGTGATCGTGGAGGGATGTAGCCACTCTCACAACTGTGATGCTGAAGCAGAGAAGGAGTAGGGTAAATATCCCTCAACTTGTTTTTCCTTTCATATTCTGAACCCTTACCAGTGCCTCCCATTGGCTGAACCAACCCCAAATCATCTTGAAGGGTAGCCCAAGTAAGGCCATCTGTAGAGCTCAGCTGCTCAGGGCACACAGCAGGGCAGAGATGGGCAAACATGTTAGCTGTCTACCTTGGTAAGTGGTTCCAGGCTTTAGAACAGAGGCCTCAAATTCAAATATCTACAGGGGTAAGGCAGGTATGCAAATGGGAAGACAGAACACATCAGGCTGATGATGGGCTGTTGAGTATGCACCCCATCTAAAAAGGCATAAACAAAGTGAGTGACTTTTTTCCAGCCTTGGGAGAATGTGGAACCAGCAAAGCTATAATGTCCATTTTTGGAAGGGAAGCTTATATCCAGGCTATTGTGTGATCTCTTTAATTTTAAATATTGGCAATTACTTGGAAAAAATCAGATTTATGATGGAAAAGCAAAATACATCTGTGAGAGATATTCATCCCACTTCTTGGAAATGAAGCAGAATATCCAATTATTTGAATTCTCCTGCTTATTTAAACATTGGCAATTAATTAAGAAAAAATTAGCTCGTATGATGAGCAAACAAAACACATCTGTGAGGTAATTATCTCACAGGCCAACTGTGTTGGATAACTCTTGCTCCCCCACTCACATCTTCTAGGGTCACTTTTTATTCTGGGCATTACTGAGGCAACCAGCTCCTCAGAGGAGAACTTGTACTCCTTCTCAATTATGCTGAGTAGCTCTCACTTTCCTTCCCAGGGCTTTTCTGAAGGCTCAGCATGCTATATGTCTAGGAATCATACTGTACTTAAGCTTGAGTAGCTAGAAATGCAAGTGAGGCAAACATTGACCAATGAGGTAGCCACACTTGTTGAAAATTGCTCCCATTTTCATGCCCTTGGCTGGACAATCCAAAGGCTAATGTACATGGTTCACCAGAGAGTTCAAGTGCAATCACCCACAGTAGTCGACAAAGGATGAACACATTGTGATTGTGTTGGCTTTCTCTCCTCCTCTGTTTTAACTTCCCTGAGTTCTTGTCTCAATTTTCCAAGGCTGCTATGACAAAAACCACACAATACATTGGCTTAAACTATAAGAATTTATTGTGTCATAGTTTTAGAGGCTAGAAGTCAACATCCAGTATTGGCAGGGCTCGCTTTCTCCTGGATTCCATAATGAAGCCCTCCCTTCTGTGGCAATCTCTCTCTTCTTGTACCTCTGGTTTCCCCTGATTTCTGGCTTCCACCTTCATGCCCAACTTCCTTTATTCATAAAGACTTCAGCCATATTAGATTAAGGCCTGCCCTCACTCAGCTTGGACACACCTTAACTAATAATTACAACTTCAAAAGTCCTTTCTACAAATGGGTGCACACCCACAGGAATGCAGATTAAGACCTGAACATGTCTATTGTGGGGTACATGATTCAATCACCAACATTTCTCCACTCCTGTACCTTGGGATAAAATAACAACAACAACAAAAAAACGATCTCTAAACAATCCCTTTTTAAAGTCTCTGTTTTCTGGGGAGAATGTTGCTAAAACACCATTTTGCCAGTTCTGCATTAGAAACAAAACAAAACAAAAGTCCTCTCTAACTTTATCTGAAAGGCATTCTATGTTCACAGAATACTTATTGAACACCCATGGCAGAAGAACCCACCCAGCCCTGATACTTAAGTGTTTACATAGATACACATGAGCCAGGAAAGAGAGTAAAGGGAGAACTTGTACATTTTTGGCCAGCCATTGACCTGGAGTTTGGAAATATGTTCCCTGAGTAAGTATGAATTTTTGCTTACCTTTTGATTGCCTCGTAGAACATCAGTAGGACAATATGTTTAAATCTTTAATTATTTTTTTAAGTGCTGATTTCTAAAGCGGTTTTGCACTCTTTTAGGGAAAGGAACATACATATATATTTAACATCCTTCATAATAACATATACAGGAATAGTAACAAATCAGTACATAAAAAATAATGCACAGTATCAAGTGATTTATATTTATAAGCCATATATAAATTGATTAATCAAATCAATTTATCAATTTATTCACAAATTCAAAATTTATGTGCTTGGTATATGCCAGGCACTGTGATAGCCCTGAGGTTATCATAGTAAACCCATAAACTCTATCTCTGATCTCACAAAGTTCACAGATGAGCTGATAGGAAAAGAAATTAAACTTGCAAAAACAATAAATAAACAAATAAATAATAAATTTTTCAGGGAAGTATGAAGCATCTGTGATTACATCAAAGGTGCTACTAACCCCAGACTTAGGGGACAAAGGAAAATTTCCATAAGGAAATTAATTTGAAGCTAAGACTTTAATGACATGTCAGAATTAGCTGTTTGAGAAGTAAGAGTAGTAAAAACCTGTTTCCAGCAGAGGAAACCAGATGTGCAAGGGTCAGGGACTATGCAAGAGCATGTTGGAATGATTGGATTACAAGTGACAGTGATGAGAGGCTTCTCAGAAGAGAGGCAGGAAGCAGGTCATAAAGACCTTGTAAGGCATGTCAAGGAGTGTGGTCTTCATCCATCTGGCTTTGAGTTGGGAGGGGCAGGAAACTCCCAGGCCCTCCGAGCTTCCTGTGTGCAAGGGCAAAATAGAAACCATAGTCCAAGGTGGGCACTCTGCTTACAGAGGCAGGCGCTAGCTGCCGGAAGCAAAAGCACACAGAAAGCACACTGAAGTAGGCAGTGGGATAGATGGCTGGGGGACAGTTAAATAGCAACAGTAAAAAGGCATCCAAAGGATGTGGTTGAAATGTCAACATTGTTCACTGCACTGGTCGTCACCAAGCACAGATACATAGTAGCCCTTATAGCTCTACGCTTCAATAACTAAAATTATTTAGCAGTGATTTATAAACAACATCATCTAATTATTTACAATACTTTCAGATGTGTTAAAACTGATGAAAGTCATCCATTCCACAGAATACGTCTAGCACATCCACAGCTGCACAGTCAGTAGTTCTCAAAGCTGAAAAGTTTAGACCATTATAGAATCATTATCTTCAGATTTCAGGCAGCCTTAAAATTTAACATTGACTTAGTCCCCTCCAGGCTCTATTGATCCCTCTCCAACTCCTCTGCATCAGGAGTAAAGATCTTTCTGGGGTTACAGTCAGAGGATACCTGAACACACTTGCAGACAAACTATCTGCCTGCAGACCAATTACATTTATTGAGCGGTTTTGATTGCACCAGTGTATAGCAACGGTCTGTTGAAAATATGTTGAAGGACATCACCCACCAGGAAGCCTCTCCCTGTATTTAAACTGTTACACTCTCCTTATACCTCAAACTCAGCCATTTTACTTCCATTTACCATATGATCTAGATTCATTTACTGTTAGCCCCAGGGTCAACATTTTTGTACCCTAGGCTCAAGGCCTGGACTAAGGCGAGGAAAAAGAAGCACCAAGGGTGCACGCTTCTGCCAACCCTGCATTTGCACAAACCTGAGAGTGGGTGCTTCCTTAAATTATGAGCCCTAGATACCTTACAACTGTCACCCTAACTAAAGTTCTATCCCTGTGTACACTCATTCAAGAAGTAAGTAGTGCCAAAAAGTGAAGCTCTTTCTCCATGTGGGTCAGAAATGGTTTTTCCTTCTCACTCCCTGTCACATTTAATGCTGTATTTTGTATCATTGAATCATTCAAATTAAAAATGTATGAACTTCAAAAACAGAACAACATACAGTGCAATTATGGTGGTTTGGACATTGCAGAAATGCAATCGCGCTCACACCAAGCATGGCATGTGCACATGTGTAGAGGACACAACTCAGCCCTTTGCCTCCCTGAGATGTCACAAAATGCATCAAGACACTACAAAGAGTCTCTATAAGATTACTCAGCTGTGTGGAGCCATTCCTTCATTCATTCATATAACAAACAAGTTTCTTAAAGCACCTATACATGCCAGGCACTTTACCCTTTGCTGGGGACATGGGATACAGTTTGGGTCTCATTCCAAGGAATAATTTTATATATCCTCCTATCACTTCAAGGATGATAGGCCACTGTGACAGAAGATTCATAAAACAGAAGGAAGTGCTCTTTCAGTAACACATTCCATGTTCTAGCTGCCTTTTCAGCATCACAGCTCTTGGTGAGATCAAGCAGACTAAAGAGCAATTTTCAAGTGGTATGTTGAAAATAAGATATGATGTGTAGTTTGAATGTAAAAGTGCTGATAATCAGTTGCCACATTTTAATGATAACTAATAGTAGGAGCAATTAAAACAGTTCCAGAGAGAATTGGTAGACTGCATAATAAAGTTGTCTTGAAATGAAAGAACAGGAAAGAATACTTCACTTGTCTATGGGCACTCACTGGGCTGGATCTGATCAATAAACTTCATTTTAAGATGAGCAATTTAATGTCCAAAATGTCAAAACACATGCTGTTGGCCAAGCCTAGAGGTTAGGAGCAGAAGCCCTCGAGCCATACTTCCTGGGGCTGTAACTTGTCTTGGTCACTTAACTGTCTACTGCACCTTGGACGAGTTACTTAACCCTTCTGTCCCCCCATTTCATCTGTAAAATGCTGAAAATAATAACAATTCCTACTTTGTAAGGTTCTTATGGGGAGTAAATGAGTTAAGAAATGTAAAGTTTTTACATCAGTGCCTGGAATGTTGTAGCATTCAATACAATTACTTAGCATAATTATTATGGCTTGGAAAATGTATTAATAGTATATTATACATTCTTTGATTTTTGTAGAGGTATTATATTTATCCAAATAGACAAAGCAAGTTAATACAAACTAAAGAGAATAAATTGTTTTATAGCAAATTGTTTTAAAATAATGCATATTACATACACCCAGAACTGTTCATATGACATTATCACTCTTAGCTCTGATGAATTGTGGTGGAGATTTTGTGTATTGTCCAAGCATTCTCCTGGCATTTCTTGTACCTGTGGCACTCATTCCTGACCTTTCACACCATGTGCCCATATGAAAGACTCATACAAATACAGTTAGACAGCTCTTCATGACAGAGGCTGCAACAAAGGGTGAGTATTCTTGATCTCAAGTACTAGTGATAAGCAGAGTTTGACCCTTAAAATTCAAATGAGAAAAATTCAGCTAAAATTTTATCTTTTTAAGGAAAATAGCTCTATAAATCCATGTTATTTTTAATAAGCATTCTCTCATTATACAAAGTTCAAAAGTTATACTTTCCTCAATAAATGTTTCCCTTTGCTGAATAATTCTTCAGCCCAAATTAATTCATCATAGACATCCATTTAAATCAAAATGCCTTTAATGTATTGGAAAATGACTTTATATTAAAAACAATGTTTTAGAAATTAAAATACTTCCTATGATCAGGTAAATATATTTGCATATGAAAATATTTAACTTATCAATTTAAAACAAGGTGTAGCACAACTGTATTTAAGTGCTAGCAATCTAATTATCAAACTAAATTATATGCTTTCAATGAATTGTTGCACTTTCTTTGGTAATATTTTCTTAGTGATTGCATTGAATAACTTAAAATAACACAGTGACTTTTAATTTTGAGCAGCACTTGCCTTATTACTTAGAATCACATAAGCCTTCGGAGGACAAGACCATTAGAGCCATGTATTTTTAAAGCCAAATCCCACAGTAAAATCCTTTTCCCTTCGTGGGCATTCAGTAAGCATTTGCTGACTGAAATATAGTTGGAAGTTAATAAATATTTGATGAGTGAATGAAAAGGCGTGTTAAAACAAAGAAATAAATACATTGTAGTGAACAGAAGTAGTAAACAATTCAATAGCTCATGGAAAGTGATAAAAGGCAATGGATACTACTGAGAGCTTAATATAAACTAATGCCCTGTGGCATAATATACTATATGTGTGTGTTTGTGTGTGTATGAATATATACATATAGCTTTATGCTGGTTTGAAACTATTATGTATCCCAGAAAAGACTATGTTCTTTCAATACAATCTTGTGGGTGTAGACTTATTGTGGGTGAGACCTTTTGATTAGGTTGTTTCCATGGAGATGTGACCCACCCATTGAAGGTGGGTCTTAATCCCCTTGTTGGAACCCTTGTGAGAAGATAAAAGGCAGAGACATTTTGGAGAGGGTTTAGAGAGTTTGCACCAGGGAGAAGCAAGGAGCACCTACACAGGCTGAGAGAGCCATCTTGAAACCAGAAGCCAGCAGTTCAGCAGACATTGCCCTGTGCCTTTCTAGGTGACAGAGGGACCCCTGTATGCCAGCTGCCTTTCCTCAGCTAAGGTATCATCCTGTTGATGCCTTAATTGAGACATTTTCATGACCTAAGAACTGTAAATTTGTGAAATAATAAACCATCATTGTAAAAGCCAATCCATTTCTGATATATTGCATTCTGGCAGCTTTCAACAAACTGGAACAGGCTTTAAATAAGTTATCTACGGAAATGAAGATAATTTTCTAGGGGAATAATGAAGTAACCATGGATGACATCATGCCACTTAGTTAACATATATCTGAGATATGTATCAACTTTGTGTTATAGTTTGCTTGGATAGTTCCTCTGAAGAAATAGTAGTTTGGATGAGAAAGAAGAAACCTTACAGAACTGATATAATCACTTCCATTTCTGAGAACTGCCCTGAGAAACACACTTAGCTCCACCTAACTAGAACCAATGAATTTCAAAGTTCAAAAACCAGAATGGGTGATGATTCAAAAGATACTGCCTCTTACCTACACAAGCTTATTTTTGAAAATATATTTTATAATATTTTGTAGATTTATTCTGATTGTATTTCCTAATTCCCCACAATAGCACTATCTTTTGTTAGGGAAGCTGAAGCAAATCACTGATTGGAATTAGAATTAAAAAGAGGTTACTGAATAAGTATTTTAGTTTAACTAGTTATTTCAACAAAACAACAATCCACTTAATGTTATAGGTGGTTTCACTTAATTCTGTTTTGTTTTGTTTCGTTTTGTTTTCCATAAAGAGGGGTGGTTGTTTCTCTGAATTGACAGATATTTTGGAATGTGCTTACATAGAAACCTCTAGAGCAAGGAAGTGGTTAACCGGTTTGGCAATTGAAGGAAAGAAGGAATCTCTTTGGGTGGGTTTTATTTTTCCATGAGACAGAGTATCTTAGCTTTCAGTTTAAGTCTATCAACCTCATCCCTTCTTTAAGGAATAAGTTTCTTAAAAAATGACAAAACTGTGTCTTGAACACCTTTAACTGGCTTAACTGTGTTTGAAGGAGTATCTCAGGTTACTACTATGAAATGGAGAGGAAGTCACAGACTGTGATGGGAATTTATATTAAATTAGATCCTTCTTGATCTGTTAAAATGCACACAAAAAATGGAAATAAGGAATAATTGTACCAGTCATACATTACTTTAGAGACATATTTTTAAATACCCATAAAAGTCTATGTAGTTCAGAAAGTATTCTCATTTTAACAACATTATTCCTCTGTAGACCTCATAATGGAAATAAAAATTTGCAATGAAAGCTCACTTTGTACAGTACAGAACAATTAGATTTTTTAAAAAATCTGTCTTTATGTCACTTTTGCCTTGCCCCAGTGAGTGACTGTGATTACATTGTATATATAATGCATATTTAAATAATGAAATTTCCCATCAGTTTTCTCTAAAATTTTGGCATGAACTGCAACTATGAAATAAGTGTGTGCATGGCAAGTGATCTTTAAAACATTTTCCAAGGATATTCTGCTTTCAGCAGACCCTTTCACTTTTGATTAATATGCTTTCCTGTTTTCTGGTTCAGAACACTTCTTCCTAGAGCTACAAATTCAGCTTATTGAGTGCCTTTGACCTATACTCCAATGGCTAAAAATAAGTGTCAATCCAAAGAAATCCAAGACTCTGTTTCTTCGCATATTCAGGTTATTATAGACAATGCGAGGGCACCATAAAGTTACATTTCTCTCTCTGTGTGTGCACAAAGTGCCAATAAAAAGAGTTAAAATAACATTTTATAACTCTTTTTGTGTTTCCTCTAATCCAGCCCATCAGATGGTTTTGGATGAAGCACATGTAATGATGAGAGCGCAAGAGTTCACTCCAAGTCCTTCATAAAACAAAACAAAAGGCAAGTTCGTTCTAAAGTCCTGTGGATTTATGTTCATTTATTTAACCCTTTATGGCTATTATTTAGATCTAAATAGCACCAAAAAGCACACTTCATTTTCTCCCCTTCCATATCCTCCTTAACCTCTACTTGCTATATTCTGTACTAGTGTTTAAAAAGTTAGAACCAAAAGACTCCAGTTCATAAAAGACAGCAATTATTATTCAAAACCATGTGACCCACATATTTAAAGGGCACCTACAACAGGTCTTGAAGTTAGAAGGACAAAGGAAGCAAGTTTTTTATTTCCTTATTCAGATTCACTACTTGTGTTCAGTTCCCTACTTCTATACCACTCATATGCCATCACCTCGTGTCCTGCCACCCACACACAACAATGCACAATGCACAATGCACAATGCACAAAAGTCATCCTGAGAGCTGGGGTAAAGAACATAGTGGCAACAGTTGGAGTGGGCAAGCTGTGGGAAACAGCGCAGAAGAGTTTTCAAACCTTAAAATACATGCTATGCAATTAAACTTGTCCAGAAATACAAGACAGTTACATTTCATACCCAATCCTGACAGGCTATGAGTAGATGACCTTTTTCAGTATCTTAAAGGTTTTCAACACCTTTGGTAAAGCAGAAAAATTACAAGAGAATTATGGCAATGGTAAAAATTATTGGTTAATAACATGGGTTTGATTGTTGTGGCTTTGTATCCTTGAACAAGTCCCTTAAAATCTCTAAGTTATGATTATCATCCTTACTTCAAAGATGCAGAAACTGAAGCTTGCACAATTTAAGTCTGGGCTAACTAGCATGAGACATAGCCAAAGTTGGAGCTCAGTGCGTTTAAATACAAAGCTCTTTATAATCATTATGCTCTGACAACCTCTCCATGATTACACAGAATATTTCTCCTGCATGTGAAGCAGGGTCTCATGCATGGCAAATGATCAATAACTGTTGTCTATTAAAGCTATGTTCAAAGACCTTGGCTGGGCAAGGGGTTAGTTTCAGATGTGGAGCAGTAGGAGAGGAGAAGAAAAGGTTGGCATTGGTTAATGTGGACAGAAGACCTCCTTGTGCAAATATGAAAGATTAATTAGCCTGATATAATGACTTTTGAAAACTCTTTGCAAAGCTGCCATAAATATGTCCAAGTATGTTGCTTCTCTGTGTGTTTATGTAATTTTACCCGAAAGATGAGCAATTATCGTTCATGTACATAGACTGTATTTAGGTGCAAATGAGATTTCCATGATTTAGCAAGTGTCCAAGGTAATTACTGTTTTGGTGAATACAGGCCTGGGAGGCAGGGTCCTGGCAGCTGCAGGTGAAGTGAAGGAGGGAATTTCAGTCCCCCACAGCAGACTTGTCCCAGCAGGTGCTGGACCCAGGACAATAAAAGAGATGCACAAAGCCCTCCATGGACCAGGATTCAAATCACATATTAGAAGACTCATGTAAATAAGCAACCTTTCCCTTGAGAAGGAGAAAAGCTTTATATGAGTTTGAAATCTATTTCTTTAGCACTCTCTTTTGTCACAAAATCTTTGTTATCACACCCCTAAATTCATCTAGGGTGTGTCAGAACTTACGATTCCTTACACTTTCCACAACTTATTTTATTGTTTTGTAGTACTTTAGAATGCATCAGTCAGTTTAATGTTGTTACTAGAAGGGCAAAAAATCATGATGAGCATATCACTATATTTTAAAACTTATAGTTTAAAATTTATAACCTATTTCACAATGAATGATTATGCGGGAGACATCCTAGTTAAATGGAAAATAGATTGAATCATTCAAGGAACCAATCAGTAATTGTATGTAACAGAATCACTTAAATATTATTTATGTTGCCTTGGTTTCTGCAAGTAGAAAATAACCTAATTCTTTTCTATCCCCATTACCTCCACAAAAGACTATTAAAACTATAAGAGAATAGAGTTCCATACGCAATTTTCTTAAAGTAGAGAAGGTGACAAACACATGCAATTTGTCCATTTTTTAAAACTAGGTCTTCAAATAAATGCTTGTTGACTGACTGTTAAAGGACTTATAAAGTATGAAGATAGTGTGAGATTTGTACAAAATATAAAACCTTCACCATCCTGCCACAAAGAGTACAAATGAAGTAACGGCCTTTGTGTTACTATAGATTAAAATGATTAACTTATTAAATATATTTGTTAACACTTGTGGGTGTTAGAGATAATTGAATAAATCCACAGAACAGGATAAAATAATGTGTAGATTGTGTCACTGTTATTTCTGAGAGTTTTCTGATTGGTTTTCTGTAAACCTATATAAAATGCAGACAAATGTTGACACTGGGAATATGCGTGTATTTTCTTTCAACGGCATTTTGTCATCTCCAGTTTAATAGGTGTAGGAAATCTCTTGAGACATTGATTCTGAATGAACTAGTGTGAAAAAATTCCTTTGCAAAGGGAAATACTTGACATAATGAATAAGGTAGCATTTATGTAAAATTCAAAAACTAAATTGCATCTACTGTAGACTTTTATAAATATATATGATACTAACTACCAAATTTTGTGCTAGTTTGCTAGGGAATGCGCTAACCAAAGCTCATTAGAAAAACAGAAAATTCAGTGGATGGAATCTTAACACATTTGTAAACAAAGAACTTGATAAGATTCAAATAGTTTACCTTAAACATCCTTATATACATTACCTGGGAATATTAACTGAAAAGAAAAAAAAATGATCTTGATGAATAAAAGAAGATATAAACACGCAATCCTAATATTTTGGAATACCAAGCCAGCCATTTCAATGATCTTTGACTAAGGTTTAACCATTAAGCACCATGTTCTCTATCTGCCTCTGACATTAGATGAACCCAGGTTGGTAATAGCATATTTATTTGCTAACTTTCAATCAATCAGCTAATTTTAAAAGCCATGACACATATTAAAATAAATTGGTAAATATTTGGTGAGAAATACATCTTTGTGCTTCAAACAAGATGATCAAGTAAGTAAACAGACTATCCACAGAAGGGGAGAAAATATTTGCATATCATATATCTGCTAGGGATTTGTATCAGGAATACATAAAGAACTGTTACAAGTAAATGATAAATTAATAAATAACTCAGTTTATAAATGGGAAAGAATTTGAACACACATTTTTCCAAATAAACAATTTGCAAGTTACTCAAAATTTTAAACATATAGCTAGCATATGACCAATAATCCCACTCCTAGATATATACCCATATAAATGGTATATATCATTTTGAGTGGAAAAGATATATCCACTCAAAACTTATGCACAAATATCCATGGCAGCATTATTCATAATTGCCAAAAAATGGATACAACACTTAAGCCCATTGCTTGATGAATGGATAAACAAATTATGGCATATTCATGCAATGGGGTACTATTCATCAATATAAAGGAATGAAGTATGATACATGCTACTGCATGAACGAACCTCAAAAACATTATGCTAAGTTAAAGAAACCAGTCACAAAAAGCCATATGTTGTTTGATTTAATTTATATGAAATATCCAGAATAAGCAAATCTGTTTTAGTTGATTAGAAGTTACTTAAGTCTGAGGGTACAGAAGAATGGAAAATGACTGCTGATGAATATGGGGTTTCTATCTAGGGTGATGAAAATGTTCTAAAATTAGATTATGATTGCAGTTGTATGACTCTATAAATATATGAAAATCCACTAAATTGTATAACTTAAATGGGTGAATTTTATGGTGTGTAAATTATATCTCAATAAAGCTTAAAAAAATAGAAATGCATTTTTTTCTTTCTGCATTTATACTAACCTTATCCTAGAGTCCTGGATTACATCCTTATGTTTTGTTTATTTTTATTTGTTTTTTTGTTTTCAAATGTAGTTTTACTTTTCATATGAAAATAAGCTGTCCAAAACCTGATGTTGGAACTTTTGATGAAAATACTTGCAATTAGTAATCTTAAAGAATCACATTTGTAGAAGGAACACAAACCCTATAAATAATATCTGTTCTGTATTCCATGCTGCCCTAGGAAATAATAATTTTATGAGTTCATATTGACTTATGGTCAAATTTTTATATGAGCTGGGTTTAACAGTTTTTAAATGTGTGTGATTTGGGAAAGAATATTAAACTTAAGATTCCAGGTGTTAGATATTCAGAAAGAGTATCTATAATAAAATTGAAACTGCTAGTTTATAACTGAGAAGAACAGTGAAGGTAAGGAGAAAACCCAGCGTTATCTGAAAGACCATTTCAACAAAACCCATGAGGTCAGAGAAGAGAATAAAGACAAAATGGAGAATAATCAATGTGGCAGAAATCAAAACATAGTTATATATTGCAGATATTTTTGTTGGAAGGAAAAAATGGAGTTAAAAAGGGGGATGGATAGAATTAAAGAAATGAACCATCAGATGATTGATTTTCATAAATGCCATCATGGTAAAAATAATTTGGGGTGATTTCCCATGGTAAATAAAACTGCTGGGAAAAACACTACTTTACATGCAGTCACAAAATCTACATTTTCTTCTGGGATCTAGGCAGTAGAGCACAGTAGTGAAAAACAGTCTCTGAAATGAGGCCACCTGAGTTGAATCCCAGCTCATCTTACTTACTAACAGTAAGTTACTAACAGTAATTTGCAAAGGTTATTTAACCTCTTTTCTTGGTTTCCTCATAAGAATAGGATAGAGTTGTGTCTTTAACCTCAGTTTTTATGACTATTTGAGGTGACTATATTACTAATTAGCACTTGAAATAGGAAAATTACTTAACCTCACTGATGTTGAGAAAGTAGGCACAGTGTTGTCTAAGATTCCTGCCAGATATAAAATTTTATGACATTGGGTTGTTGTTTTTTTTTTAATTTAGAGTTCTAGCTATATGAATTTGATCATTAGCCTTCTGTATAAGAGATCAGCATCAGAAACTCTGAATTCTGCCCTCAAAACTACAGTGGTCAGAGAAAACCTTGCTAAATCTCAAATGAAAGAAATGTCCAATGGAAAAGTCTAGAAAAAACAAAGCTGTGATCGCTTTTTCAATTTGTCAGATTAACTAGGCTAAACTTAAAGGATGGAAGTAGGTACTGCAGTAAAAGGACTTGGCAGATATAATTAAAGTTCCTAATCACCTTTAGCTGACTTTAAAGAAAGGTGATTATCCTGGTGCACATGATTTAATCAGCAGAAGCCCTTTAAAAGACTACTCAGGCATTCCCTGAGCCATACTCCAAATAGCATCCTTGTCCACAATTGTTTTCTCTTTACAGGATCTTTCATTACTGACTGCCTGTGACATCAGCTTCAGCCAGTATCCATGGAGTTCCAGCCTGCTCCTCCTCTTCCCTTTCTGGCTCCCTGCCCTATGAATCTCAAACTTACTTAATCAGCCACACAACCATGTAAACCAATTCTTTATAATCTGAATTTTGATAGATTAGATAGATAGATAGATAGATAGATAGATAGATAGATAGATAGACAGATGTATTCCTTTTTGGCCTAGACAAATTTCTAAGGGTTCTGGGAAATGCTTCTTTCCCTCTCCTCCACCAGTTTCATGATTGATCGGTTCAGGACAAACATGTCCTTCCTAGCAGAAAGAAGCCCTAGGCTTAGATTGCTGTAGCAGCACACCTAATGAAATTCTAATAGAGGCAATAAGTAAGAAAATCAAAGATATCCTAATAAAAAAAGACCAAATAACAGACTCCACCAGGTACAGTCCAATAGATGTGAATCTAAATCTCCTTATAAATCTAAATGTCCATCCTTGGCTGCCTGTCCTTGCATGTTCTAGCAGCATCACTGTTTCTGGGCAGATATGGACAGTGGGAAGTAGAGACTTTATATTCTCCAAACCACTGGGAGTATACTATTAACACTAAAGAAGGTAACCCATCTTCTATCAGGAATAGGGCAAGAATAGAAATATTTTAAGCATCAGAGTCCTCAGAAGCAATGCAATTTCTAAAACACCATTCTCATTCCAACACTTCTTCAATGGTGGTACACTAGGATGCATGTCTTCCATTCACTTGCCTTTGAATTCTTCCAGCCTGTTACTGGTGTGGGCAAAGGGTATGAAGAATGAAAAAAGAAGATGTAAAAACCAAAATGGTTACTCTTTTGTATTTAAAGGGGAATTTCTATGAATAGGATCACTTGCTAAGTAGAGGTCCTGTTAGGGTTATAATCTTTTATTGACACAGATTACATCAGAGCCACAGCTACCCATTTGCAGATGCCTGCTCACCGGGGACAAACGGTGAGAAAATGGGATTGATATGTTTGGATCCATGTTATCCTTTATCATTCCTAAAATAATGACCTCTTCATGGACAGTGAGTAATCATTTTCATTATCTGTGTTACACCAAGTTTCTATGGATTTCCAAATTTAAATTCATTGTAGCATTTAACTTTGACAGAGCCAGACACCAAAAAACTTACTGTTTGGGATTGCTAGAGTAAAGTTATTGCACTACATTAAAGAAAGCCCCCTAATGTGAAATTCTTTGACTAAATTTACATTCCCAAATTATTATAAAAATATCCATAGGATATTCTCTTCTTCACTTTGAATTCAATACGTGAATGACCTTAGGAGCACGTGGAAGAGTTTCCAGAAGGGAAGGTTCTGGAAAATCTGTGATTCTAAGTTTCAACTAAATCACCTACAGAAAAATGCAGTTTTAATTAAGCAATCAATAGAAAGTACTGAATTTTCACCCAAGAAAGTACTGAGAAATCCACAACTTAAAGAAGTCAGGATAGTATTTAAGGAAGTACTACAAAAATGAATAAAAAGTTGAAATATAGGCACCATTTCAGAGGCTAAAGGGAAAGAGATTGTTTTGCCTGGAGGAGGATGGCTTATTGGTGGTCTTCAAATAGCTGATGGGTTTTTATGCAGAGGATGGTGACCTGCTGTTTTCCATCTTTCCTGAAGACAGGACAAAGAAAACAGACTTATATTCCAGTGACAGATTAAAAATGAATAAAACTGTCTTGGAAGTGAACATTGTTAATTACTGAAATGATGCCAGCTACAGACTCTTCTCTGTAGGCTGATAAATGGTGTTAGTTCAAACTGGAGGCAAGAAAATTGTATTAGCGTTCTCTAGGGAAACAGAACCAACAGGACATATCTGTAAATATGAGATTTTATAAAAGTGTCTCACACAGCTCTGGAGATACATGAGTCCAAATTCTGTAGGGCAGGCCGTGAGCTGGCAACTCCAGTGAAGGTCTTCAATGAACTCCCCAAGAGAGGCTGGCTGATTAAAGCAGAAGTGAAAGTTCTCTCTTCTCCCTTAGAAGTCTTCAACTGATTAGATTAAATCCAGCTGATTGGATTCTCTCACTGCAGAAGACAGACTCCCTTAGTTGATCATAGATGTAACCAACCACATATGCAATCAACTGACTGATTTAATAAACCAGTCTTCTGGTTTATTAACCAGCCAGGAAATGTCCTTACAGTAATGGTTAGGCCAGTGTTTGCTTGACCAGACAACTGGGCACCATCACCTGGCAAAGTTGACACATGAACCTAACCATCACAAAAATTAAAGTTGGTCTCTGATGTTCATCAATAGAAAACAATAGTTTAAATGAATTTTTGAAGAAATCTACATATCTTTTCAAAATAACATTTGCAAACTGAATCTCTATCACAAATGACTGACAGGTATTATAAGGCTACAAAGGGAAATTTTTTGGTTAACCAATTTTTATGAATGAACCTGAAACTTAGGAACTCATGATTTGCTAAAGGTACAATTTTTGAGAGCTCTAAGAAAAGTACTGTACATTAAAAGATATAATTAAAAGGTTAAGGGTACAAATGTCACCTTATATCTTATGGAAAGCATTCACATTTCTATATATTCTTGAAGTATTTGCAAAGTATGAATCTGGCAGTTTGTTGCAAATGGAATAAATGTTGAATAGAAGATAAATCCAATAGTTGCAAGGATTAAAAAAAAAAGATATGATTCCTATCCTTGAGAAATTCAAAACCCAAAAGTGATCAGATCTAGAAATACTTAATTACTACCTGATGTAAAAATGTGATGTGATGTGCAAATAGCAGGAGGTACATTAAAAAATAGAGTTACAGGCTTTAATTGGGAAAATAATATTTGAACTGGGTTTTAAAGAATGAGCAAGAGTTTGTCTGACACAGAGGGAGTAAGTAGGCTAGACAAAGAAAACCACAAAGGCATACAGCAATGACAGAGGATGGCATGCCAAAGAACATGAACAGATTAGTGTGCCACAAAGGAGAGTGATTAAACAGGAGTAGCAGAATGTCGGGTTAGGCCAGATTGTAAAAAAATCAGAGAAGGCATTTGGACTTTACACTGTTCAAGGAAAATTTACATGCAAAATAGTGTCCTTGGCCTCAACCATGGGGCTCTAATTTAGATGATTCTGCTGCAGTTTTCCCAAGAATCAAAGTTCAAGAACCTGAGTCCAAGGCAATGGAGAGCAAATGAAGTTCACTGCATTTCTTTGTGGTCATGAACACCTAATGAACCCACCCAGAATTTTTGTGAGAAAGACAAATCGCATCCCTTCTTTTTGTCCATAAATGGCTTTACAACATGTTCAAGAAGATAATGATGCCAGCTGTTTTGCTAGATTGGAGAAGAAAATAGCCAAGTCTACAAAAATCTCCTGGGTCTACATTCATTGCACAGTGCATTATAAAATGCCTGAATATTTTTTCAATCCCAAAGAAACAGAAGATATGCTTGGGCTGATAAAGTAAGGTTGATTAATTTATATACACAGCTGCCTACCAGGCAGACAGTCATCCACTTGACAGTTTGAAGCAACCTAACATTCCAAGCATGAATATTTCATAGCAAAACCTTGAGTGGCAAAGCTCTTCAGAGGAAATACATGGGCTACAGGCTTTCAACAAGTAAAACATGTTAAAGTCCTTGTGTTTCAAATAATTACTAAAAAATTTTCTTTAACTCATAAAACATAATACAGAAAATTGAGTTACTGTGGATAGTCTTCTACTGATTTATGACTTTTTTTGGTTTTTGTTTTTAAATATTGTTTATTAGCACAGTAACAAATGCAGACTTAAGTTGTCCACAATATACAACCAATCCGCTGAGCAACTCCTATGCCATACCTTACAGTTAACAATTTAATGTATTTCACTACAGGTTTTCATACTCCTGATTCAAACATTTATTAATCTTTTCACAATAAAGTAGATTGGCATATAAAATAAAATACACAAATACTCATTTCCTATATAGTGTCTTATAGCCATGTGTCCATTTTACATATATGAGATGACAGTCTCTAAAAACCTCTGCTAAATACCAGTGTACCCTCCCAAAAAGGGAAAACAAATTCCAATTTTTTAAACAAAAAATGTGTAGTCTTGGAAGGACTTTACATAAATGGCCATGTATGAGGCGGGGCAAGATGGCAGACTGGTGAGCTGTATGTTTTAGTTACTCCTCCAGGAAAGTAGGTAGAAAGCCAGGAACTGCGTGGACTGGACACCACAGAGCAATCTGACTTTGGGCATACTTCATACAACACTCATGAAAACGTGGAACTGCTGAGATCAGCGAAATCTGTAAGTTTTTGTGGCCAGGGGACCCACACCCCTCCCTGCCAGGCTCAGTCCCGTGGGAGGAGGGGCTGTCAGCTCCGGGAAGGAGAAGGGAGAACTGCAGTGGCAGCCCTTATCAGAAACTCATTCTACTGATACAAACTCCAACCATAGACAGACTGAGACCAGACACCAGAGAATCTGAGAGCAGCCAGCCCAGCAGAGAGGAGACAGGCATACAAAAAACAACACGAAAAACTCCAAAATAAAAGTGGAGGATTTTTGGAGTTCTGGTGAACATAGAAAGGGGAAGGGCAGAGCTCAGGCCCTGAGGCTCATATGCAAATCCCGAAGAAAAGCTGATCTCTCTGCCCTGTGGACCTTTCCTTAATGGCCCTAATTGCTTTGTCTCTTAGCATTTCAATAACCCATTAGATCTCTGAGGAGGGCCCTTTTTTTTAATGCTTTTTTCTTTTTCTAAAACAATTACTCTAAGAAGCCCAATACAGAAAGCTTCAAAGACTTGCAATTTGGGCAGGTCAAGACAAGAGCAGAACTAACAGAGCTCTGAGACAAAAGGCAATAATCCAGTGGCTGAAAAAATTCACTAAACACCACAACTTCCCAAGAAAAGGGGGGTGTCCGCTCACAGCCATCATCCTGGTGGACAGGAAACACTCCTGCCCATTGCCAGCCCCATAGCCCAGAGCTGCCCCAGACAACCCAGTGTGATGGAAGTGCTTCAAATAACAGGCACACACCACAAAACTGGGCATGGACATTAGCCTTCCCTGCAACCTCAGCTGATTGTCCCAGAGTTGGGAAGGTGGAGCAGTGTGAATTAACAAAGCCCGATTCAGCCATCATTTCAGCAGACTGGGAGCCTCCCTACACAGCTGAGCAGCCCAGAACTGCCCTGGGGGGACGGCACTCACCTGTGACATAGCACAGTCATCCCTCAACAGAGGACCAGGAGGTGCACATCCTGGAAGAGGGGCCCACTTGCAAGTCTCAGGAGCCATACGACAATACCAAGGACTTGTGGGTCAGTGACAGAGACAAACTGTGGCAGGACTGAACTGAAGGATTAGACTATTGTAGCAGCTTTAAAACTCTAAGATCACCAGGGAGATTTGATTGTTAGAGCCACCCCCCCTCCCTGACTGCCCAGAAAAATGCCCCATATACAGGGCGGGCAACACCAACTACACATGCAAGCTTGGTACACCAATTGGACCCCACAAGGCTCACTCCCCCACTCACCACAAAGGCTAACCAGGGGAGAACTGGCTTGTGGAGAACAGGTGGCTCGTAGACGCCACCTGCTGGTTAGTTAGAGAAAGTGTACTCCATGAAGCTGTAGATCTGATAAATTAGAGATAAGGACTTTAATTGGTCTACAAATCCTAAAAGAACCCTATCAAGTTCAGCAAATGCCAAGAGGCCAAAAACAACAGAAAATTCTAAAGCATATGAAAAAACCAGACAATATGGATAACCCAAGCCCAAGTACCCAAATCAAAAGATCAGAAGAGACACAGCACCTAGAGCAGCTACTCAAACAACTAAAGATGAACAATGAGACCATAGTACGGGATACAAAGGATATCAAGAAGACCCCAGAAGAGCATAAAGAAGACATTGCAAGACTAAATAAAAAAATAGATGATCTTATGAAAATTAAAGAAACTGTTGACCAAATTAAAAAGATTCTGGACACTCATAGTACAAGACTAGAGGAAGTTGAACAACGAATCAGTGACCTCGAAGATGACAGAATGGAAAATGAAAGCATAAAAGAAAGAATGGGGAAAAAAATTGAAAAAATTGAAATGGACCTCAGGGATATGATAGATAATATGAAACGTCCAAATATAAGACTCATTGGTGTTCCAGAAGGGGAAGAAAAGGGTAAAGGTCTAGGAAGAGTATTCAAAGAAATTGTTGGGGAAAACTTCCCAAATCTTCTAAACAACATAAATCCACAAATCATAAATGCTCAGCGAACTCCAAATAGAATAAATCCAAATAAACCCACTCCGAGACATGTTCTGATCACACTGTCAAACACAGAAGAGAAGGAGCAAGTTCTGAAAGCAGCAAGAGAAAAGCAATTCACCACATACAAAGGAAACAGCATAAGACTAAGTAGTGACTACTCAGCAGCCACCATGGAGGCGAGAAGGCAGTGGCACGATATATTTAAAATTCTGAGTGAGAAAAATTTCCAACCAAGAATACTTTATCCAGCAAAGCTCTCCTTCAAATTTGAGGGAAAGCTTAAATTTTTCACAGATAAACAAATGCTGAGAGAATTTGCTAACAAGAGACCTGCCCTACTGGAGATACTGAAGGGAGCCCTACAGACAGAGAAACAAAGAAAGGACAGAGAGACTTGGAGAAAGGTTCAGTACTAAAGAGATTCGGTATGGGTACAATAAAGGATATTAATAGAGAGAGGGGAAAAATATGACAAACATAAACCAAAGGATAAGATGGCTGATTCAAGAAATGCCTTCACGGTTATAACGTTGAATGTAAATGGATTAAACTCCCCAATTAAAAGATATAGATTTGCAGAATGGATCAAAAAAAATGAACCATCAATATGTTGCATACAAGAGACTCATCTTAGACACAGGGACACAAAGAAATTGAAAGTGAAAGGATGGCAAAAAATATTTCATGCAACCTACAGCCAAAAGAAAGCAGGTGTAGCAATATTAATCTCAGATAAAATAGACTTTAAATGCAGGGATGTTTTGAGAGACAAAGAAGGCCACTACATACTAATAAAAGGGGCAATTCAACAAGAAGAAATAACAATCGTAAATGTCTACGCACCCAATCAAGGTGCCACAAAATACATGAGAGAAACACTGGCAAAACTAAAGAAAGCAATTGATGTTTCCACAATAATTCTGGGAGACTTCAACACATCACTCTCTCCTATAGATAGATCAACCAGACAGAAGACCAATAAGGAAATTGAAAACCTAAACAATCTGATAAATGAATTAGATTTAACAGACATATACAGGACATTACATCCCAAATCACCAGGATACACATACTTTTCTAGTGCTCACGGAACTTTCTCCAGAATAGATCATATTCTGGGACAAAAAACAAGCCTCAATAACTTTAAAAAGATTGAAATTATTCAAAGCACATTCTCTGACCACAATGGAATACAATTAGAAGTCAATAACCATCAGAGACTTAGAAAATTCACAAATACCTGGAGGTTAAACAACACACTCCTAAACAATCAGTGGGTTAAAGAAGAAATAGCAAGAGAAATTGCTAAATATATAGAGACGAATGATAATGAGAACACAACATACCAAAACCTATGGGATGCAGCAAAAGCAGTGTTAAGGGGGAAATTTATACCACTAAATGCATATATTAAAAATGAAGAAAGAGCCAAAATCAAAGAACTAATGGATCAACTGAAGAAGCTAGAAAATGAACAGCAAACCAATCCTAAACCAAGTAGCAGAAAAGAAATAACAAGGATTAAAGCAGAAAGAAATGACATAGAGAACAAAAAAAACAATAGAGAGGATAAATATCACCAAAAGTTGGTTCTTTGAGAAGATCAACAAGATTGACAAGCCCCTAGCTAGACTGACAAAATCAAAAAGAGAGAAGACCCATATAAACAAAATAATGAATGAAAAAGGTGACATAACTGCAGATCCTGAAGAAATTAAAAAAATTATAAGAGGATACTATGAACAACTGTATGACAACAAACTGGATAATGTAGAGGAAATGGACAATTTCCTGGAAACATATGAACAACCTAGACTGACCAGAGAAGAAATAGAAGACCTCAACCAACCCATCACAAGCAAAGAGATCCAATCAGTCATCAAAAATCTTCCCACAAATAAATGCCCAGGGCCAGATGGCTTCACAGCAGAATTCTACCAAACTTTCCAGAAAGAACTGACACCAATCTTACTCAAACTCTTTCAAAACATTGAAGAAAATGGAACACTACCTAACTCATTTTATGAAGCTAACATCAATCTAATACCAAAACCAGGCAAAGATGCTACAAAAAAGGAAAACTACCGGCCAATCTCCCTAATGAATATAGATGCAAAAATCCTCAACAAAATACTTGCAAATCGAATCCAAAGACACATTAAAAAAATCACATACCATGACCAAGTGGGGTTCATTCCAGGCATGCAAGGATGCTTCAACATAAGAAAATCAATCGATGTATTACAACACGTTAACAATTCGAAAGGGAAAAATCAAATGATCATCTCAATAGATGCTGAAAAAGCATTTGACAAAATCCAACATCCCTTTTTGATAAAAACATTTCAAAAGGTAGGAATTGAAGGAAACTTCCTCAATATGATAAAGAGCATATATGAAAAACCCACAGCCAGCATAGTACTCAATGGTGAGAGACTGAAAGCCTTCCCTCTAAGATCAGGAACAAGACAAGGATGCCCGCTGTCACCACTGTTATTCAACACTGTGCTGGAAGTGCTAGCCAAGGCAATCCGGCAAGACAAAGAAATAAAAGGCATCCAAATTGGAAAAGAAGAAGTAAAACTGTCATTGTTTGCAGATGATATGATCTTATACCTAGCAAACCCTGAGAAATCAAAGATACAGCTACTAGAGCTAATAAACAAATTTAGCAAAGTAGCGGGATACAAGATTAATGCACATAAGTCAGTAATGTTTCTATATGCTAGAAATGAACAAACTGAAGAGACACTCAAGAAAAAGATACCATTTTCAATAGCAACTAAAAAAATCAAGTACCTAGGAATCAACTTAATCAAAGATGTAAAAGACCTATACAAAGAAAACTACATAACTCTACTAAAAGAAATAGAAGGAGAACTTAAAAGATGGAAAAATATTCCATGTTCATGGATAGGAAGGCTAAATGTCATTAAGATGTCAATTCTACCCAAACTCATCTACAGATTCAATGCAATCCCAATCAAAATTCCAGCAACCTACTTTGCAAACCTGGAAAAGCTAGTCTATCAAATTTATTTGGAAAGGGAAAATGCCTCAAATTGCTAAAGACACTCTAAAAAAGAAAAACGAAGTGGGAGGACTTACACTGCCTGACTTTGAAGCTTATTATAAAGCCACAGTTGTCAAAACAGCATGGTACTGGCACAAAGATAGACATATAGATCAATGGAATCGAATTGAGGATTCAGGGATAGACCCTCAGATCTATGGCCGACTGATCTTTGATAAGGCCCCCAAAGTCACTGAACTGAGTCATAATGGTCTTTTCAACAAATGGGGCTGGGAGAGTTGGATATCCATATCCAAAAGAATGAAAGAGGACCCCTACCTCAACCCCTACACAAAAATTAACTCAAAATGGATGAAAGATCTCAATATAAAAGAAAGTACCATAAAACTCCTAGAAGATAATGTAGGAAAACATCTTCAAGACCTTGTATTAGGGGGCCACTTCCTAGACTTTACACCCAAAGCACAAGCAACAAAAGAAAAAATAGATAAATGGGAACTCCTCAAGCTTAGAAGTTTCTGCACCTCAAAGGAATTTCTCAAAAAGGTAAAGAGGCAGCCAACTCAATCGGAAAAAATTTTTGGAAACCATGAATCTGACAAAAGACTGAGATCTTGCATATATAAAGAAATCCTACAACTCAATGACAAGAGTACAGACAGCCAATTATAAAATGGGCAAAAGATATGAAAAGACAGTTCTCTGAAGAGGAAATACAAATGGCCAAGAAACACATGAAAAAATGTTCAGCTTCACTAGCTATTAGAGAGATGCAAATTAAGACCACAATGAGATACCATCTAACACCGATTAGAATGGCTGCCATTAAACAAACAGGAAACTACAAATGCTGGAGGGGATGTGGAGAAATTGGAACTCTCATTCATTGTTGATGGGACTGTATAATGGTTCAGCCACTCTGGAAGTGAGTCTGGCAGTTCCTTAGAAAACTAGATATAGAGTTACCGTTCGATCCAGCGATTGCACTTCTCAGTATATACCCGGAAGATCGGAAAGCAGTGACATGAACAGATATATGCACGCCAATGTTCATAGCAGCATTATTCACAATTGCCAAGAGATGGAAACAACCCACATGTCCTTCAGCAGATGAGTGGATAAATAAAATGTGGCATATACACACGATGGAATACTACACGGCAGTAAGAAGGAATGATCTTGTGAAACATATGACAACATGGATGAACCTTGAAGACATAATGCTGAGCGAAGTAAGCCAGGCACAAAAAGAGAAATATTACATGCTACCACTAATGTGAACTTTGAAAAATGTAAAACAAATGGTTTATAATGTAGAATGTAGGGGAACTAGCAATAGAGAGCAATTAAGGAAGGGGGAACAATAATCCAAGAAGAACAGATAAGCTATTTAACGTTCTGGGGATGCCCAGGAATGACTATGGTCTGTTAATTTCTGATGGATATAGTAGGAACAAGTTCACAGAAATGTTGCTATATTAGGTAACTTTCTTGGGGTAAAGTAGGAACAGGTTGGAAGTTAAGCAGTTATCTTAGGTTAGTTGTCTTCTTCTTACTCCTTTGTTATGGTCTCTTTGAAATGTTCTTTTATTGTATGTTTTTTTTTTTTTAATTTTTTTTCATACAGTTGATTTAAAAAAGAAAGGAAAGCTAAAAAAAAAAAGAAAAACAAGGAAAAAAGTATGTAGTGACCCCTTGAGGAGCCTGTGGAGAATGCAGGGGTGTTGGCCTGCCCCACCTCGATGGTTGCTAACATGACCACAGACATAGGGGACTGGTGGTTTGATGGGTTGAGCCCTCTACCATAGGTTTTACCCTTGGGAAGACGGTTGCTGCAAAGGAGAGGCTAGGCCTCTCTATAATTGTGCCTAAGAGCCTCCTCCTGAATGCCTCTTTGTTGCTCAGATGTGGCCCTCTCTCTCTAGCTAAGCCAACTTGAAAGGTGAAATCACTGCCCTCCCCCCGATGTGGGATCAGACACCCAGGGGAGTGAATCTCCCTGGAAGCGTGGAATATGACTCCCGGGGAGGAATGTAGACCCGGCATCGTGGGACGGAGAACATGTTGTTGACCAAAAGGGGGATGTGAAAGGAAATGAAATAAGCTTCAGTGGCAGAGAGATTCCAAAAGGAGCCGAGAGATCACTTTGGTGGGCACTCTTACGCACACTTTAAACAACCCTTTTTAGGTTCTAAAGAATTGGGGTAGCTGGTGGTAGATACCTGAAACTATCAAACTACAACCCAGAACCCATGAATCTCGAAGACAGTTGTATAAAAATGTAGCTTATGAGGGGTCACAATGGGATTGGGAAAGCCATAAGGACCACACTCCACTTTGTCTAGTTTATGTATGGATGAGTAGAAAAATAGGAGAAGAAAACAAACAGACAAAGGTACCCAGTGTTTTTTTTTACTTCAATTGCTCTTTTTCACTTTAATTATTATTCTTGTTATTTTTGTGTGTGTGCTAATGAAGGGATTGATTTAGGTGATGAATGTACAACTATGTAATGGTACTGTGAACAATCGAATGTACGATTTGTTTTGTACGACTGTGTGGTATGTGAATATATCTCAATAAAATGAAGATAAAAAAATAATAAAATTAAATTAAAAAAAAAAGACTGCAACTTTGCAACCAAATAAACCCCGTTTTATAAAAAAAAAAAAATATTTCTAATAATTTGAAGTTCATTCCCTTGGACTTTTTGGATCCTGTGCCAGTTTGAATGTATTGTGTCCCCCAAACACCATTATCTTTGATGTAGTCTTGTGGGGCAGATGTTTTGGTGCTGATTAGATTTGCTTAGAATGTGCCCCACCCAGCTGTGGGTGATGACTCTGATGAGACATTCCCATGGAGGCATGGCACCACCCATTCAGGGTGGGACTTGATCAGTGGAGCCGTATAAATGAGCTGACTCAAAGAGAAGGAACTCAGTGCAGCTGAGTGACGTTCTGAAGAGAGCAAGCTTGCTAGAGAGGAATATCCTGGGAGAAAGCCATTTTGAAACCAGAACTTTGGAGCAGATGCCATCCACGTGCCTTCCCAGCTAACAGAGGTTTTCTGGATGCCATTGGCCATCCTCCAGTGAAGGTACCCGATTACTGATGTGTTACCTTGGACACTTTATGGCCTTAAGACTATAACTGTGTAGCCAAATAAACCCCCTTTTTATAAAAGCCAAAAAAAAAAAAAAAAAAAAGGCCATGTATGCAGCCTGTACAAAATGAGACTTTTAAATGTATATACTATAAGAACAGAACCCAAATGTCTAAATGTATGTTCTTTTCTGTACTACATTTCAGCTAATATCGCAGAACTAATGACAATTTTAAAAGATGCTATTACTAATTCTGTCTACTGTAGCAAGATACCTCAAGTTACAACAAAATCTTAGGAAATAAGACTGAATAATTTCTGTTATAGAAACACCCTACTCTACTAACTCCCACCCTCCCCCACACAATCATAAGCAGCTGTCTTCTGTGACAAATAATGTAAGACTTGTGAAAACCCAATTTATGTAGCATGTCTCTTGGTCCACTGTCTGGCCATTCTGTCATGTTCTGCTCTGTTGGTCATCTACTGAGTCACAATACTTTCCACCAAGGGATGGCAGGATTACAGTCTGTAAGAAGTGAGCAGATAGAAAGGAGGGCTTCAGCAATAATCAGTGCTGAACTCCAATTTATCTTTCAATATGTCTGAGCAAAAAACTCCTTGACTGTTAATATCACAGTGAGATAGATTCTTGTCTGAAATGTAACCTTTGGAGGTCTGAAGGGATATTGCGGTGTAAAAGTGATACCAAGGAAGAATACACCACCCTCATACACGGATCCTGGAGGTCCTGGAATGGTTGATCTCCATTCACAGATATTACCGCCTTTGGGGCCATCACTGCAGTTAGGTGGAGGGTCTAAAGTGATGTCCGTCAGTTCCTTCTGAATCCTTTTGGCGCTGGTAGAGAGGAGTTGGGAGTTTTTGCTGATGCTGACTTTACTCTCCTTCATCTTGGGGATGTTTGTTTCTTTCTCAGTTTGCTGGTTGGAGGCCGACGATGAGAAGGAGATAGTGCTGGCCCTCGAACCATCATCAGCGAACCCCCCAAACAGCTGTGTTTGCACTGTCACCCTGTAAACAGCCCGTCTGTGTCTGGCTGCTCTGTGCCTCCACAGCGGCTGTGGCGGTGGCTGGGCCTGGCCACGCCACTGGTGTCTCTCCCTCGCTGGAAGAGAAGGGGAAGTGCAGCAACAGCAACTGAACAGGGAATCGTGACTTATGTTTTAAAAGAAACTAAGAGCAATAAGCTTAGGAGTTAATTCAATTTTGTGGATTTGGGAAATAAAGGACCTCATAAGCATAAAATACTAAACTGCTGTACTTATATGCCAAACATGTGCTAATGTTCCAGGCTAAGGATAGATAATTTTAAAGATATGTTTCAGTGTAGAAATATGAAGCATTATGCCTGAGGGTAAACTTTGAATGATCTGCCCTTAGGAAAGTATGACTCTTTTTGGAATCATACCTAATTGATATAAATTGTGTCATTAAAAAAAAAAAATCTTTTTAAGCAACGGGGATTTAAAAAAAAAGAAAAGAAAAAAATGCTTTTCTTAAATTATCTTGTAAATCAGCAAACTTAGAGAGGAGTGGAGACCTGGAAACCAGTGTAGACAGTATTAATCTGAGAGAGATTTCACCTTGAAGGAGAAAGTCCAGGGTGCCTGAACTGAATTGCAGGATGGAGGAGATTCAAAATCACCATCTTTCATTGCAGTTTTTTATTTTTTGAAGAATTATGAGGTCCCAGAAAATTAAGAACTCATTTTCTGTAAATAAAAAATCATCTGATTATTCTCATAGTGACTGTGAGAATAATATGGGAACAATGGAAAACTGAGGTAATTCACAAGTAGTGTTAATATTTCCTCTAGTATAGAGGAGAAAAAATATCCAGTATAAAGTTAAAATGATATCTGTGTCTGTATCGATCACTTGCATTTAATTTTTTAGTGTGATCATTGGTACAATATATACATAAAACTTAAATAAAATACATGCACACACATATATTCACATTTTCTGATTCTCTTTTGATTTCAATGCATGGAATCTTGTCTATTATTCTAGCAAGAAAATGTACTTTCCCAAATTATCATTCTAATTCAGAGAAGATGTTTGTTGTTCTAAATTTTCTGGGTAATTTTCATAATTCATTGGTTCTCTAGTTATGTGTACAATGAATTTAGATGTGGTAAATATTTCTTCATCAGAGAAAGGAGGAAAAAAAGCAGTTTCAATAGTATCGTATAAAATATAATTTATTTCCTTCTCTGATCATTATTTAGTTCATGACAATCTACTTGTCAGTGAAATACCATCTAAAATGCTAATGCATGCATTTTAGAGACACAGGGCATAGCAGAAAATCAAAGTTTACCCATTTGAATTATAAAGACCCTTGATTTTATTTTCTTATCTGTGTGTCAGTGCCTCATTGATCTAAATTTATTTCCAAAAACGTTTTGTTGGCTGTGTACAGATGACACGATTGAGCCACTAGTAAATTCTATTAGTAGTACAGTGAAGACTAGGGGATGTCTGTCTTTGTAAAATGTTTATAATGTTAATAAAAAGAATATGCAATTGGAAAGACATTACTCATTTTTAGAGTTATGGGAGTGGGAGTAAGTTCCATATAAACAAATGAACTCCTTAAAAGCTGAGGAACTGGGGAAAAATGTGGAAATGTTGAACTTCCCCACCTGGGTTATTACTGATATTCTCACAAACATTGAGGACTACCAATTTAGTAGGCCAAGCCGTCAATCTTTGGCCTTGCCCTTAAGAAGCTTGTTACTGCAAAGGAGAGGTCAAGCCTACTTATAATTGTGCCTAAGAATCTCCCCGAGTGCCTCTTGGTTGCTCAGATGTGGCCTCTCTCTAGCTAAGCCAACTCGGCAGGTGAACTCACTGCCCTGCCCCCCACATGGGACCTGACTTCCAGGGGTGTAAATCTCCCTGGCAACGCAGGACATGACTCCCGGGGATGAGCCTGGACCCGGCATCTTGGGATTGAGAAAATCTTCTTGACCAACAAGGGGATGCAAAATGAGATGAAATAGTTTCAGTGGTTGAGAGATTTCAAATGGAGTCGGGAGGTCACTTTGGAAGGCATTCTTATGCACTATATAGATATCCTTTTCTAGTATTTAGTTTATTAGAATAGAAGAAAATACTTGAAATTATTGAATTGCAAACCAGTAGCCTCGATTCTTGAAGACAATTGTAAAATTATGTAGCTTACATGGTGTGACTACATACTATGTAAAACCTTGCGATTGTGAAAACCTTGTGGCTCACATTCCCTTTACCCAGTGAATAGACAAATCAGTAGAAAAAGGGGGACAAAAATTAAATGAAAAATAGGATGGGATGGGGGAAATGGAATGCTTTGGCTGTTCTTTTTTACTTTTATTTTTATTCTTATTTTTATTTTCTTTGGAGTAAGGAAAATGTTCAAAATTTGATTGTGGTGATGAAGGCACAACTCTATGATGATATTGTGAGCCATTGACTATATACTTTGGATGGATTATATGAATGTGAAAATATCTCAATAAAATTGCATTTAAAAAAAGCTATGTCCTGTAGCATTCATCCTGGCCTATTTTCCATAAAGTGCTTTTCTAATGAATAATCAAGAAACAGCTTGCTTGTATTTACGAATTTAGGTTTTGTGAGCCTGAGATAGCAGGGATCCTTTGGCAGTCAAGCCTAAACTGCCTATAAATAGCGGAAGTAGACATAATTCCTACTGAATATTCTTCAAATGAATTAAATTATTCTGAACACAAACTCAGTTCACTCATAACTGGTACTTCTCATCACCATTACCTATTTGTTATGTCCATCATCTCAAACTGCAAATCTACAGGCTAATTTTTTGGCAAATACCAACAGGGCTCTGTTATTCTATGTCTTACTCTGCTATTATCTAGTAAAAACAGTATCACCTATCACTCATATGCCTGAAGATTAAGCCTAAATTTCAGTAAGTGGAATTTGATGTTTCAGAGCTATTTCCATGAGGTCCCCATTTGATAAGGGTTGAAAACAAATGAATTACTTTTTGCCTTTTTGTGAATAAACGGATTAAAAATCCAAACAATTTATCAAAAATTACAGCTGCATGTATCTTAGTTGGCTGTATCTAGAGCTCCCAATGTATCAACTATGTTGCATGTCTTTGTTCAGCTCCATCTTTCTCCTTCTATACCATTCTGAAGACTGCCTGCCTCTCCATCAAAGAGAAGTGGTAGGCAGCACAGCAAGGCTGCTGCATGATCAGAGACTGGCTGGGAAAATGACATCATCCCAGTTGCTTTCTGTGTTTGGGCCACAGCTCTTTATGAACTGGATAATATGCTCCTATAAAACCAAGTGTTGGCTCTATATTTAAGTCATTGTGATGAGAGAATATCAGCCATGCCTAATCCTGGGTTAACTGTGATCTAAAAATGTCACCTTCATTTTCATCACTAACTCTCTCGGGGTGCCTAGGAATATATGCTACGGAAACTAGGCAATGTCAAGACTCAACACACCACCAAATACATTGCATCCTAGGATATTAATTAAAATTTAAGAAACAGAAATTTCATTCACATTTTCCTAAGCCATAGCCAAATATTGTATTTAATGGTAAGTACCAATGCTCGAAGTTTCACGGGATTTCACTTTTACTGTAGGTAGAAGCACCTTTAAATCTTTAATCTTGTTAGCAATTCTGTCATGAAAGTCAGCGTTTCTCTGCCATTTTGCACTTTTCGATTCTGTCTCATCCCTTCTTGATGACTTTCTGATTGTACAGTTCACGTTCAATATCAGTGCCCTTTGACAAATGAATCATCCTCCTCCCAGCTAGTCACTGCAGGGGCAGCCAAAACTGTTTTTCTGGGTATTTCTTGACACCATGGCTATTGTTGGTAGTATAATTATATGTATCTTATAAAAATAAATATATAGGGACTTCTGATAGGAATGTGGTTGTCTATGTCAATCCCCCCTTCCCTGTGGTTCCACTGGGAAATTATTTAAAAGCGATAAAGGTTTCTCCTAAACACCCCATTCTCAGTGAAACTACAAGACACATATAATATGCTTATGGAAAAATATGTGTAATGACTGTGCAAGTGAGTGATATTTGGCAGAAGCTGCACAAGAGTAAGATAGTGGTGAGAGGCCCAGCAGAGGAAGATTTTAGAGAATACCAGAAAAACAGACTTCCTAAGGTGAGGAGCTTATTCAGTAGCACAAAAGTTACATACCTTGTATATAGGCCTGATGGTAGCAGAACCTTCCTGGAAGATTTAGAAAGGAATTACAAATTCAATTACATAAACATCAAAACTTGTGTATGACCAAAGGGCGAAAAAATAAGCAAAGTCAAAAGACATATACCAAAGGATATTTGCCGTTATATCTCAGGTACATATACACTTGCTGTATCCCTAGTATCTAGAACAGTGCCTGCCACATAGTAAATGTCTGTTAAACAAATAAATGAATTAAATTGAAACAATTTGGCAAAGAATATAATTTGCAGAAAAGAAAATGAAGTGGCATTTACACATATTTGAAGATGTTCAACATCCAGCCATAAAAAGATAAATTACTCCATTTTTCATCTGTTAGAATGGCAAAAATCCAAATACTTCATAAAACTTTCTGATGTCAAAGCTGTAAGGAAACAGTTATTATCATGCATCATTGATGGGCATGTAATTTGTATAAGATTTATGTAGTGCAATTGGGAACATTTACAAAAATGCAAAGGCATATACATTTTGACACAACAATCCAGTTCTGGTAATATCCTAGAAACTGTACTATGTATATAATGAAGATTATTAAAAGTAAAATAATGGAAAATATCAAAACTCCATTGATAGGGCACTGGGACTGGTTACTTTAATTGTAGTATATCTATGCAATGGGAATGTGATATACCTATAAAAAGAATGAGAAAACTCATTAAGATCTCCAGCATATATGGTTAAATGAAAAAAAGTAAAAATCAAGACAGCAGCTATATTAGGCTATGTTCAGTGTTTAATAAATGGTGGAAAATAAGAATATTTTTTGCAGTTATCTGCATATATGCAAAACACTGGATATGTTCTCAAGATTCTAACAACAGTTTCTCTCTATTTGAGTGATGAGAGTATGGCATTTTTATAGCTTAAATATTTTGAACCATGCTGTTCTAGTTTGCTAATGCTACCAGAATGCAAAACACCAGAGATGGATTGGCTTTTATAAAGGGGGTTTATTTGATTACACAGTTATAGTCTTAAGGCCATAAAGTGTCCAAGGTAACACATCAGCAATCAGGTACCTTCACTGGAGGATGGCCAATGGTGTCCGGAAAACCTCTGTTAGCTGGGAAGTCACATGGCTGGTGTCTGCTCCAAAGTTCTGGTTTCAAAATGGCTTTCTCCCAGGAAGTTCCTCTCTAGGCTGCAGTTCCTCAAAAAATACCACTCTTAGTTGCACTTGGGGTATTTGTCCTCTCTCAGCTTCTCTGGAGCAAGAGTCTGCTTTCAACGGCAGTCTTCAAAATGTCTCTCATCTGCAGCTCCTGTGCTTTCTTCAAAGTGTCCCTCTTGGCTATTGCTCCTCTTCAAAATGTCACTCACAGCTGCACTGAGTTGCTTCTGTTTGTCAGCTCATTTATATGGCTCCACTGATCAAGGCCCACCCTGAATGGGTGGGGCCATGCCTCCATGGAAATATCTCATCAGAGTTATCACCTACAGTTGGGTGGGGCACATTTCCATGCAAACAACCTAATCCAAACATTCCACCTTAATCCCCACTAATATGTCTGCCCTACAAGACTGCATCAAAGAATATGGCTTTTTCTGGGAGACATAATACATTCAAACCAGCACACATGCAATGGCTTTTCCTATTCAAAAACTGTAAATTAAGAAAGAAATCATAATTTTAAAAATCTAACAAGTAAAATTATGTACTGATGTCCAGACACATTATAGAATGATATTCTCAGGATAGCAAGACTATACAAAAATTCATTAATGCTTTCATTCACCAAGTATATATTGAGTTGCTTTGACTATTCTAAATGCTGGAGATACCATGTTGAACTGGACAGGACAGGCAAGATGACTGGATAACTCTTCTCATGGAGCCTCTATTCCTGGGAGACAGAAAGATAGTACACTTGTAAAATAATACAAGGTATCAATAATGGTATCAAATGATGGTAACTGTTATTACTAAAACAAAATGAGATGATATAACAGAGAGAGTAACTTTGGAGCTTTTGATTTCAGTAAAATGGTCTGGGAAAGCCTCATTGAAGATGTGACTTTCAAGAATGTGACATTTGAACTATGAATAAATGACACAAATGAGTCAGGTAAGCACAGATCAATGGGACAAGCATTACATGAAGAAAGACCAGCAGGAGCAAAGAAGTGGGGTTGGGTCAAGTTTAACATATTTGAAGGACAGAACAAATGTCCAGTGTGATTAAAGAGAATGAACAAGAGGTAGGTGTGGACCAGTAATATAATGTCATCTAAAGCCTTGCTGGCCAGGGCAAGAAGTTTAGATTCTATTCTTTGTGGGATGAGAAGTCAATGGAATATTTGACACAAGGTGGTGATGTGTTCTGACCTATGCAGATGAAAGGCTTGATTCTGCTATGTGACTTCATATTTGAGGGGCAAGAGTTGAAGCAGGGTTCATTCTTAAGGTTCTAGATAAACAATCATGATGCTTAGGTTAAGGTGGAATTGGAAAGAAATGGAAATGACATCAGCAGGATTTACTGATGAACTGGGAGTGGAACTGAGGGAAAGAAAGGAATAAAACTAATCCTAAGTTTTGGCTTGAGAAACTGAGTGTATGATAACTCCATTTTCCAAGATAAGATAGAGTGGGAGAGAAACAGTTTTGAGAGATAGACTCAAGAACTCTTATTGGACACTTAAAGTCAGAGATTCTCATTAGGCATCCAGGTATAGATGAAAAGTAGGCAACTGAATATATAAGTGTAAAAATCAGAGAAGTCAACTTTGGATATAAAGCTTTATAAATAATTGGTATATGAATGAAACAATGGCAAATGGAGGGTGGGAACAAATGAGATCCTCTATGAATGAGTATAGATATAGAAGATAAGATAAACACAGAACTCAATCTGTGGGCATGCCAATGTCTAGAATTTGGGAAGTGGAATTGAAAAAAATAGAAAATGGGAAAGGGGAAGAAATTGGTACGTTAATACACAAAAAATAATTTAAATGTTGTACAAAAGCAACTTACATTAGTAAGTAAAATGCTGGAAAATATTTGCATCAAGCATGATGATCAAAGTATTTTTATTGCAGTTATTAAAGATAATTTATTAGAATCTTGCTTTTCATTTTAAATAGGCAAAGGGTACAAATAGATAATTTATGTAAGCAAAGATTATAAAGACATGGAAAATGTTCATTATTGTCAGTTTTTAAATAAATGGAAAATAAACATTTCTCAAGACACCACTGTATTCTTCAACTGTGGGTAAAACAATTTTGTTTAAATGAAACATCCAAAGTTTGATTTCATTGAGATTGTGGAAAAACTAATACAGTCAAACACAGCTGTTTATTTGTAATAAAAAAATATGTAGCAAAAGACAAAATGTTCAGCCAATTTGGCTCGGTAATTGTACCTTTGAGAATACATATCCTAAGGCCGTAATTCTGCAGAAAAGGAATATTTATATGCAGACACAGATTTGCAATATCTTTTAACTTTCCAAAATTGGAGAAAATCAGTAGAGCCACATATAGGGAAATGGTTAAAAATAATTAAATCAAGTGTAGGATATATTTAAACTGAATATCATAAGAATAATGAAAATTACCACTGATCATCACTGAAAACCTATGGAAATGTATAAAATACAACGGGATTTTTAAATACTAAAATAATGGTACTTGCATTGCTATAGTCTGTCCCATAGCCATGACCAATTGATATATTTTTCTCTTTCATTTACTTTCCCATTTCAAAAACAGAAAATCCCTTAGGATTTGGTATCTACTCCTTCCTCCAACACATACCTCTACAACATATTCAATTATCTGATTTATTGGCATCAACTTTACTATAGTATAGTATTCATTGCTGTATTGTTCTTTCAAGAAATAATGAGAATTTTAACACTGGCCTCTTGGGAAGCAAACTTCATATTGACAAAATGGATCTTTAATGGGAAATTTAAGACACTGTAATAAGTAAGTTAAGGGAATATTTCACATCAGGGACTTTTTCAAACCATCCCTCAAATCTCAAGACCAAGGTTAGCCAGTCTCAGAAATCATTTTTTCTCCAGGGATGGAGACACTCCTTCATGATGCTTTAGCAATGAAGGGAGCCCAGTGAGTTTTTCAGACAACAAGGAATGACTGAGCATCCCGGCCCCCAGGTGGATCCTCAAAAGCATTAAGAAGCCTCCCTTAGTGCATTTCTGCCCTCTGAGGCATTCAACCACTAAGATCCACTGAGCCCCAAGAAGAAATGAAGATATATATATATATATATATGTATATTCTCTTTCATTACCCCTTTGCAAAGTAAACAATTCATGATGAAGGAAATCTGAAAGAACAGTTTAAAAATCATGCCACTTAGTCTATAAGAAATAATGAAATTCTGTGATACGTTGCAACATGAAAAAACCTTGACAATATTTTACTCAGTGAAATAAGCAAGACACATAAGGACAAATACTGTATGAGGTCACTTAGATACCTAGTAACAGCAAATCCACAGGGATGGAAAGTAGATTAAAATTCACCAAGGGACAGAGAGTGCAGGAGGGAGTATATTTTTGATGGATGTAGAGTACGTGTAAATAATTTTTTTAAAAAATTATGGCACTTACAAGAAGGGTAAATCCAGGCCTGAAGGTGTATGTTCCTTATTTCTGGATAGTATAAAGTAGAAACTTACAATTCTGTTGCAAAATTCACAACTCTGATCAGTTCTGCATATGCAGACCAAAATTGAGTAAACAGTGTGCTAACTATGTTAACATCTCATTGGGTGTCTACTACAATTGCCTAACAATAAAAAATAGGAAATTAAATGCAAATACTGAGTATCTTACTTTGCTATCAGGAGTTTGCTTTATCATTTAATATGTTAAAATTTTATTATAATATTTTATTACAAAAATCTTACTTTTACATATTATTTTCTACGTGGAAAGGCTGCATCAGAGTTGCAGATACTAAAGTGGAACTTATGTATTGGGGTTTGTGCCAGTTTGAATGTATTATGTCCCCCCAAATGCCATTATCTTTGATGTAATCTTGTGTGAGCAGACTATCAGTGTTTATTAGATCATAATTCTTTGAGTGTTTCCATGGAGATGCGCCCCACCTAACCATGGGTGATGACTCTGATTGGATAATTTCCATGGAGGTGTTGCCCACCCATTCAGGGTGGGTCTGAATTAAATTACTGGAGCACTATATAAGATCAGACAGAAGGAGCAAGCTGCTACAGCCAAGAGGGACACTTTGAAGAAAGCACAGGAGCTGCAGATGAGAGACAGTTTGAAGACAGACATTGAAAGCAGACTCTTGCTCCGGAGAAGCTAAGATAGGATAAATACCCCAAGTGCAACTAAGTGACATTTTTGAGGAACTGCAGCCTAGAGAGGAACATCCTGGGAGAAAGCCATTTTGAAACCAGAACTTTCGAACAGATGCCAGCCACGTGCCTTCCCAGCTAACAGAGATTTTCCGGACGCCATTGGCCATTCTCCAGTGAAGGTACCCAATTGTTGATGCGTTACCTTGGACACTTTATGGCCTTAAGACTGTAACTTTGTAACCAAATAAACTCCCTTTTATAAAAGCCAATCCATCTCTGGTGTTTTGCATTCCAGCAGCATTAGCAAACTAAAACGGATCTTTTGCCTTAGCTTGGTTTACACAGAAATTAGAGCCTGAAGTAAAGGCTTATGTACTTCCACTGAATAAGGAAATGCAATCCCAGCGAGCAGGCCTGAGTGACAAGAGGAGTGAGGCAGAGTAAAAAGAGTAGAGTAAATTACAAGGAGACTTTATTGATTTGGTGGCTCCCAATTGCTTGATCTCATGCAATTGTTCTCTAAGAAACATATGAAAACAATCTATCCAAAGGAATAAAGTGAGAATATATCCCCCAATTCCTATCTCCCATGTGCCAAAATGTGTCCTTAAAGAAGCTGCTAATTCCTACACACCTCTAGATGTCACAAGCCTAGATGCTGAACTGAATCCCATAGCACTTTATAACTTATGGCATCCAAAGGCTAGCCCTTGGGCAGGAGGCATAAGGAGCATGGTACAGGCATGAGGCAGGACACTGAGAGGTTGCACCTGTGTGAAGTTTGCTGGAGTCCATGCAGAACAGGTGGCCGCAGTGGTGGCTGGAACAAGAAGACATAATGAATTTGAAAGGATCTGAAGTGACATATAAGAGAAGTGGTTCTCAGACTGGTACAAGCATCAGAATCACCCAAAAGGCATGTTAGCACACAGATTGCTGGATGCCCCTCCAGTTTCTGATTCAGTAGGTCAGGGGTAGGGCCAAAGAATCCACATTTTTTAAAGTTTGCAGGTGATGCAGATGTTGCTGGTCTTAGATCACACTTGAGATCCAGTATATCAGAGGCATGTACTACAATCCATTGGACCACCCATATCTGTTCCTGCCCTCTATTACATCCTGCTTTCATACTGCAATTTGAGGCCTCCAATTTTTGTGAGAACAAGATGCTCTCACTTCTTCATTAAAATGAAAAATACTAATCCAATCAGACACAACATCCCCTCCAAGGTCTAGTGAGCCACAATTCTTGTAAACACTTAAGAAAATCTGTGAAACAAGTCACCCCCCTTGTTACTGCAGCTAGTCCCAAGGCTGTAATTCATATCATCTCTTGCTTCAAATGTCAATTCTAGATTTCCTTGATCTGAAGCAGTTTGGTCAAGGTTGTTTGTCTAAAGGGGTGATTTATAACTAAGGGGTCTGAACCCCTAACTCCTTTCACACTTTCTAGCTGTGTAGTTGCAGCAATTGGCATTTCCTATTACCACTGGATACAGAAGCACCAAATATTCCTATTTGCCTCCATTGTGTTCTATGAATCCATGACTGCTCATGGTAGTCTGAGTTGATTACCCCAATAGTATAGTAATTCCTTTCTTTGACTGCTTGTCCAGTGGTATGAAGAGACCAAAGTGAAACAACTGGGAGTTGCATGTGCAAGTTCAGAGGAACAGTAACTATGACCTCCAATGGAAGCTTTCTCTACCACCACAGTCCAAGTTCACAGAAGTGGGAAATACTAACTCCATAAGTGTGTCACTGTGACTGGAAGTGAGAAGGACTAATCGAACGTCAATTCTAGTTATTGGTCTCAGAAAAATGCAGGGGCTGTTAGTTCAGTAAATTTACTACACTGAGGAGTATAGTACCCCAACCCAGCCAGGTGGTGTCCCTGAAATGGTGCTATTGTATGTCTATAAGAAGCTATTTCAATTTTATTAGGCTAAATACTTCTAGGTGATGGAGTATATGATAAGGCCAGTTGATTCCATAAAGATCACCCTACTGTCACACATCCTTGCTATAAATTGGGTCCCTTGATCTGAAAAACTATTGTCTTGGATACCATATTGATAGATCAGATATTATGTAAGCTCTCAAATGGCACAACCAGAGGCAAATAAATGTCCAAAATAGCTATCAGTTCTAATAAGGATAAATCACTACCCCCTTCAGTGTAGAAGGTTTCTATGTAATTGGTAAAGTGGTTGGCTGATCTCCATATTGATCTCCAATGATTGATCTTCATTCATCTCCAATGACACCACACTGAGGACTCAGTATTTATCTCTGCTGCTGGCAGAATGGAGTTTCAGAAGTGGCAGAAAATAGATTAGTCTTGGCATTAAAAGTAGTTCATGTGGGTTATGGGCCCATGAATAACCTCTATTTTTATCTCTATTCATAAGGCCAATGAACCACAACTTGGATGGCTGATGAGAGAGGCCAGCTGACAACCCAACCTGCTCACTTGGCTTTTGAGAGTCTCTACTATGGTAGACACTTTCCAGTAGAAATTTACCTGAGGCATCTCCACACTATGCTCACTTCTGAAGCTCTGCCACAAGCCTAATTCCAGAACTCCTTGTTCTCAATCTTTGAATCTTATTCCATCAAGGGTATGACCATTTAGTCAGATCACTCACGATCACCCAGGAATATGTATACATACATACCCTGAATCACTTCTACCTTCAAATGAGACAAATGACTAAACATATTTCTTATAGCTCTAGAGGAGCAGAGTCTGGTGGTCTGTTCTCAGGTCTTATGCAGTAAATCCATTTTAACACCTTTCTGACTTTTTCAGAAATACTAGTATTTCAGAAATACTAGGCAAAGGAAGTTCCAGCATCTTCATCTCTTTCCCTGAAGGACATTGTTGATTTCATGCTATAACCTGTAAATAGCAGTTTTTAACTTTAACTAATAGTCTGTTAGGTTCATCATTAGGTGCCCCTGTCAGAAAATTAAATCCAGAGTCATAAATGAAAATTTCAGCCAATAAATCCTCTCCTATACAGTACAGTATACTGTCCCTGTGGTTCAGAATCCAAAATCCCCTCCCATACTAGTTCCCCCAGTTCCTGCTGGAGTATATTAGCCAGGTTAATTCTTTTTGTGCATAATCTATTTCCTCCAGGTCAGGGTTTCCACTTGCCTGAACTGACTATACTAAGAGCTGACTCCAGTTACACACTTAGAGGCAAGGAATGATGGTAGAGGAGGAGCTGGAAATCATACAAATTTCAGGGCCCATGAGGCTGTTTATCTCTGGCAAGGGGAGAAGTTAGCTTCTGCCAGCCCAGAGGTTTCAATGGTGTCTAATGGACCACTCTTCTTCAACTATTACATCCTGAGCCAAAAACCTTTTTTCTTGTGGTTATCCATTTTTTCCATTCAACAACACAGTGGATATGATTTATTAAAAGATGGGAGAAATAAGGTAAATCTAAAGTAAAATCATTTTAAGAAGTTTACTTTCAGTTATATTAAGCTTCATTTAAAACTTCTTGTGTATGTGCCATAGGGACTTTTGAAAACAGTCAGGAAATATATTATGAAGGTGCTTACTTGAGCAAAGGATATATCTAAAGTTAAGAAAAGCTGATATAAAACATATGTGCCTACAATATACACAAAATTGCAAAAATCGGACTGTGGATGGAGACATGATAGTTCTCTTTTTAAAAGGGTACAGATCAGGAGTTCTTCGAATTGCCTTGAAGAAATTAAGATAAGTATTATAAATATCATCCATTTAGAAAGATACCTATTAAATAATAAATGAGGTTCAGAGGTACAGAGGAACATCAGGAGTCACACTTCGTAACAGTTATTTTATAAGATTGCACTTGCTGACCCTGCACCTATAGAAGAGAGACCCATCCTATGGCATCATGGGAACGTCTGTTTAATTGAATTAATAATTTAATATTACAGACTATTAAAGGATCTGTGAAGTCAAAAGTGCAGCCTGAAAAGATTCTATGGAAAGCAGAAAATTTGGACTATTTCCATTGAGTCATTCAATATTTATTGAACACCTGTCTTGCACTAAGAACTTCACTAAGTGCTGTGAAGTGCAAAGATGATTAAAATGCTTCTGCCCTCTAGAAGTTCATGGTCTCATATGAGAGATGATGAATAAGCAAATAATCCCAGTGGCATGTGTAAATGGGTTCTTCATGATTTTCAGCAAATGTGATAGAATTCCTTTAAGAACTGCTGTTTCAATATTATGTAAGCCAGAATGATAATTCCTGACATAAATAATCCCTATATACACAGGAAACCCTATATACAAATCCGAAAGTAACATATATTTACTTCAGTGGAATATATACAGATATACATATATAAATATATGTTTGTGCACTTATATATATTATTTCTGCATGTGTGTGTGTATATAAAATTAAATTCATGAGAAACATTCATAATCCGTATGCACCCTACATCCAATTCTCCTGAATCTGACATTACTGTTGAAATGTGACAGAAGGGATGAGGGGAAGAGAGAAATGAATTGTATAATAATGGGCAATGTTCTTCTATGTCACTAAATGCAACTCTAATCACTTGTTCTCATGAACTATCTGGTTTGGGGCAAAGCAGAGAAGTGGGAATTCTTCTGTACAGATCTATACTCAGACCTTTTCTTAATCACTTCTCTTATAAAATATAAATCAAGCCATAGACACTGTGAGATTTGTTAAAAGAAGAGAGCCAAGTTGGATGCAAAATACAAAGGGAACAGGCTCAGAGATGAGAGTTTCTATAGGTAATTTGTTTCTTAATTTAATCAGAAAACATACAGTAGATTAAAATTAATATTTAAAAATGTTGATCCCACTAAATATTAATTATTGTTAGTCTTTTAAAAGGTAGTAATTTTTCATAAGTAAGCACCAAACACCAAATCAAATCTAAACTCAAATATATTATTAAGGATGTGTGTTATGACCTAATGGGAGCAAAGAGAGCGAGCACAGAATGAAAAAACCTTTTTCCTTATCTCCTCCGTCCCCTCCTCATTTTCCAACTCTCTCCTCTTCTTTTACCTTTTCCTTCTACCCTCTCAACCCCTCTTCCTCCTCTTTTATTAAAAATAAAGAGCACTGATTTAGTAGAATAGCCAAGAGCTTTAGGGCTCAGAAAACTGATGTTTTGCCTTGTGAGGATGACATTTGAGATTTTCTGTTGAGGAGGAGAAGTTTGTCAAGCATAAAAATGGCCTAGGTAGGAAGTAACATTGATTTGAACTGAGGACTGATGTGGCCTGTCCCTTTGTGCCATCAGCATTGCTGCCTGACATGAGGTCTGCCTCTGTACCACTGAGTGTTTGCACCTGACTTGCTACACTACCTAAATGCTGCCATTGGATTAACAGGTATCCCTTTTTAGCCTTTTGAAAGAATTAAAGAGGCAGTGAATCAGACAAAATCAAGTAGACCGAATTAGATGGCTTCCCTTCTAACACTAATGTGACAACTTTGTGGACCAAAGTGAAAAATCAAAAGAGAAGTTTCATTTTTATTTCCAATTCCTTATTTAAACACTTTTCCTGGTATTAACCCTGAACTCCTCATAGGGAGGATATGTTTTCCTCTTTGTTCTGCTTGACTGCATGTCCCTCTTCACCCCTTACCCAAAGTCAATTCAAGACTCAGCAATCAGACTGTCCCAATTAATATTCTAGTCATGCTAAATGTGCAGTAAAACTACATTGATGTTAATGTATCAACTACATTGATAAACTATATTGAATCTAGTTTATAATATTGTTTCTATAGGAAACTGGATTCCTGAGTTCCAAAGGACCAACTTAGAAATAGTTTGGGTTAGAAAAGGTCATTGATATGTTGGAGATTTGATTGTGTAAGAAGCTAAAGGACATGGAGTCAAATAGTGGCAGTGGCAGTGTACCAAGGTGGGTTTTTTCCTACACTTTGTGGCTGGGAAAAAACATTTTGGAGACAAGGAGTAGTTGAATCTTATTTCTTTCAATTTCACAATAGATAATGCCAAAAGGTGGATGGCTATTTTCAAATGTCAGATTTGCATCTTGTCGGTTATTTCATAGCATAATCTTTTCATAAAGGTCTACCAAAAAGTAGTGGAATGATATTTGATTTCATACTGAGGACAAGCTGTATAAAGTAAATAATTATGAAAGAAAGTAAAAATGTTTATAGCAATGTAAGGCCCATGTGAAAAGGACCATATGGATACATTGCATGAACTATTTTTAGTATTCTGAATTAGAAGTCTCAACTGTTTTAAATATTCTGAGTGAGAAGATGAATTGTGATTGTTTCTTCTTTTACTGTTAAAAATGTATGTGAGATTTCCACCAAGATTCATCCATTTTTCCCAGAGTTCTATGGTCCAACTCTAGACTCTCAGCTGGCTTCCTTCATCTTTTTCTATTTCCATTTAACCTCCAGTCTCCTCAAAGCCACCATGACATCTCTCTTACTGATGCAGAAGTATTACTTCCTTCTTAGAAATTTTTCTCTAAACCTCCTCCGATGGAAAACTACATCCTATCACTCTTTTCTTGATGATCTCCACCTTCTTTTCACTTTTCTTACCATATTTAAATGAATAAAACACCTCATGCCCAAGACGTATTTTTACCGCATTGTAAATAAATGTTTCTATTGCTTTACTTTGTTTTGTGTTGTGAAAGTGAGTGAGGTGGTTACAAAGCAACTTGAAATCTTAATATTCTTATTCCTATTGTTTGAAAACCAGCACATTTGAGTTTCTACCATGAGGATAATATAGATTTGGGGTTATTGGAACTTTGAGAAAGTGAACTTTGAATGAAACAACTCCAGCACTTGGAAAGCTCCTCAAAGGCACAGAAAACTTCTGCCAACAGAGTACCAAGAGCAAAGAAAACATTAGGGGAAAGTGATTTCTCAAGTATATATGAAAAAAATATTTTTTCTTATTTCAAATATTTCTTACCTCTGAGAATTACTGTCACCCTAAGTAAATGCCATACTTAAAAATACATTATTTTTCTATGAAATAGAAATATAGTAGTATATTAAAAAAAAAAAGTCCTACCTCAACACGCCTTTGCAGATCCTTGAGTATAATGAAAGATTAGGCAGAGATCCAGTTGTATAGTTCTGAGACTTACCTGCAGGCTGGAGTCTAGCCAAGAGAAAACAAGGAGTAATTTTCCTATGGATCAATCAGGAGGCCTGTCTCTCAAATCCCAGTTGGAGAAAATTCAATCGCTTACCTACCTTGCAAAAACTTCAGAAGTCTAGGGGGTGTCTCAGACCCTCTAGTACTCTGCTCCATATCCTCTTGGTCTCACGTGATTCTATGAACAGTTTCTGGCAGGATTTGACAACTCCTTGGCTCAATTATGTGCCCTCTGTTTCTTGCTTTCTTCCAGGGCTTTTTCAATGCCCTCATGTGGCACAGTGTTAGGGAGCCACTGGGCATGTGTTCTAGTTTGCTAATGCTGCAGAATGCAAAACTCCAGAGATGGATTGGCTTTTATAAAAAGGGGGTTTATTTGGCTATACAGTTACAGTCTTAAGGCCATAAAGTGTCCAAGGTAACACATCAATAATCGGGTACCTTCACTGGAGGATGGCAAATAGCGTCTGGAAAATCTCTGTTAGCTGGGAAGGCACATGGCTGGCATCTGCTCCAAAGTTCTGGTTTCAAAATGGCTTCTCCCAGGACATTCCTCTCTAGCAAGCTTGCTCCTCTTCAAATAACATCACTCACAGCTGCACTGCATTCAGTCTCTTTGAGTCAGCATGTTTTATATGGCTCCACTGATCAAGGCCCACCCTGAATGGGTGGGATCACACCTCCATGGGAGTATCCCACCAAAGTCACCACCCACAGCTGGGTGGGGCACATTCCAAGCAAATCTAACCAGCACCAAAACGTCTGTCCCACAAGACCACAAAGATAATGGCATTTGGGGGACACAATACATTCAAACCGGCACAGCATGCATACATGCACAGCTCAGCTATAAGAGGTATCACCTGCCCACCCACCCACAGAACAATATGAGACAGGAACTTCTCCTCAGAGATCTTTTGTGGCCAATTTGAGAAGCAATCTCAGAAGGTCCTGATGAGGTCAAACACCAGTGTCCAGACCCAGTGAATAATCTGATAACACACCCCTGTATGGACTTTTCTTCCTTCCCAGTTCACTCTTGATGGTGTTTCACTTATACTCCCTATGTTGATCTCCCAATTATCTCCCAAATTTATACCTATATACAAATCCTCATTTCAAGCTCTGCTTTTGGTGGGAAATCAAGCTAAATTAGAGGGGAATCTAAATCCTAGGCAGAATTCTAATAGTGGTTTCAGGGTAGAAATTTCCATTTCCTAAATCTGCAGCACCAACATTACTCATACAGAGATATATGCCCAGGAAAAAGACTGTGGAGTTAAGATTTTATGCAATGCTACCCAATCCTTTATCTGGACCTTTATAGAAGCCATCAGTAAAAGTCATTCCTTAGCCCTTTTCTATTCTAACTACACCTCTCTCTGACAAATGCTACAGCCCTCCAATTTTCTAACAGATAAATTAGCTTGATTTCTTTGAACTACCTCCATGAATCTCAACCTTCAGAGGTTTCTCTCTTTTTTCCTTATCTAAGTGTTCCTTCTTAGGTTGTACTCTCCTGATATTTTATCCAAGCCATTTCAGGTCCAGCCTGCCATTCTCCTTTGGGGTCTTCCTTATTGTAAGGTTTGGAAATCCTTTTCACAAAGGATTATGCTTTAAGCTCCATCCAGAGTTTTGTTTTGCTTATAACATAGAAAAATGCAGAGAACATTGCTTTCATAATAATAAGAAGAAAATCTACAAAACCAAAGTTTTCTTCTTTATCCCAACAGACAGCTGATATGTTAACACAATGAGTTGAACTGAATTTAAAGGGTGGCAGTGTGGAGTTCTGAACAAAAAAGATGGCAGAATAAGGTGCTCCAGGGTGTCATTCCCACACAGATTCTTTGAGCAACTAGCAAACCTGGCAGCACCATCTTCCTTAAAACTTTGGAAAACAGTTGAGGGATTGCAGTAACTGGGTGAGTGCCAAATCAAGAGAACATAGTATTAAAAATGATAAGAGAAGATCATGGTTCCCTTGCTGCCCCTCCAACCCCTCTGGCACATTGTGGAGCCAGCCTGCATCCCTACTGTGAGTCACTGGACCTGTTCTGAAGAGAGCAGAATGATTCTTGTGTGCATACTGGGGAGCCTTTGTGTCCATGCCAATCTATCTGGTGGAAGCCTGAAAGATTGAACCAGAAAACTCATTTATGATGCTCGCTCCCAGAACTTGCCCTGCAATGAGAAGCACCTTTCAGGCAGATAAAGCAGTGCAAGAAACAGTTCAAAGTTGCCTAGGGCAAAGGATTACCAACTTTAAGACATTTTAAAATGTAAAAAAAAACATATTGGTATTGAAGCACACAGTAACTGAAAAGAAAAATTCCATAGAAGGTTTCAACAACAGATTGGGTCTGGCAGAGAAAACAGTGAACTGGAAGACAAAACAATTGAAATGATGAAGGATGAGAAGCAGAAAGAAACAAAACAATGAAAAAAGTGAACAGAGCCTAACAGACCTGTGGAACAGCATCAAATGTACCAATATACACATATGGGAATCCCTTAAAGGGAATAATGAAAGAAAGGGTAGAAGGTGTATTCAAAGAAATAATGGCAGAAGACTTAAAAAATATTATGAAACACAGAATATGCACATTCAAGAAAGGCAACAAACCCCAAACAGGATGAAGTAAAAGACAACCACAGCCAGACACAGAGTAGTCAAACTATTGAATGCCAAGGATAAGGAAGGTATTCTATAAACTGCGAGAGAAAAGCCAGGTGCTATGTACAAAGGAGAGCAAATTAGATTAAGTGTTGATTTTTTCATAAAAAGGCATGGAGGCTATAAAGCAGTGGTATTAAATATTTGAGGTACGGAAAGAAAACAACTGCTGGCCAAGAATTTTATGTCCAGTGAGACTGTTTTTCAATATTGAGGAAAAGATTAAGACATTCTCAGACAAACAAAGGAGAGACCACATGTTAGGTCACAAAATAAGTCTCAATAAATTTAAAATATTTCGATCATACAATCATATCTTCTCTGACAACAATGGAATGAAGCTAGAAATGAATAACAAAGGGAGAACTGACAAATTCACAAATATGTGGAAATTAAAAAATAAACTCTTAAACAATCAATGTGTCAGAAAAAAAAAGAGACCATAAAGTAAAATAGGAAATATCTTGAGGCAAATGAAAACAAAAACACAACATACAAAACCTTGGGTTGCAGCAAGGCAATGCCGAGAGAGGAATTTATGGCTCTAAGTGCTTATATTTAAAAAGAAGAAGAATCTCAAATCAAAGACCCAACCACACAACTGGAGGAATTAGAAAAAGAAAAGCAAACTAAACCTAAAGTGAGCAGAAGGAAGGTAATAGCTAAGACTGGAGTAGAGATAAGTGAAATGGAGGAAACACACACACACACACACACAATAGAGATGGGCTCTTTGAAAAGAACAATAACATCCAGAAACCTTTAACCAGACTAACAAAGAAAAACAGAGAGAGGATACAAATAATTAAAATCAGAAATGAGAAGGGGGCATTACTACTGGCCTCACAGAAATAAAAAGTAATATAAAAGGATACTATGAACAACTGTATGCCAATAACCTGGATAACCTAAATGAAATAGACAAATACCCCAAAAATACAAAAATGATCTACAATGACTAAAGAAGAAATAGAAGATCTCAAAAGACCAATAACAATAAATGGGATTGAATTAATAATCAAGCACCTCTCAACAAGGAGAGGTTATTCACTGGTGAATAACCTAACATTATAAGTAAAATTAATACTAATTCTGATTGAACTCTTGCAAAAGTTAAGGAGGAGAGAACACTTTCTAAATGCCAAATACCAAGCCAGAAAAAGACACCACAAGGAAAGAAAATTATAGACCAATATCTCTTAGGAATATAGATGCAAACATCCTCAACAAAATATTAACCAACTAAATAAAATGACATATTAAAAGAATTATACAACATGATTAAGTGGGATTTATCTGAGGTATGCCATGGTAGTTCAACAGAAGAAAGTCAATTAATGCATTATACCCCACATTAATCAAGGAAAAAAAAATGATCAGCTCAGCTGAAGCAAAAAGACATTGACAAAATTCAGCACACCTTGATAAAGACATTTAGAAAATTAGGAATAGAAGGGAATCTCCTCAACATGATAGAGGGCATATATGAGAAACCACAGCTAACATCATATTCAGTGGTGAAAGAATGAAATCTTTCGCTCTAAGATCAGGAACAAGACAAGGATGCGCACTACCATCACAATTATTCGTATTTTCTGGAGGTGGTTCTAACCAGAGCAATTAGACAGGAAAGGAAATAAATGGCATTTGACTTGAACAGACATTTTCATAGCAATATTCATAGCAGTAAGGAAAGGAAGTAAAACTTTCCCGATCTGCAGAAGGCATGATCCGATACGTAGAAAATCCTGAAAAATCTATAACAAATATACTAGAGAAAATAAGTGAATTCAGCAATGTGGTAGGGTACAAAATCAAATTGCAAACATCAGTAGTATTTCTATACACAAGTAATGAAGAATCTGAAGAGGCAATTATGAAAATAAATTCCAGTTACAATAGCACCTAAAAGAATCAAATATCTAGGAATAAATTTTAACCAAGGATGTAAAAAACTTAAACAAGTAAATCAAACAAAACATTGCTGAAAAAAATCAAAGAAGAACTAAATAGGACATTCCATATTCATAGATTGGAAGACCAAATATTGTTAGGATGTCAATTCCAAAGAAAGAGATTTTCAGATACAAGGCAATCCCAGTCAAAACTCCCACAGCCTTCTTTGCAGCAATGTAAAAATCAATCATCAAATTTATTATGGAAGGTTAAGGAGCTCTGAATAGCCAAAAACACCTTGGAAAAGAAGAACAAATTGGTAAGAATAACACTTCCCTATTTTCAAACTTATTACAAAGCAATGGTCAAAACAGCATGGGACTGACACATGAACAGACAGACCAACGGAATCAAATTGAGAGTTCAGCAATCAACCCTCTAATCAATGGCCAGTTGATTTTTGACAAGGATGCCAAGTCCACTCAGTGGAAAGTATAGTCTCTTCAACAAATTGTGCTGGGAAAAATTGATATCCATATGCAAAAGAATGAAGGTGTACCTCTACCTCACACCATGTACAAAAATTAACTCAAATAGATCAACAACCTAAATAAAAGAATTGAAACCATAAAACTACTAGAAAAAAATAGGGAATCATTTTCCAGACCTGTGTTAGGCATTGGTTTCTTAGACATTACGACGTAATCATGAACCACAAAATTAAAAAAATATATACATGGGACTTCATCAACATTAAAAACTTTTGAACATCAAAGGACTATATCATAAAAGTAAAAATACAACCTAAAAAAATTAAATTAGCATACTGGAAACTACATATCTGATAAGGGTTTAATAGATAGATTACATAAAGAATTCCTACAGCTCAAAAACAAAGAGATAACCCAATTAAAGTTGGCAACAGACTTCATTAACCATTAGGTAAATGCAAATCAAAACCACAATGAGACACCATTTCACACCCACCAGAATGGCTACAATTAGAAAAAAAAAAAAGAAAAATAACAACTTTTGAAGAGGATGTTTAGAAATGGGAACACATGTTCATTGTTCATAGAAATATAAAATGGTACAGGTGCTGAGAAAAATAGTTGGATCATTCCTCAGAAAGTTAAGTTTGGAGTTACCATATGACCCAGCAATCCCACATCTAGGTATATACCCAAAACAATTGTAAGCAGGGACTGGAACAGACATTTTCACACCAATGTTCATAGCAGTATTATTCACAATTTCCAGAAGATGGAAGCAACCCAAGTGTCCATGAACAGAGAATGGTAAACAAAATGTGATATACACATATGATAGGATATTATGCAGCCATGAAAGGGAACAAAATTCTAATGTGATGCATACATCACATTTGTCACAACGTATATAAACAATGAAGACACAAAATGACAATTATTGAATGATCTTACTGATAAGAAATAATCAAGCCAAGCAAATTCAGAGACTCAGTAACTAGAATACAGGTTACCTAGGGCTGGGGTGAGAGTAGGGAATGTGGAGTTAATGATTAACTGATACAGTTTCTGTTCTATACTCTATCATCTGGGTGATGACAAACATTTTGGTACTTGGTGGTGGGGATTGTAGGACAACATTGTGAATGTGGCTAAAAGGGGAAATTATAGGTTGTATATAAGTTTCTAGAATAATTATTTAAATAAACAACATAGGCCTAGACAACATAGGACTAAAAAATGAGCCCTAATTTAAACTGTGAACTATAGTTAATTGTATAGTTATAATAATATTACTTTATCACTTCTAACAATGTTCCCACATTTATGAAGTGTTAATAATAAGAAGCGCAGTGTATTTGAAGGGGGAGCTCTATGGAAACTATTTTTTTGCATGATTTTTCTTTAAACCTACAACTTCTCCAATAAAACAATTAAAAATAGAGGGCAAACTACTTCAAGGAAAGACAAGATGTGCAACTTTTTTTCTTACTTTTCTTCATTTTTTTTTTCTTTATTCCTTTGAAATAACTTCACTGCTAAAGGAAAGTTGCAAAAAAAAAAAAAAAAATACAAAAAACTAATCACAGAACTCTGAAATATCCCCTCACCCAGATAACTAAATTTATCAATTTGGGGTATTTTTTTTGACATTTTTAATTATCTATCTACCTACCTACCTACCTACCTACCTATCATGCAAACATTTGATGATGTTTAGATGATTGAGCATCTAGGTTACATACATGCTGCTCTTCTAACACTTAACACTTCGAAGAACATTTCTGCAGAACAAGTACTTTCAATACGTAACCAAAGCTAATAAGTTCAAGAAATTTCACTGTAATAATTAAAGAGCATACAGTCCAAATTCTACCTTTTTTTGTGTGTTGCCCTTAAAATGTCCCCTCCCCCCCAAGGGAAGATTTTTTTTTTAAGTTTTATTTAACTAACATATATATGAAATAAAATTTCTTCCTTTAACCCCATTCTGGTATATAATTCAGTGTTGTTAATTACATTACAATGTTGTGCTATCATCACCATCATCCATTATCAAAACTTTTCCATCATGAAAGACAGAAATTCTGTTCCAATTAAGTTTTAACTCCCCATTACCTATCCACAGTTAATTTGTTTTCTACAAATTCTATAAAGTTGCTTGCTCTGATTACTTCATATCAGTGAGAGCACACAAAATTTGTCCTTTTGTATCTGGCTTATTTCACTCAATACAATGTCGTCAAAGTCCATACATACAGTCACATGTATCCGAATCGTTTCTTTTCTTTGCTGCATACTATTCAATTGTATGTATATACCACATTTTGCTTATCCCTGCATCTTTTGATCAACATTTGGGGTGCTTCCATCTTTTAGCAATTGTGAATAATGCTGCCATGAACATTGGTGTGAAAATGTCTGCTCAAGTCCCTGTCTCTGATTCTTTCCAATATATATCTATAAGAGGGATTGCCGAGTCAAATGGCAGTTCTATATTTACTTTCTTTTCCCATCAATAAAGAATGTGTGTTCCTGTTTCTCCATATCCTCTGCAACAATTAGTAGTTTTTCATTTTTAATAGTAGTCATTCTAGTGATATATTATGTAGTTTTGATTTGAATTTCCGTATTAGCTAATGATGTTGAGCATCTTTGTACTTGCTTTTTGACTATTTGTATATTTTATTTGGAGAAATGTCCATTAAAGTCAGTTGCCCACTTTTTGACTTTTTTCCATTTTTATTGTTGCATTGTAGGATTCATTATAAATTCTGGATATTAATCTATTACAAGATAATTGACTTCTAAATATTTTGTCTTTTCACTTCCATGAGGAAGTCATTTGATAGACAAAAGTTTTTAATTTTGATGAGGTCCTGTTTATCTATTTTAAATTTTATTATCATGCTTTTGGTGCAAAATGAAGAAATTATTGCCTAACACAGGTTCCTGAAGACGATTTCCTATATTTTCTTCTAGGAGTCTTATATTCCTGGTTCTTATACTTGGATCTTTGATTCACTTTACGTTTACTTTTGTATGTGGTATCAGATAGGTGTCTCTTTTCATTCTTTGGCATATGGATATCCAGTTTTCCCAGCACCATTGTTTAAGAGACTATTTTTTTCTGTATATAGAGGGCTAGGCACCCTTGTCTAAAATCAATTGGCCATTGATGTGAGGGGTCTATTTCTGAACTCCCAATTCAATTCCAATTATCTATATTTCTATCCTTTAGCCAATCTGATGCTCTTTTGACCATTCGTGTTTTGAAATAAGTTTTAGAATTGAAAAGTATGAGTCCTTTGACTTCTTTTTTAAATGAGTTTCTTCATCTGGTGCCCCTTACCATTCCAAATAAATTTGATAATTTTCTTTTCTATTTCTGCAAAGTAGACTTTTGAAATTTTGATTGGGACTGCATTGAATCTGAAATCATTTTGGGATCTTCTTTGATGTCTTAAGCTAAGTTTTGTCATTTTCCATGTATATGTCCTTTACATCCTTGGTAAAATTTATTCCTAGACATTTGATTCTTTTATTTGCTATTATAAATGGAATTTGTTTCTTGATTTCCAACTCAGTTCACTCATTACCAGTGTATAGAAGCAATACTGAGTTTTACACATTTATCCTGTACCCCACCACTTTGATGAATTTGTTTATTAGCTCTAGTAGCTTTCTTGTAGATTTTTCAGGAATTTCTATTATATGATCATGTCATCTGCAAATAGTGAAAGTTTTACTTCTTTCTTTCCAATTTGGATTCCTATTATTTCTTTTTCTTGCCTAATTGCTTTGGCTATAATTTCCAGTATGATGTTGAAAAGTACTGATGACATTGGGCAAACTTTTCTTGTTCCTGATCTTAGAAGGAAAGCTTCTGTTTTTTCACCATTGAGAATGAAATAATAGTTTTTCATATACACCATTTATCAGGTTGAGGAAGTTTCCTTCTGTTCCTTGTTTTCTAGTGTTTTCATCAAGAAGCAGTGTTGGATTTTGTGAAATCCCTTTTCAGCATCAAATGAAATGATTCATGTGTTTTTCCCTTCATTCAATTAATATGGTATATTATATTATTTGATTTGATTATGTTGAGCCAATCTTGCATATATGGAATGAATCTCACTTGATAATGTTGTATAATTCTTTTTATGTGCTGTTGGATTTTGTTTGCTGATATTTTCTTGAGGATTTTTGCACCTATATTCATATGACATATTTGTAATTTTCTTTCCTTGTGATATCTTTTGCATAGCTTTGTTATTAGGATTATGTTGGCCTCAAAGATTGAGTTAGGGGATTTTCCCTCCTCTTTAATTTTTTTGGAAGAGTTTGAGCAGAATTGATGTTAATTTTCTTGGAATATTTTGCATAATTTTCCTGTGAAGCCATTTGGTCCTGGGCTTCTCTTTGGTTGCAAGTTGTTGATTACTGATTCAATATCTTTATTTGTAAGTGGTTTGTTGAGATCATTTATTTCTTCTAGAGTCAGTGTAGGTTGCATGTGTTTTCTAGGAACTTTCTCATTACAGCTAGGTTTTCTGATTTGTTTGTATACAGTTGTTCATAATATCCTCTTATGATCTTTTTGTTTCCATGATGTCACTGGTAATGTCCTCACTATCATTTCTGATTTTAATTATTTACATCCTCTCTTTTTCTTTGTCAGTCTAGCTAAAGTTTTGTTGATTTTATTGACCTTTTAACAGAACCAATTTTATTTATTTAATTCTATTGTTTTGTTTCATTCTCTATTTCATTTATTTCTCTCCTAATTACTCTTATTTCCTTCATATGAGCACTTTTGATTTACTTTGCTGTTTTTTTTCTTTTTTTTTTTTCCCTAGTTTCTCCAGGTGAGTGCTTAGGTATTTGATTTGAAATCTTTCTTCTTTCCTCATGTAAACATTTAGGGCTATGAATTTGTTGTGTCCCATAAATTTTGCTATGTTATGTTCTCATTTTCTTTCATTTCAAGATATTTTATGATTTCCCTTGTGATTTATTCTTTGACCCATTGATTTTTGTAAGAGTCTGTTGTTTAACTCTCAGATACTTGTGGATTTTCCAGTTCTCTTTATTTTATTGATTTCTAGCCTCATTCCATTAGTCAGAGAAGATGCTTTGTATAATTTCAATCTTTACAAATTTATTGAGAATTGTTTTATGACCTAATGTGTGGTCTATCCTGGAGAATGGTGCATGGATATTTAAGAAAAAATGTTTATCTTGCTGTTTGGGGAGTGCAGTGTTCTGTATATATCTGTTAGGCCATATTGTTCATTATTGATCTTTTATCTAGATTTTATCTATTGATGAAAGTGGGTATTGAAGTTTCCAACTATTATTGTAGTGCTATCTATTCCTTTCCTCAGTTTTGACAGTGTTTGCCTCATATATTTTGGGGCACTGTGGTTAGGGGTATAAATGTTTATGATTGTTGTTACTTCTGGGTAGATTTTGTTAATACATAGTGTGCTTCTTTGTCTCTTATAACAGATTTTGACTGAAAATCTATTTTGTCTGATATTAGTATAGTTTTCCCAGCTCTCTTCTGGTTACTATTTGCATGGAATATCTTTTTCCATCCTTTCACTTGCAACCTATTTGTGTCTTTTGGTCTAAGGTGAGTCTTTTGTAAGAAACATATGGTTGTATCATGCTTTTTATCCATTTTCCCAATCTGTGTTTTGCTGGTTTGAATCTGTTATGTATCCCAGAAAAGCCATGTTCTTTTAATCCAATCTTGGATCTTTTAATCCAATCTTTTAATCCACAACAGGGGGCAGACTGATTGTGGCTGAGATCTTTTGATTAGGTTGTTTCCATGGAGATGTGACCCCATCTATTTGGGATGTGTCATGGTCCCCTTGCTGGGGTTCTCTATAAGAGGATAAAAGGCAGAGATGCTTAGACAGAAACACACCAGGAGAAACAAGCAGAGAGCCAAGAGAAGCTAAAATATGTAATTCAGAGTTTGTCCCTGGGAGAAGCAGGCAAGGACACACAGGATCTGGGACAGAAGCCCAGAGTCATTTTGGAGAAAGCCACTGAAACCAGAAGCTAAATCCAGGAGAGAGGGTTCAGTGGAGCCAGCCATGTGCCTTCCCATGTGACAGAGGAACCCCAGATGCCATTGGTATTTCCTCAGAGAAGGTATCTAACTCTTGATGCTTTAATTTGCACATTTTCATGGCCTTAGAACTATAAATTTGCAACCTAATAAATCCCCATTGAAAAAGCCAATCCATTTCTAGTATATTACATTTTGGCATCTTTAGCAAACCTAAACACATGCTCTTTGATTGAGTATTTTAATCCATTAATATTTAGTATTATTACTACTAAGGCAGGACTTACTTCAGCTATTTTTTCCTATGTTTTATAATATGTCTAGTATTTATTCAGTCTCTCTTTTCCTTTATCCCAGCCTCCTTTTGTGTATCATTGATTTTTTGTGATGTAAATGATTGATCCCTTTCTCATATCTGTTTCTCTATATTTTTAAAATAATTTCTTTGTGGTTACCCTGGGGTTTGCATTAAACAATCTAAGTCTATAAATTATTAGTTTGAAAAGATACCAACTTAACTTCAGCAGCATACATGTCCTCTTCTTTCATATCCTTCTATTTCCCTTTTTTATAGTGATTTTGTCCCACATTACCTCTTTATATTTTTCATGTCCATTATCTGGAAATATGACGATTTCTTGTTCAATTGTATTCTAACTCTCATAGGAATTAAACAGTAGAGTTATATATTGAGGATACAGTATTATTGGGTTTTACATTTACCTATTTGGTTACCATTACTAAAGATCTTCATTTCTTCACACCTCTCCAAGCCACTCTCCTGTCTTTTATTTTCAACTGAAGAACTTCCTTTAGCAATACTTGTAGAGCAAGTCCTTTGGTGATGAATTCCATCAGTTTCTATTTATCTGTGAATGTTTTTTCCAGGTAAAGAATTTTTCGCAGGCAATTTTTCACTTTCAGTTCCTTAAATGTATCATACACCTACCTTCTTTACTCCATGGGTTTCTGATGAGAAATCAGCATTCATGCTTATTGAAAATTCCTTGCTTGTGATGAATTGTTTTTCTCTTGCTGCTTTCAGAATTCTATCTTATCTTTGGTATTTGACATTTTAATTAGTATGTGTCTTGGAATAGGCTATTGGGGTTTATCCTGTTTTGAGTATGTTTCATTTCTTGGATGTGTATATTTATGTCTTTGGCAAGAGTTGGGAAATTTTGACTATTATTTCCTCAAATATTCATTTTGCCCCTTTCCCTTTCTCTTTTTCTGGGACTCCTATGATGTGTATGCCAGTATGTTTCATGCTTTCACAGATCCCTTAGATTCTGCTCAGTTTTTATCTATTTTCTCTCTATCTGTTCTTCTGACTGCATGATTTTTTAAATGTAGTTTTATTGAGATACATTCACACACCATATCATCCATCCAAAGTATGCAGTCAGTTGCTTACAGTATCATCATATAGTTGTGCATTCATCACCATGACTGCATGATTTTGATTGTCATGTCTTCTAGTTCACTGATTTTTTCTTCTGCCTGTTAAGATATGCTGTTGTATACTGCTAGTGTACTTTTAATCTCCATTATTTTGTTTTTCATTCTTGTAAATTCTGTTATTAAAAAAAAAATCTTCCAATTCTTTTGTTCACATATTGTCTTCTTAATATCCTTTAGCTCTACATTCATATTTAGTTTATTTCCATTCTATCTTCAGCTCCATGGGTTGATTTAGATTTGTTGGAACATTTTTGGTTAGTTGTTCCAAAGCCTGTGTTTCCTCTGAAGTTTTCATTTGTTCTCTTGAATGAGCCAAATTTTCTGTTTCTTAGCATGGCTTATAATTTTTTTCAGATGTCTAGGACATCTGATTATTTTGATGTGCTAACTCTGAAAGTCATTTTTATCTCTCTTGCCTAGGGTTTTATTGTAGATTGGCTGTATACTAATGCTCTTATTCAATGCTTCATCCAGCTTACACTGAAACTTTAGAGCAGCCATGTTTAACTTCACATTTTTTCAGGTCTTCTGTACCTGTATCTTTCCCTGAACATGTGGTGCAAGTTTTAAAATTGCCCTTTTATATGCAACTGATCCATCTACAGGAGAAAGTTTCATATATGTGAAACAATATAACAGTATTTGAAATTAGACTACTATGAGTTAAGATATTATATTATAAATGCTAGAGCAACTAATACAAAATAAGAAGATGTAAAATTTAAGACATTAGTGAAGATAAAACAGAATCATAAATATATTTAATCCCTAAGGCAAGAAAATAGCAAAGTTAGAAAAAAGAACAAATGGGACAATTTTAAAACATAAACCCTAAAGTGCCAATAATTGCCTGAAATATACATGGTGTAATCACACTAATCAAAAGGCATACATAGTTTGGATAGTAAAGTAAGACCCAATTATATGCAATTGATAAGATACATACACAAAGATCTAAACATAAGTTAAAATACGGAAAAAAGATATACTATGAATATAATAATCAAAGAAAGCTGGGGAGGCTATATAGATCACTTCAAAACAAGGAATTTACCAAGGATAGATGATCAGTGTGTCAAAAAAACTCCTAATTGCATATTTCCATAATAACAGAGCTTCAAAATACATGAGACAAAACATAAATAAAAGCATAATTTAAAAATCCACCATGTCAGTTGAAGATGTCAGATTTCTCTCTCAATAATTGATAGAAACAGTAGACAAAGCATAGAGAAGTCTTGAAAGACATGATCAACCCACTTCAATTAATTGATATTTAAAGAACACTCAACCTCATAACAACAAAATACACATTATTTTCAAGAGCATGTGAATCATTCACCATGGAAAAACATATTCTTGGCCATAAACCAAGCTTCACAAATTTAAAAAGAATTGAAGTCATACAAAATATATTCTTTTGTCATAATATAATTTAGCTACATATAAATAACAAACATATGTATGGGAAATCCTCAACTGCACAGAAAACAACACATTTCTAAGTAAAACATGGATCAAAGAATAAATCACAAGGTCAATTAGATAACATTTTGAGGAGAATGAAAATGAACATATACAATATCAGAATTTGTGGAATACAGTTAAAGCAAATTAAAATCCAAGTAATTAGAAGAAAAGACATAAAGATAAGAGTAGAAACTCATGAAAAATAAAGAGAAAAAGAAAGAAAAATAAATAAAACTGAAATATATTTTAAAAGACCATGAAATTGATAAAACTCTACACAGATAGCTCAAGAAAAATAGAAGACACAGTTTAACAGTATCAGGAAGGAAGGTGAGGATGTCACTATATCTCCTACAGTAAGAGAAAAATAATGGGATAATAGAAAAATTTATCACAATATATTCAATATCTTGGATGAAATAGACAATTCTTCAAAAGATAAGATCTACCAAAATTCACTCAAGAACAAATGTAAAAGCTGAGTAGTCTAATATCCATTAAAGATATTAAATAAATATTTCTCAAAAATAAAACCCTAGGCCAGATGGCTTCATGGTAAAGTCTACCATGAGGAAGACGTAATACAAATTCTATACTAACTCTTCTATAAAATAGAATAAGTTATGCTTTCCATTACATTTTATGAAGCCACCTTATCCTGACACTATGAACAAAGATATTACAAGAAAAGAAAACTATGGATCAGTATCACATTCAAAAATTGATTCAAAAAGGATCATAGATAAATTTAAGCCACAAAATTATAAAATGTGTAGAAAAAAAAGAAAATATTTTTGACACTAAAATATTTCTTACATATAATATAAAAAGCACAAATCAGAAAAGAAAAAAAATTGATGAATTAGACTACATCAAAATTTTCAAATATCTACTCTCAAGGACACTGCTAGAAAATGAAAATACAAGCCACAGATTGGGGAAAATGTTTGCAAAACCCAATAAAGGACTCTAAAAAGGAACCTTACAACTCAACATAAGAATACAAAGAACTTCAAACAAAAAAATGGGCAAAATAATTTGATGAGATACTTCAACACACACAATTAACAAAAGTCTCATGAACACATAAAAATGGTGATTGAATGCATTAGTTATCAGGGAAATGAAAATTAAATCCACAAGATGAAAGTAAATACCTGTTAGAATGATTAAAATTAAAAAGTCTAAAACTAAAGGACTAAAAAGACATTAGCTGGTTATGATGTAAATGTACACCAATTAGAATTTCTATACATTGCTGGTGGGAGTGTAAAATAGTGCAACCACTTTGGAAACCATTTTTGCAATTTCTTATAAAGTTAAATATACACTTTCCATAAGACCCAGCAAGTCCACTTTCAGATAGGTACTCAAGAAAAATGAAAACATATGTTCAAATACCTACATGCAAATATTCATAGCAGATCTAGAAACAACCCAAATATCTATTAATTAGTGAAAAGGTAATTGAATTTTGGTATAGCCATATAATGGAGCAATACTCAGCAATGCAAAAAAATTGCTGATACATTCAACAATCATATGACTCTCAGAAACATATTGTTCATAGCCGGGGCTGTGAAGGAAAAAGAGTCAGATAAACAATATGATTCCATTTCTATAACATTCTAGAAAAGACAAAATTATTAGAACAGAACACAAATCAGTGGTTGCCTGGTAATGGGTGGATAGTGTAAATTAACTGCCAAGGGCTTGAGGGAATTTTTGGGTTGATGGAACTCTTGCATATCTTAATTGTGTTTGATTTATCAGACTACATCAGTTTGTCAAAACTCATCAGACTGTATACTTAAGAGCAGTAAATTTTAAGTTATATGACTTATACCTCAATAAATTGACTAAAATTTTCATCCATATTGCTATGTGTGCCTCTAATTCACTGTTTTGAATTGCTGAAAAAAACTTACCATGGAATACATTTACTGTAATTTCCTATGTGCTTTCTCAGTGATGATAACTCAAATTGCCTCTATTTTTCGACCACCCAAAACATTTTGGCAATGAGCCCCCTCACATGTATACGAGAATTTCTGCAGAATATACAAAAAGATATATAGAACACATGCCTGAGAGAAAATATGAGTTATAAGATGCATGTAATTAATTTGCCTAGATATGACCAATTTTCTCTCCCAAATGACTGCATCAGTCTGTCTGTAATCCTTTATACATGCAGGAGGCTAAAAAGACTCAACTCCTTTAAAACCATCAGCCTCTATTGTACGTGATGCCCCAGGCCTTTAGCCTCACAAACTACCCAGTACTTTGCAGTTATGGGTTTCTCATTTCTGATTATTCCTGGTCTGTTTGCTCCAAAATCATGGTTTTTATCATCTTTCTATAGTTACATTGATCTTTCTAAAATTGGCCTTCCCCCATAAAGTTGTGTCTCTTGGCAGTCTTTTAAGTTTATCCTTGAATTCTTTCATTTCTTCCCTCTTAACTCCATCCAGGCTTTATGATACTCTAAGAGATTGTCTTTTGAAATTCCAATATGGTTTCAACTTTTTTCCTATGTCCTCTGACCCATCATTCTCATTTCCATAGGGAAACAAACAAAATCTAGCCAAGCTGCCCAAATTTTCAATCATCACTTATGTCCTAAACTCATACACTCATCTCTACCCTAATCTCTTCTCTGTCACATTTGCAAAGATTAACTGAATGATTAACAGCTACTAAGTTTGCATATATTTGAATATTCAGTTGGGAGTTTTAGACTCAAATTGTGGTTATATGAACAAAATTTAAGACATTGCATTTTTAAAATTTGCATTTACATAAGCAATTAGATTTTCTACAATATATCACCATATATTTATATATGTGTGACTAAATTGTTTTATACTTTTTTTAATGAAGTATTTATCAAATAATCATAGATTATCCTCCTATGCATGATCTATATTGTGTATTCAATCTCCTGCATTGTGTGTCACAAGTATAGTATTAAATTTTTCTGCTTTTCTGTGATTAAGCACAAAAGAGTAATTATGGTATTTATATATGCCATAAAATCATAAGCATATTTAGGAATTTTTATGGAGATATCACAAAGAACGCTATTCTTATGATTGGGGAAAATATTCCAGTGTTCTAGATTACATTTTAATGAAATGAATACATACCAATCTAACTTAATTCATTTTATGAATCTTGTTTTACATGGTTGTGTGAATTAGAAAATCACTTATGATTATCCTACTTCCAATAATTAACATTAAGAGTAGTCATTAAAATCTGAAGCACTGATCTGTAAGGAGATAACAGAGTAAACTATTTTCAGACACTATGGAGGAATTTATTTGCTTCCAACAATGCCTTATCATTTTAATTTATTCTTTTTAAGTATTTCTAAATTTAATAATATTTTACTCTCTTTTTTGTCTTTAACTTTAGTAGCATAAATCTGAGCAAGTATTATATAATACTTTAAGGAGAGTTCTCTGCCTCTAACCCTGGGACAAACAGAAAATCTTATTTTTCTCCATAGATGATTGTGCCCAGGATATGTTGAGCAATTAACTATCTGGCTAAAAAGCATAAACAGTTTGGTTTATTTTGGCTTTAGTTAAAGCCTGTACGTTCTTTAGCATGCCTTTGTCCCAAATAATCTGAAACTCTTAAAAAGAGGCGGCAAAAGCAGTCATCTAGGGGGTCAATGCTGAGTGACGTATTCAGCAGAAAGAGGAGGAGGCAGCAGACAAACTTGGACTCTGGACTCTGTGGAGATTTTTAACTGATTGATCAGTGAGGACTCGAGGCACACCTGTGTCTTGGTCCTCCTCACATCCTCTGACAGCACTGTGCCCAGCTTCACCATGTGTCTCTTACCTTTTTCCCTGGGGTGCCTCTGTCACCTTCCCATGAGGCATCTTCAGGAATCTGTTCAGTCTGTGCAAACTTGAAGTACTCACCAAGATGATAAAGCAAAACCATGAAGAGAGTGGAATAGCCTATCAAAGGTGATATGCCCACAGGACTTGAAGTTAATTGAGTAATTTATTGCATTTCCTTAGCATAAAACAATGAGCAGATATGAGAAATCTTTTTCAGATGCTAAGGAATCACTTATGGTCTGAAAAACTTGTATTTACCTCACTACATGTTACATATTTGCAAAGTAGTCTCAAAAGGGAAAAAACAAAGTGTCAACCTAATTAGAAGAATGAAATACTATCAGGACATCCCCCCCCTCAAGAAATTACCTTTTCATCTTAATGTGGACACTCATGCACAAAAATATTTATTTACCTAATAGTTGCTAGTGCACTGTACTATCAATGAAACAAAAATCTTTTTCATAGAACCAGAGACATCTCATTAATGGAAATTAGCATCTGATACTTATTAACAGTCCCACAACATTATATCCAGCAGATAAAATTTGTCAAGCTCTGTTTTTTCAATACTAGAATAGTCCCCAAAGAAGCTCATCAGTTTCAGTTCTCCTAAGTAACATACATAGAATTTGTCTATGCATACACATACATTCACACTCTGGCTGTAATTCTGGTCTGCTGATTACCTTCTCTGTATTGGTAATGAAGGACTTAGTCAGCAGATATCAAGGAGCCATGCAGTCGATAACATGCAGTTGGACTTTGGTTTCTAGCAGGGAAAAGGAGGCTGACTAGATATTCTGAAATGCCTTCATGCTACAACACTACTAAAATATGAATAAAGCATGCTTTGAAGGATATTGCTGGGTGCACAGCAAGTAAAGAAACCCTCAAAGGGTAAGTATTAACCCCAAAACAATGCAAAATTCTGAATTTTAACCACAGAAGGCAGCTGCAGATGGTATGTGATTGCCTTGGGGACTAATACCTACTTACAGCAATGCTGAGATTAGAGCCTAGACTTTGAACTACATGATGTAGGGGAGATGGATCTAAGATGTCTGGATTAAGATGGAGGTTTCAGTGGGTCCAGGATAACAGCAGGTCCTGGGCCTCAGCAGAAACAAAGACCTCTCTGTTTCCTCTCTGTAGGAAAGCCTCCCTAAGGTAGATCCACAGTATTCTCACAGATTAAGTCAAACAACTATAACTAACAAGTTTTGAAAAAATTGCAGAGAACACAAGAAATAAGATAACATGAAGGAGATTCAACAGAAACTAAAAGACAACCACTTTAAACCCCCAAAGACTTCAAATATGGTACTACCAGATATTAATTAGAAAATAATATAAAATGTTCAAGAGAAAAAGAATGTTTTCTTTAAGTGTAAAACCAATAAGAAGCTATTATAATTACAAGACTGATTTAGAAAAGAACTAAGTAAAATTCTAGAATGATCGTTTATAATTGTAGTTAATGTATAGGTAACAAACTAGCGAAAGATTTTTAAAGAAGTAGAAGATAGCTCAGAGATACAAGGAAATAAAAAATATGATAGAAAATTGAAGAGTAGTAAGGATAAATGAGAAGTTCTGTCTTCTAATTGGAGTCTCAGGAGGACAGAATAGGGAAACTGAATAAAATTAATGATCCCTATGGAAAAGTGTATGTCACTTTATTGACTAATATTTAACAATTTAAATAAATGAAGAGATATGCCATAGTCATGGACCAGAATGTTAAATAGCTACGTTAAATACGTTACATTAAATGTTATATTAATTATCTACCAGTCCATGATCTAAAATTTATGTTTTGATGTGGATCAAAATAAAAGCTTGAACAATATTTTAGAGAAATGGAAATTCTTTCCCACTTATAGCAGGGAAGATGTAATGTTCAGAACAGGATTGTTCATAGTAGCAAAAAATCTAGAAACAATACAATGACAATAATAAGGATAAAGAAATTATGCAAGAGTCACAGTGAAATGTTATGAAAGAATAAGAATGAATTGCAACTAATAAAGCAACATGGATGAATCTGACTTACTTCAGGAAAACTGAAAATCACAGTGAATAACATAATACTTGTTATTTTTTAAAGCTCCAAAACAAGTAAACTAAGAAACATATTGTTTCCCACTGAAATATATGGTAGTACTATTTCAAGTAAGAAAAACAAGTGAATGATAAGTACCGACATAGGGTAATGATTCGTTTTGGCAGGGAAATTAGGAAAGAAAAGAATAATAGAATCAATAGTATTCATACCCTAATAAGTTCGTAAGTTTGGTACTTGGCTCATAGTTGATATTTTTTATTAAGTTTTTAATTTACTTATGTGTCACATATCTCATTTAATAGGTATCAAATATCACAATTTTGTCATGAGCTTTTGATAGATTTTACAACTCATTCAAACACTATTCACATTTTATGCAAAATCCAAAAGTTTATTTATCCAGATTCCCATGCCCCATTAAATCAGAAGCAGCACATTGAAAGGTAGAGGAAGAGTTCAAAAGAGGCTGGTGCATACCAATATCTGGACAGTGAAGAAATGATAAGAAAGCTATAAAATACAGGCTCATGAGCTCCAAAAGTTTTGACATTTGTCTTAGAAACTATTTAACATAGGAATGAATGTACCAGCACTTTTGCAGAACTTACCACCACTGTGGAGTGTAATAATGACTTTCCTTCTGACAACTGTGAGTCATCATGTTCAGAAGACTACAGAAGCAACCCCAACTACAGCTGTTGAAGGAAATGCTGAACATTCAGTTGCTTTGGGTGATACCTCCTTCAGTTTGCACAGCCTTTTAACAGAATAATCCTACTTGCTGCACATTTTAGGTTACCTGAATGTACCCAAGGGCATCTGAGTTTTTAAGACCATGGATAACAATTTTTAAGGTGTTTGACGCTAGGCTGCTGACCTTCTTTTTTGCAATGGGCAAACAAAAGAAGGCTATTAGTGGGGAGTAGGATTTGACAGATGGAAGCAGAGAGAGGGAAGGGTGTTCCAGGAAGATAAAATAGTATGAATAAAGGGAAAGTTGTCATTTCTCATTCTTGATCCCTCATAGTCCAAACTGTTTATTATTTATTTTGTATGTTGCCTGATCATATCTCCTGTAGCACCATATGGAAATACAGTACCAGTTTCCCTGGAAAAACGAAGAAATAGCTGAAGTATCCATGGGGTCCTTCCTCCCCCTTTATCTGATGTTGCATTTACCCAGCCCTCCTGGAACTTGTGGTTCTCAACCTACCTCCTACCCCATCCTACGCAGCCTGAAGCTCATCCAGGTTTATTCTGCACAAGTCACCTGAGGTGTCAAAATCAAGTCTTTCTCTTCCTTCATTCTTCCACTAGGCCAAGAGAAATAATTAATTCAACAATTAATGGTGACCAATACAATACATCCCTATGCCATAAGTGTAATTGAACTTGGCTAGATATTAAAAGCTGAGTAATTGAATTATTTGACTAAAGTAAACCACTCTAAGCTGTGAATGACTCATTTGTTATTGAATAATTCTCTCAAGGTCTTGGCATAAGACTTTCGGTAGCATACAGAGGAGAGAGATGTTTTTGAGTGCACCTTTGAGAAGCAACAGGTAGAATTGTAATGTTTATCATTAAAATAATAAAACATTAAGTATGCTTTTTTGTATTTGCATACTTATATTGATTATGCAAGAGCAATAAGCAATATTCATATCACAATAAGACAGTATATAATGCACAATGTTCATCCTGGCATATTTAGTATTTTTTTCATGTAATAGATTCCAGTCTCAATTGTTGCTTTGCCACTAGATAGATCAGTGACCTTAGTTAACTAACTTTATTCTCCTTGATTTTCTGTTACTTTTTTTTTCCTTTTGTTTTCCATCATTAAAGAGAAATGCAGAATAACAGTGTTTGAGTGGATTTAGACAAGACCCTATTCTGCCGCTTAAAAACTGTGGGTTAATAAACTTTTAGGTCTCAGTTTTCTCATTCATAAATTGCGAGTAAAGTTAATAGTATCAACCATAAAGGATTCTTGTTGATGGTTGAAATGATATTTGCAGAGGCTTTAGCAGACTACCTACTGGAAGCATGGTAAGCACTCAAATGGCTTTTATTAACTGAGGAGACAAATAATAATTACATATAATGAGGGACTAGCATTATTTTTGAATCTCCAAGGTTTCTTTCTGTTTGATTAATCTGTAATTATAATCCTGATTTCCCCTAGTTTTCAATTGTGTGTCTTAATCTTCTCTCAGACACAGATAGAAATATAAAATAGTAAATTGGATAAAATGTATCATGTGATGCTAAAATCATGATAATGGAGTTGATGATAAGATTTCAAGGCTTACATTTTTAAATGGAGATGTCTCCAGTATAAATCCCTTTAGAATTTTCCTGTTTTATTTTGGGCTGAGTTACGAATTCAAATGGCCAAGATAAAATGCCTGCTCTAAGATGCGTAGCATGTGCTTTGTTCCTAAAAAGGCTTGAGTGACTTAGAAATGAGAACTGTGGCACATTAAGGTCAGCTTTAGCTTTAAGGCTTACTGAGTGGTTGTTTACTAATTTGTTCTTGAAAGTGTTTCTAGAACTGTCATGTCATGTCATGTCATGAAGACATAATTGAGATATTTTATATATATATATAGACCTCATAGTCTGCTTTACATAGAAGTTTATGTAGAAGTATTTGGTTAACTTTTCTATTTTCTATGAGTTTCACATAAAGATCATTTTATTACAAGTGTGTTTTTGGTTCCTAAGAGGAATGATATAGTTCTTTATTTGCTCTGGGAAAAGAGGGAATCAAGTCAAAGGTATACATCTGAGAAAGGAAAGCTTCCAGAGAGCAATTAGGGAAGGATCCATCAAGATTCTAAAATTCCTAGGGGAAGCTGGAGTGATATGATGATGTTCAGCAGGGACATTTTCTTTTTTGGGTTGAAAGGATATGCTTAGAGATACCTCAGATACTAAAAGTAGGATAGGAGAGGAAACTTAGAAGGTGAAAACATGTCTCACTCATGATGTAAACAAGGGGGGGGGGGGGGAATTGAGGTCAATGGGCCAGCCAAGATATTCAGGGCTTTGCTGAAATCCTCAATTCCTTCATGCAAATATGTTTACTTCCAGCTCCCTCTGCTACTTTTGACTCTGTGACATTAAGAAAATTTACATCCATATGATGGAATCAAAATATGATTCTGTACATTTCCCTAAATGCTGCTCAACATAATCCCTTTTTGTTTATGGATTGACCATAAAGAAGTCAATACAGCACTGTAATTTATTGAGATGTCAGCTCCACGAACTTAGCTGGAGCCTGGGAAGACAAGCTACAGCTTTTTTTTCCCTTGTTAAAGATGCATTGACCTCTTGCAAGGAACACTTCAAGGAGTTTTGTTTGGTGATCAATATATTTCTATATTTATAAGCCTAATCAGAGCCCATCTGCTTCTCTGCTAAAGTACTGCTCAATGAGAGAGTCACATAATCAAAATTATAAACTTTATTGCATTGATTTTTTTGTTCTACTTGTTACTCAGACCACAAAAATAATTAAATATTTTCCATTTAATAAGTACAACTTGACACAAAATCATTTCCTTGGGAATTATTTCCCTAACATGAGGACTATGGCTTCTTATACTCCCAGCCCTGCCACGTCTCATTCTAATTGTGAGACTTTAACAGGTCCAAGACTTGTTCTAAATGTTCTAGTCTCGAAACTTAACAGCTTTTCCCGCCAGTCAGCTGCCTTGAACTGACCTCCAAGGTGCAGTCATACAGAGCCAGAACTCGACTATAGAGGCTCCAGACTTGCATTACAAATACTGCAGGGTCATCTATAAATATGTGCATTTCACCAGTTTCACCTGCTGTTATTTTGCTGAGGCAAGGGCCTGCTGCTCTTGTTCATGTAGCAGCAAGCACCTTTGAAATTTAAACCACGTTTCTTTTACTTAGAGGTGAGGATAACAGAGCCAGTGGATGTTTAACTGGCTCCCTCATGGTGTTGGGGAGAGGTTTAAAGAAGAGAAATATAGGGGACTAGCTTGGAGGAGGTACAACAAAATCCAAATGACATCTCACATTGAAGAAGGTGGGCCAGGCTTTACACTGACTCTTTAAAATGTGGCTAAACATTTCATCTCACCCTGGCACTTGAACATTTACTATGTGGTTTGTGGAGCAGGTGTATGTGCGAATGGAACCAGTGAACTGCTGCCTGCCATGTCCATGCTGCTTCTGCTGCTGGGCATTGTTCTGTCGGGGAAGCTTTTCCATGTAGGGAGATGAGCAGGAAGCAAAGGCACCTCAATGTTTAGCATGTTCACTTTACATTTGAATAACCTCTTGAGACTAATTTAGGCCCTATGGCCCCTGAACTTGGCAATAATTGTGCCCTTTCTGACTTTTAGGCTTTCTGAGCCATGGGATTTCTGACGCACAACCTGGAATTGTACTGTGCTCTTAATTCTCCTGAGGCAAAAGCCAATCAGAATTCTGTTTGCAATGACTAAATTATCATTCTGCAGAAAATCAAAAGAGTAGGTGTTGAAAATCAAAATGGCAATTTTTATTTTTAATTGGTATATTTAGTCCTAAGTGCTTTGTGACTTCATTTATGCATCTTTGTTGTTTTTCGTAGACACAAAGAAAAAAACAGCAGTTGTTTCTATTTCTAAATTTGCAAAGTTTTTTTTGCTGTGTAACTTTCAAGTCAACATTTTTTGCATCTTATATTACACCAACATGTAAAATGTTTATTTTAATAACACATTTAAGATGCATTTCCTATTGTAAATAAACTTATGAATGGTGATCAACGTTAGAAACTAGAAATTAACTATAAACTTTCCAGATGCCAAAAAGTTTCTTATTTGGTTTTCTTTATGGAATGTGTGGTTTTTGAAAAATCTTCCCACTATGTCAGGTTCTGAGGCCCTTAAAATAGTGAAACAAAGGAATTCCAATAATAGCATACTACAGCAGGGAGATTTCAATAAAAATAGCTAAAACTTTGATTATGAAGACATGCCTAAACCTTGCTAGCATAGACTTTGGAACTAAATATGCAATATTATGTTTTTAATTCTAAAGGAAATATTTTGAAAAGGAAGTATTTTTGTTGTAAGCATTGTCTTCAAGCTGTGGCATGAACTAGGCATTCATGATGACAAGAAAGTGGTGACCTCTCGGTAGCCACGAATCCAAATGGCCACTGAGGACAAAACATACATTAGTTTCCTCTACAGTATTTTAATTATCTACAGCATTTGACTGGCCTAGACTAGGATAATTCCAACACCTCTAGCTCATCTTATGTAGAAAGGACTTTCACTCTTAAATATATTATCTATCCCTAGAGCACTTAGTTATTGGTTCTAGGCACCAAATAGATTCCTGGAGCCAAGTTTACTTGTCTTCCATGTGAAGACATAATATTTGCCTCAACTTTTTTATGGCCCTTAGGTTTAAGGCTCAGATGAAATGTTGGGCTTAAAGGAATAGATCCATGAATATTATTCATAGTAGTGGGAGTTGAAGGCCTATGAATTAATTAGCCCTCTTGAAGAGAAAGCATTGAAAGGGGATGAAAAATATCATACTGTCATATTATGGAATGCCATGTGGGGTGTAAATATATCTTCCTCTTTTTAACCATCCTGTACATGATACATTTTACCTTACAGATTTAAAATACCTTCACCAGGCAATCTATTTTTATGCTTTCTCAGTATTTAGAGCTGTTTTAAAGGAAAAGTCACCCATAATCCTACTACTCACCAGTCCCTAATAAAAAATCACTATTAATAATCTGGTGGGTCGGTTGCTATAGATACACACACACACACACACACACACACACACACACACACACAGAGCAATGGAACAATACTGTATAACTTATTATATTACCTGTTTTTCCCCAGAAATAAAGCATGTGTGATTACCCATAAACCCTAATGTGGTTAAATCTCACTTAATTCTACTGTATTATTTTTTATTTGATGTCTACCATACTAAAAGAGTAAAGACTAAGCTATGTTATCAAAGAAAGCAAATACTACAGGGTCTAATATACAATAGAAGTTTATTTCTCTTTCACATTAACAGTCTGGCCAGCCCAGGCTAGAAGGCTAGCTCTGCTCTGCAAAATCCTTCAAAAACACAGGTTCCTTCTCTCTTGTTGCCCTATCAACCCCTACAGTGCATTGTCCTCATCTGCATGATTTAAACATTCTGATCTACCTTCCACATTAATTCCTATATTACATCTACATTCCACTTCAAATGATGAGAAAAAAATAGGAAGTAGAGTACAACCAGTTTTGTTTTAGGTGGCATGACCCCAAAATTGAACACATCAATTTTGTTCACAAACCATTGGCCAGTATTTAGTAATATTGCATATCTAGCTGCAAGGTAGGCTGGGAAATGTAGTTTGTATCTGCTGGCCATGTGATCAGCAAAAACTGGTAATACAGACTGGAGGAGGAGAGAGTTCTATTTTAGAATTAAAAGAGAACAATTAATAATTGAGTAGAGCTACAAACTCTTCCACAATTTATTTTTAGGTTATTCCAATTTCTTTTACTATTAGTATTCATTCTAACACTAGAATTTGTAACTCTAATTACAGTACTAATTATATACAAACCAAAATGGGAAAATTTGAGATGATTTCAAGTAAGGAATACTTGTTTTTAACAAAGAAAAGAAGAAGAAGTCTTCCTGGAAATGAAATCCTTGTGTCTAAATTTTTGAATACATCAATAATTTCTTAACTACTTCCTTTAGGAAAAATTGTCAGAAGTGCAATTGCTGTGCAAAGAAAAAGCAATCTTAAGGCTTATGGTATTTAATACCAAAATTTCCTCCAAAAACTGCACTAATCTATAGTTCAAACAAAAATGCACTGGAAAGCGTTTCTTTCAAACTTATTGTAGGGCTTTATAGAGGTATAATTTGTATACTAATGAAATCATCCATTGATGTTTATATCTCAAGGACTTTTAGTAGATTTATGCAGTTGTATAACCATCAATCACAATATCAGAACATTTTCATTCACCCTAAAAAGTTTCTCTAATGCTCATTTGTAGGCAATCTCTGTTCTAAATCTGCACCAGCGCAAACTCTGATTTGATTTCTCTCTTAGCGATTTGTCTTTTTTGAAATTTCATACAAATAGAATTATACAGTTACATAGTCTTTTGTGTCTGGCTTCTTCCACTTTTTCTTTTGTAAGATTTTTTGAGGTTTATCATGCTGTATTATGCATTAATAGCGTTTTTCCATTTTATTGCTGAATAATATTTCATTCAACAATATGGATTCAGCATTGTGTGCATATACTTCATTATGATTACCATTTCACTGGTTGGTGTATATTTGCGTTGTTACCAATATTTGCTGATTATGAATAATGCCACTGTGAGCATTTGTGTTCAAATCTGTGTATGGACATATATTTTAATTGCTTCACTCAATCTTGCTGGAACATTTCTTTTAAAAAATAGATTTTACTTTTAAGAACAGTTTTAGGCTTATAGAAAAACTGAGCAGAAAGTGCAGAGTTCCCATATACCCCTTTCCTCTGCTCACACAGTGTCCCCTATTATTAACATCTTGAATTGGTGTGATGTATTTGTTACAATTGGTGAACCAATATTGATACTATATTATCAAGTCCATAGTGTACATTAGGATTAACTCTTTGTTTTTATAGTTCTACAGGTTTTGACAAATCCTTAAAGCCAGGCATCCACCAGTATGAAATCATATAGAATAGTTTCACTGCCCTAAATACCTGCTGCTCCACTTGTTCAACCTTCCTCCACCATCTCAAACTCCTGGCAACCTTGATCTTTTTAGTATTTCTATAGTTTTTCCTTTTCCAGAATGTCATCTAATTGGAATCATAGAGGATGACACCTTTACAGACTGGCTTTTTTCACTTAATAAAATGCATTTAAGTTTTCTCAAGGCCGTTTCATAACATGATAGCTCATTTCTTTTTATAACAGAATTTATTCCATTGAATACATTTATAGTTGTTTATCCCATCACCTACTGGAACTGCATCTTGGGTACTTCCTATTTTTTGGCAAATAAAGCCACGACAAATAATCTGTGTGCATGTTTTTGTGTGGACATCAGTTTCATCAGTTTTCAATTCATTTTGGTAAATATCTAAGAGTGTTATAACTGTATCATATGGTAAAACTGTATTTTGCTCCATAAAAACCTGCCAACCTGTCTTCCAAAGAGTCTGTGCCATTTTGCATTCATACCCGTAATGAATGAGAGAATGAGAGTTCCTCTTTCAAGCATCCTCACCAGTATCTGGTGTTGTCAGTGTTTGATTTGCATTTTAGCCATTCTAATTAAGTATATAGTTGTGGCAGATTGTATTATATACCCCAATTTAGACATACTCTTTATCTTCATCCACATTCCTTTGGGTATGAACCCAATGTAAATAGGACTTCTTGAAGATATATCTACAATTAGGATGTGATCCAATTGAATGAGCCTGAGCCTGAATCTGGATTACTGGATACTTTATAAAGAGCTAGAAGCAGGAGGTCAGCAGGAAACCAAAAGAGCAGCAGAACACAGAGAACATCACCATGTGATAGGAGGCAAGATGTGAGCAAAGGAACCCCAAAGATTATAGCTAGAAAGCACCAGAAGGTACAGCTCTGGGAAGAAAGCATTAACTTGCTGACATCTGGATTTTGCAGTTATGCTAGCCTTAAACTATGAGGCCAATAAAAACATCATTGTTCAAGCCAACCCATTTTGTGGTATTTTGACAGCAGTTGAAGGAAAACTTAGCCGTAGTGTTCTCTCATTGTTGCTTTAATTTGCAATTCCCTAATGACAATGATGTGGAACATCTTTCATATGCTTATTTTCCATTTGCATATCTTCTTGAATGAATGTCTGTTCCAGAATGTTTGCCCATTTCTAACTGGTTTTTTAAATTTTATACGTTTTGAGTGTTTCCTTTCTATTTTAGATACAAGTCCTTTATCAGATATGTTTTTGCAAATATTTTTAACTCATCAATTTTAAGTGTAAGAACACACACAATCACTTGTGATGTTAATAAGCAATAATACAAATATTATTAAGAGTAGTGAAGTTTTTATACAAAGGATGTTAATTTAAGTTGGCAGTTCACATTTCTAAGCCATTTTTATGCCATAAAATTTTCCCTTACTTTGCTCTGTAGATGAAAGATGCTCTGTTGCTTGATTTGGGAAGAGGTGACCTTGTTCTCCCCTCAGTTCTTGACACACATTGCATATTAAGAAATAACAGAAAACACTGCATTGTGATTTGTATGTCTTGCTTCAATTTCTATGCATTAACATACTCATAAATCTCCTATTACAACTTTAGGAAGTCCAGGGAAAGGTTGGCCAGAGAAAAAATATCCAAGCTGAGACCCAAAGGATAGGTGTGAGTTTTCTAGAAGAAGACATACAGAAAGAAGAACATTTTCAAAGTTTTCAGGTTAAAAAGAACTTGGTATCTTTGGGGAAATATGAGTAGTTCTTATGGCCATAACACAGCCTTTGAAAGGGTGATAACAATAAAGGAAGCTGGGAGAAGTTAACAGAAGCAAATCATGCAGGGCTTCAAAAACCATATTAAAGACTTGTAAGCCAAATCTAGTTTCATTGAAGTTGCCAGTGACCTCCTTGACAATTTCTATTCACATTATTAGGATCAACAAAACTTTTAAATGAAGGCCCGTCATGCAGGGTTTCACACAGTTTCACAACACACTAAATGCCTCCTTTAAAACATAAGTGTTAGAAATAAATAGTAGGTCTGCCTCCCCTGTTAGAATGTAAGCCCTTGAGGCTGAGTATTTTATGCATTTAGGTCACCACTATTTTAGCATTTTTCAGTATAGTGTCTTGCTTATAAAAGGCTCTCAACAAATATGCACTGAATGCAGAAGGGAGTTTGCTCTTTGTCACATAGATATTGAGTAGGCTCCTGATTAATTTTAGCATATTTATGCTTTGGAGAGGTCACTTTTCTTTTCTGAGTGGAGAATGGGACTAAAGAAAGAAGGCAAGACTGGATATTGGGAGGACAAAATAATATTATGGATCGCTTTTTCAGAGCTGGGGAGTGTCCTAAGTGCTTCATATACATTATACTTCTTAATCTTCACAACTTTGTGAAAAAGATCCTATCATTATCTTCATTATCTGAGGCTCAGAACAATTAAGCAAATTTCACACAATCACATAGCATAGAAATAGTGGAACTGCAACTCAAGACCTTGGAATTATGTTTCCAGATATTGTACTCTAATGTCCATGCTCTACTGCCTCTATTAAGGTCAGGTAAATAATAAAGTCCACCTTGATTAGATAGCTTTTTGGGGGGGCTGGGTGGAGAGGGGAAAGAAGGGAATAGTAGATAGAAGAAGAAATTTCCAGATAAACAAAGAACAGCAAAAACCCTACACTGTACAAGAACATGGTACATTCAAGATTGAACAAACTGAACTGGCTACTTCAGGAGCCCACAAAACATCACAAGACTAAGCATGGTCAGGCTGGAGGGGTAGAGAGAAGCCAGAATGTGTAGATACCTGTAAGACATGATCAGGGGTTTTGTCCTTCATTGCAAAAGCAATGGGAACCAATTGAAGGGTTTTAGCAGAACAGAGTAATAACCAAATTTGTCAATTAACAAGAACATTATGAATGAAAATTGTAAATGGATTTGGGGAGAGGCAGAGAAGTTGGTACAGCTGTCTGTATGAAGATCACTTAAGAACTAAGGAACTGTTCATTTATCTGGGTAAAGGATGTTGATATCCTGGACAATTATGGTGGTAGTATAGTTGGAGAGCCGGGGGTATATCTGAAAATATTTAGAGGAGATACTTAGATGCCAAGGTCAATTTAAGGTGGCTCTGATTAAAAGCAAGGGATGGATTTGGATAAAGATTAAAAACATATCTCAGAGAGAAAAACCACTTCTATTTTTTTTTTTTTTTTGAAAAGATGTTGTTCCAGTTTGCTAATGCTGCTGTTTGCAAACTACCAGAAAATGGATTGGCTTTTATAAAAGGGGTTTATTTGGTTACACAGTTATAGTCTTAAGTCCATAAAGTGTCCAAGGGTATCTTCACTGGAGAAAGGCCATTGGCATCCGGAAAACCTCTGTTAGCTCAGAAGGCATGTGGCTGGCATCCACTTGCTTCCAGGTTGTGTTTCAAAATGTCGGTCTCCAAAAATGTTGCTTTTGGGGCCTTTTGTCCTCTCTTAGCTGCAGCTCCTTTTCAAAATGTCACTCTTAGCTGCTCTCCAAAATGTCACTCACAGCTGCTCCACGTCTGAGCCTGCGTGGTTCTTTTAAAGTACTCCAATGATACAATAAAGACCACCCTAAATGGGTGGGGCAACACCATCCATAAAAATAATCCAATGAAAGTTCTCACCCACAGTTGATTGAGTTTGCATCTCCATGGAAACACTGAACAAATAGGTTCCAAACTAATCAACACTAATATATCTGTCCCACAAGATTGTATCAAAGAACATGGCTTTTTCTGGGAGACATAATATATACACACCGGTGCAGATGTTGTGGCAGAAAATGGTAAAAGTTTTGTTGGGTAGGGTGACGTCATCTGTTGAGAATGAAGGGTAGGTGAGGATAATCATGAATCAGAGGAACCAAGAATAGGGGTAGAATTTTCTGACATACATACTGTTTGAAACATGCATAACTTACTTCTTGATGATGAAGAAAGAAAAAATGGATGGATCCTAAGACGAAGCATTCAATATGCTGTTCTTAGAGTAAGATGCAGTATCATAGATGTTTCAATTTTGTACCAAGTATCAATTAACAAATAATAATAACACCAACAGGACTTGGATTCTAGATCCAGGAAAAACAGATCCAAATCCATATGGAAAAATAAAGATGCAAAATTGGAGAAACACTACATCAGATTTTAAAACATATTAAAAAGCAATAGTAAATAAAGCATGAATAGGGACAATAAATATAACCTATTCTACCCTTGAATTAATTCTAAAAGTTAATTGTTACATTTGAAAACACATATACATCTATATACACATCCACATGTCTACATATATGAATTTATTATATGATAATAGTGATCAGAAATATATGGTGAAATGAATTTTTCACAAAATGATTTCACACTAGATGCCTGGTCATATGGGAAAAGAAAAGCTGGATTATTGTATTACCCCTTATACTGAAATAAGTTCTAAATGGATGAGAAATATAAATGTAAAAAAATCATATGTGTACTAAAAATTAAGGAAATTAATAACATATTAGAGAATGGATGAATTTCTTATTAAGATTAAAAAAAACAACAACAACAACAGAAACTTTAAAAGCCTGATGAATTTGACCATGGTAAACTTAAAAAAAATCCAAGTGATAAAATAAAACTATAAGCTATGTCAAAATAAAAACATAAAAACAATAAACTGAGAAGAAGTATCATCACACATACCACAGATGAAAGCTAATTATCTTAAAACACAGAAATCTCTTTCAAAATAATACACCCCCCCTCAACAAAAAATCACCCTAGAAAAATGGATAAAGGACTTTTAACATAGGTTCACTTAAAAGAAAATGACAACTATGGAATTGTAACCATAACAATTTTTGACATTACCTCTATAACTGCTTTCTGAGCTCTACATAGAAGTTAACACCTTTCTCTATGTATGTTATTTTTTATAGTAATGGAAATAGCTGACATTGTGGAATTGTGACCCATGATATTCTTTGAAATTTGCTCTTTAACTATCTGTTAAATCATACTTTGAAAATTATCACTGTTATGTATGTATGTTAAGATTCACAATAAAAAATGCATTAAAAAGAGAGAAGAAAATGATAAACAGTCCTTAAAACTATGAGAGGTACTGCACTTGGGCAAAAGAAAAGAGAAATGCAATTACAATTACAATTATATTATGATTTTGCCTATTAAAATGTATTGGAAATTACGTAGAAAAATGGAAACTTTAATCTATTACTGGTGGGATTATAATTCAGCACAGCTTCTACTGAGAAAATTTGGCAATATCAATATTTTAAATGCACATATTCTACCCTTAGAATTAATTCTAAAAGTAAACTGATATACTTGAATACACATATACATCTATAAATACATACATGTATCTACATATAGACAAGCACACATAAAATATGTTCATTGTGTCATTTTTATAATAGGAAAACACTGGAAACAAGCCAATTGTCCATTACCACGGGACCAGTTAAATAAATCATGGTATATTTGCACAGTGAATACTAAAAGACTACCTTAAAAGTGAGACAGATATAGAAAAACTCCAAGTAGTTTTTAGGTGAAAAATCATCTTCTATATATTATGTTTCCATTTGTGTAAAAATTTCCTCCGTACTTATTACCCATCAACAGTAGCTATCCATCCAGCTATCTATCTGTCATGGTGAATGAACTGGAAATTTCTGGAACAAAATGCAAAGGTTGTTTACTTCCAGGTGGGGAAACCAAGTGCTGGAGATATTTCAGTGAAAGATAGAGTTTTTTTGTTTGTTTGTTTGTTTTCATTATAAACGTCATTATAGTCAAAGTGGCTTATGGTCTCTAGTTGACTTTCTTCTTCTGTTTTTTTTAATTAACTAAATCTCAACCCCAATATATGGATTGTAAAACACTTGGCTGAAAAAACTTTTGCACTTAGCATAGTATTCAACTTCCAACAAGGGAGCATAAGTTAAGGTAAAGAGCATGGACTTTTAATTAATGTTGTTTTGATCAAGGTTCCTGCAGAAAACAGATGGTGCAATAAAATTAGAATAATTTAAGAAGAGTCTACAAAAGTGACAATTTGTAAAGGTGTTGGCAAGGTGTTGGGAAACCATAGATAAGAGTGTGCTGCTCTGTACCTGGAAAAAACAGTGCTCAGTGACCTACTCTAGGCCAAAAAGGACAAGGGGAGAAAGTGGTTATCAGAATATGGAGATGGGAAAGAACTGTCTGGAGCTGGCCTTTCCATAGGAGCTGAGAATACTTACCAAAAAGCAGAGCCTGACAATAGCAACCCTGCAGAGAGAGGGTGTGCCAGTTTGAATATATTATGTCCCCCAGAAAAAGCCATATTCTTTCATGCAATCTTGTGCCTTCCCAGCTAACAGAGGTTTTCCGGACACCATTGGCCATCCTCCAGTGAAGGTACCTGATTGCTGATGTGTTACCTTGGACACTTCATGGCCTTAAGACTGTAACTGTGTAACCAAATAAACCCCCTTTTATAAAGGCCAATCCGTCTCTGGTCTTTTGCATTCCAGCAGCATTAGCAAACTAGAACAGAGGGCTAGGGGAAAAAATACCTCACTGTCCTCCTTTCCTTAGATCTATGGTGTTCCCCATGGGCTACAGAGGACAAAGATGTCCAGTGATATAGTGAGCTTCCCCTGGCATAAGTAGGTGAGAGAAGGATGCAGAGTGGATCTGCATGATAGTACAACTAATTTTGAATCCACAACCTCCAAGTTATCAGCTTTGTGACTCTGAGTAAGTCAATTTTCTAAACCTTAGATTTTTTATATATTGTATCAGTTAGGGTCCAATTAGGAGACATAAACCTCACCAGTAATTCGAACAAAGAAATTTGATAGGAACAAGCAGCCTGTCTGTTGCAAAGAAATATTCCAGAAGGCAGGGGTCAGAGTGGTCCAGCAGGGCAGATGAGGTCAGCAATACTAGTATACCCACCTTCCTATCTGCTGGCTCCCACAGCAATAAAACAATATACTGAAGCAGGAAAGGAACCCCCTTTCTCTTGCTTCAGTCTTGCAATGTCCCTCCCACATCTTCTGCTGACATAGCCTAACAATAAGCAGCTGGAAGAGAAGAAATGTCTATAGCATCCAGAAACTGTATCAAAAGTATGAAAAAGAAGGTGATTTAAATTTTAGAGGGAATAAATTGATAATTGGCATATGTGTAAATTGAGAATAACAATAATTTTATTTGCTACCATTTAATAAATAATTATCAATAATTGTATAGACACTATCTTATTTATTTCTCACTACAACCCTGTGATGTATTCACTGATATTATAAACATTTTATGTTTAATATAAAAAGGAAAAACAATACCACCCTTATAGTGCTACTGTGAACATTCAATGGTATTTTATCAGAATTAATAGCAATGCAGGCTGGAATATACATCATGATAAATAAATTATATGTGTGTGTTTGTGTGCATATGTATATATGTATACATGTGACATTTATCCGATCTTTTATTTGTACAATGCTTCTTAAAAGTTTTTTAATGTGCAATTTATAAATTGTCATTAATTACCTCTTTCCCACAGTTACTAAACTCTTTACAGATAATTAAAGGCCAATGTGAGTTGATGTGATAGAGGTCAAAAGACAATGGAAAATTATCATTAAAGTGCTGGGAAAAAAAACATAAGCACTGGGAAAAAAACTGAAAGTGTCAACCAAAAGACCATATGCAATAAACCATCTTTCAAAAATGAAAGCAAAATAAAGACAAATAAAGCTGATAGAATCTGTGACGAAAAGACAAGTTATATAAGAAATGGGAAAGATGTTCTTTAGGCTAATAGGAAACGACATCGGATGAAAACTCAGATTCATAAGAATGGAACACAACAAACTGTATTGTGCTGTGGTGATGTTTGGGATTTATGAGATACATACATACATACACACACATACACACACACACATATATGTACCAGAAAACATGAGGGAGATGTGTGATGTAATTTTCTTACATTTTAAGTGAAATGCAATAATATTAATTATAAGTAGAGTTATACACAACTAACGTGTATTATAAATCCTAGAGCAACATTAAATAGTCAAATCTCAAGAGTCAAAGAGTAATTAAAATGAAATACTAAAATTTATTCAAGTAAAGCAAAAGTCAGGAAGAAAACAACAAAGGAAAAAATCCAAATGGATAAAATATGAAACAATTTCAAAATGGTACATCCACACCAATCCATATCAATAGTTACAGTGAATGATCTGAAAAAAATATACTCCAATTAGAAGGCAGGTATTGTCAGACTGGATGTGAAAATAAGAACCAACAATATGTTTTCTACCAAAGTTGCACTTCAGATTTAGATACACAAATAAATTCATAGTAAAATGAAATATATGTAACATCCACATACCATGCAGATAAAAGCTGGTGTGCTTATATTAGAGAAAAAGTAGGTTTCAAAAAATATAGTAATATCAATAGAAATTAACAGGGAACTGTTATCAGGAAGATCTTAATTATAAATGTATATGTACCCAATATCAGAGCTTCAATGTGTATAAAATAAAATTTGATAACACCAAAGAGAAAGCTAGATAAATCCATTATCACACTGGAAATTTCAGTAATTGACAGAATATAAACTTACAAACTATTTGCACTACAGTATCAATGACCTTGATCTAATGGACTTTTATCAAATGTAGTATCCAGCAACTGCAGAAAACACATTCTTTTGAAGTTCGCATGGACCATTCACCAAGTTAGACCACATGCCATTAATAAATTTCAAATGACTGAAATCCTATTATGTATTCTCATCAAAATATAATTAAATTGGAGATTAATGTTTTTCTTAAAATGCCCCAAATATGTAGAATTCTAATAGCACACTTCTTAAAAAACAAACAAACAAACAAACAAAAACCCATGGATCAAAGTAAAACTCCCATTGTAAATTAGAAAATATTTCAACTTGATTTCAACTTGAGTAATAATAAAGCACAACATATTAAAATTGGGGGAATATAGGTAAAACAGTGCTTAGAAGGAAAAGTATAATCCTAAGTGCCTGAGTTTCCTCTGAGTAAGCAAAACAAAAGCAGAAAAAAAGAACAAATTAATCTCAAAATAAACATAAGGAAAGTGATAGTATTTCAACCAAGAAAGTACATTAACAGAGCTAAAAATTTGTTCCTTGAGAAGACTCATAAAATTAATACAACCAAGGAAGTACATTAACAAACAAAAATGCAATCAAGAAAGTACATTAACAAAGCTAAAAATTAGTTCATTGAGAAGATTCATAAAATTAATATGCCACTAGCAAGATTGAACAGACAAAAGAGAAAGACAACACAAATTGTCAGTATCAGAAATGAAAGGGTGCATACCAGTGCAGATCATCATTCACTAAAAGAATAATAAGATAATTTAATGAATAATTTATCCTAATGAATTTGACAACTTACATAAAATGCAATAAACAAATCTTTAAAAATGCAGTCAAAACTGACACGACAAGAAATGTGAAATCAAAATAGATATCCCTTTGAAATTGAATTTCCATATAGTAACCTCTTTAAACAAATGGATAAAAAATGGTAACAGTTGGCAGCTCATTTTATTAGGCCAGCATAAACCTAATATTAAAGCCTGAAAAGGGTGTTATCTCTCGTGAACACTGATATAGAAATCCTTAATAAAATATTAGCATATTGAGACCAACAATATATAAAATGAATAATAAATGATTAACAAGAAAGTTGCATCCCAGGAATGCAAGGTTCATTCAAAATTCAACCAACCAGTAGTATAATTTACTACATTAACAGAATAAAAAAGAAAAACCTCATGTGGTAAAGTCAAAAGATACAGAAAAAATCATTTGCCAAAATTCAATACCCATTGTAAAGTTCTGCTTGAAAAGCTTTTTCAAAGAAATATTTTGTGAAATCTTCCTGTAAATGTTTTAGCTTTACGCAGATTAAAAACCTAAACAGCTAAAAAAATGACAAATGACAAACACAGATTTTCCACTATCATCTCCATTTTGATAGTGATCCCATCCAATCATTTTAAAAATTTGGTTTATTGTATTTTTCCGTATTGAAATTCTCCATAGCTTCTATTTCTTTCTGATATTTCAAGAATGCTCACCATTACTTCTTTTTCTATGCAGTTTTATTGAGATATATTAACACACTATATAATCATCTGAAGTGCTCAGTTCACAGTATCATCATATAGTTGTGCATTCATCACCACAATCAATTTTTGAACATTTTCATTACTCTAAAAAAAAAGAATAAAAGTAAAATTAAAGTAAAAAAGAACACCCCAAACATCCCATACTCTCTATGCCCCCCTTTTATTAATTTACTTTGTGTCCCCATTTTTCTACTCTTCGTCCATACACTGGATAAAGGGAGTGTGAGTGAACCACAAGGTTTTCCCAATCACATGGTCACATAGTATAAGCTATATAGTTATACAATCATCTTCAAGAATCAAGGTTACTGGACTGTAGTTCAACAGTTTCAGGTATTCCCTTCCAGCTATTCTAATACACTAAAAACTAAAATGGGATATCTATATAATGCATAAGAATAACCTCCAGAATGATCTCTTGACTCCAACTGAAATCTCTTAGCCACTGAAACTTTATTTTGTTTCATTTCTCTTCCCCCTTTTGGTCAGGAAGGCTTTCTCAATCCCGCATTGCCAGGTCCAGGCTCATCCCTTGGAGTCATGTTCCACATTGCAAGGGAGATTCACAACCCTGGGAGTCCTGTCCCATGTAAGGGGAAGGGCAGCAAGTCCACCTGCCAAGTTGGCTTAGAGAGAGAGGCCACATCTGTGCAACAAAAGGGGTTCTCTGGGGTGAACTCTTAGGCACAATTATAAGTAGGTTTAGCCTCTCCTTTGTGGTAACAAGATTCATAAGTGCAAGCCTTCTAAATTGGTAGTCCCCAGTGCTTGCTAGAATATCAGGAATTCCCCAGATGGGGAAGTTTAATATTTCCACATTTTTCCCCAGTCCCTCAAGGGGACTTTGCAAATACTTTTTTATTCTCTGCCCAAATTATTCTGGGTGTATTGGGGCTTCACACTACAAACCTGTACAAACCAACTAGACATCACTCCCTATTAAGTTCCATGTAATTATCAACCCTTACTTCTTGCAGGATGGTTTTGATACCGGCTTTAAAGGTTTGTCTGCTAATTCCCATGTCTGGGTCATCCTGGGGTTGACATCTTTTGATTGTCTTTTTTCCCCTTGCAAGTGTTGAAGCTGTTCATGACCTAGGAAGTTTGGATTATATCCCGGATATTTTGAAGGGCTATTTGGATACGTTCCACATTTGTGCCACCTGGGATTGAATCTGATGCTCTCAAAGTATGCTGTGTAGGGTAAGACCCATGCTTGTGCAGTTCAGTGTGAGCCCAGGAGTTCCTACAAAAATAACTTTTAGAGCTTCCTTTCTTGAGCCCTCTCATCTCTGTTATCTTCCCAAACCTCTCTGGCTCCCAAGGTTCCCCTTTCTGGTTGCTAGACTTGAAAGTTAAGGCTTTCATCTCTTTGCTCCATCATGTCATGAAGTAGCTAGATCTAATTCTGAAGCAATGAAAAGGATAAAGACAGTACAAAAACAAAAAAGGATAACCCTCACCACAATACCTCCACTCTTTGGGTGCCTTTGGTCAGAAAGAATCCCCTCCCTCAGTGTCTTAGGTGTCTGGCTGCCACTGCCATTGCAGGGAGGTTACAGTGTCAGGACTGAGGAATGCCTGGGTCTGGGACAGAGAAAAAAATTTTAAAAAGAAAAAGAAAAATGGGAGGTATTTCCCTCTATTCTCTCTCTCCATCAAGGGAGGCCCCACTTCCTTGTCCTCAGGTCAGAAAAAGGGGCTTGCTCTTTCTCCAATGCACCTCAGAACACAGTTCCAGGATAAAGATTGCTTTAAATCCAGGCTGGGAAATATGGTAGAAAAACAAAAACAGACAAAACACAGAACACACCACTGGACCATTCTTGCTTTGAGTTCTGGTTTCCCTTCTGTCTGCTACCATTTATTTTTCATAGTCCTCAGGTAGCTGCTCTGGGCATTCTACCCAGGGGAGAGAGATGTTCGAGTGTGCTTAATCCATTTTAGGATGAAACAGAAGTCTCTTAGCAATTTTCCAAAGCAAAACAAACACCTTTCAAAGTTCCATACTTTATATATATATATATATATATGACTTAAAATTGTCACATGTGATCTTGTTTTCCACTAAACTTAAATTCAAGATTTATTTATTACTCAATTTTTATTTTACCCAAATGATGCTATTTGGTTATTTGTGGAATAAAGTCTCTAAGTATAGTTAAGCAATCCCTTTTTGTTTTGGATAAGAAAACTCCACAATGGACTTTGATGAGGACACTTTTATTTTGCTGTGATATTTGAGTCACTAAACGTTTATGATTAAATTATAGAGACACCTTGAGGAGTGCTCTGTTCCTTTTATAGTTGTTGCTTTCACAGCAGGTAAGTTCTATCAAGCGCAATCAGAAATACACTGGGTTGGAAAGGAAGGCATGGACCTCATAAATATTCTGTCTTCCCCTCGCCCTTGCTGTCGCCTGTCTTTCTTTCCCCATAGTGTTCAGCCGTGAAAAGCTTAAATGGAAAGGCCTGTACTGATTGTCATTAGGGGAAGCAAGGATGTGGTCAGATGGAGGATGGGTGTTTGGGTAGAGATTTTTCCAGCACTGCCGCTAAGCCTTGCAGAGAAATCCCTGAAGGGCTGGTGTGGGTGCTGAAAGTTCTTGAAGTGGAAATCAAACTGAGTGTATATGGCCACAGAAGCAGAGTACAGAGATTGGGCATGCCTGAAAAGAAGATCTGGGGCTGATTCATAGAAAGCCTTTCATGAGGTTCATTTACAAGGCACTACTCTAGAAATGTACGGTTCTTATCATATTTTACCCCATGAAATTATTTAAGAAGAAACTTAAAAGTACAAAAGGGGAAAAGAATGAAAAAATTACCTGCTTTTTACTTCATTAATTTAAAATCCATGAATTAATCTGAATCTTACTTTAATTCTGCTTTATTATTTTATCTTATGCATGGCAGGACGCAAAGATAAAGTGGTACTAAAATCAAGGGCAATTTGGCTTTAGGGACTGATACTTTACTTACAAAGATTTTGCTTAAAATGACACCTGAAACAACTGGATGAATTTCTCTGGTTAACGTCAGAGAAAGACACGAAAGTTCTTTCCATTTTCTGATAAGCCTCTAGTCTAGGGAGTAAAGTTAACCTTTTTATTAAAATTTTTAAGAGGAATGCCTTCTTTCCTTCTGCTTAATGATCAAAAGAGTAATTTTTGCAAGGTACTGGGATTTTTACCCAGTTTCTCAAATCTGCCCTGGGTGTCTATTGCCAATGTTGCCACCCTCCTCTAGCATCTAGCCTCAACACATTTATATTTTCATTAATTTACTATTTAATATTAGAAAATAAGATAATTTTGCATCTAAATTTCTAATCTATAACTTTACTGAATCTTTGTTAAATTGTAATAATTTTTGTTTGAGTTTCTTCAATGTCTAGGCTTTCAATTATATCACCTGAAAATTCTTTCCAATTTTTATACTTGTAGTTTGTTCCACTTGTCTAATTGTACCAGGTAGTATTGCCAGAACAATGTTAGTGTTTGCCCTCGATTTTAATCTGCTATTAGTGGAATACATCTAGGGTTTCAACAACCAACATTGATCATATTGCTGGCATTTGACTACACAGAGGCATTCTTTTAGCATCTTAGGAAAGTATTCATCTATTATTAGTCTACTAAGATTTTTTGTTATTCTTATTATTCTGGTTCTGGAAAGATATTGAATTTTATCAAATGTCCTTTTGGCATCCGAAGACATTTGGTGGATGATCAGTAAGTTATTTTTCTTTAACTTATAAACAAGCTGTGTTATATCAACAGATACCTTAATATAGGTCACTTGTATCTTGGAATGAACACCACGTGGCATTCAAGTACTGGCCAATGATTTCCTAAATGACAGAACAGTTGTAACAACAATTGCACAGTAGTTGAAAGAAAATAAAATGCAAACATAAAACAGCATCAGAGCAGATGGGATTCAGGGGTGACACTGTCACCAGCTAATGTTTTTATAAAGGATACTTTCTGACAGCTGTCTAAATTTCATCCTTAGTGGTTATCCTGTTTTGATTTCATATCTCTTCTAGTCCTAACTTAAGTAATTAATATTTTCATAGATTATCAAATTTCCTTGCATAGAGAGGATCAATCTTTCATGATTCATTTCATTCTTCTATGTCTGTGATTGTTCCTTTTTAATTTATAATTTTGCTTAGATTTTATTTTCTTTTATTTTTTTCCATTTTGGATCAGCTATTAATTTATCTGTTATACTGTTTGTTTATTTTTCAAAGGATCAGCTCTTAAAATTATTCGTAAATGATTTTTTAATTTATTAATGCTTGTTTTATAGTTATTAATCTCTTCCTTCTAATTTTCTTGTTTACTTTGTTCTCCTTTTCTTTAACCACTTGAGATGAATAACTCATAATCTTAATTTTTATTTTTGCCCATTACAAGAAGTTTGTAAAACAAGGGATTCTCTGAATCCACAGCCCTAGATTCAGATACAAACTAAATAAACAATGTGTTTGCTGTTGTTTGCTAGGCATGTGCCATTTCTCCTTTGCCTTAAAAGTTGGGAAAAAGAGTTTCTTGTTTAATTGTTTTGGTGTTATTATTTTTTTTCAATGTTTAGGACATGTGAACATTTGACTTCTATTTTTTTAAAATTAATTTCTAATTTTATCACACTCTATTTGAAAAATAGCTTTGTATTTCTTCTAGTATCAGGGATAATTGAGGTTTTTCTTGTGGCCTAGTATATGGCAACATTTTGCAAATGTTTCATGCATACTTAGAAGGAATTGCATCCTCTATTTTCAATGTAGCAGTTTTGATATATATTTTTTAGATGCATCTTTTAAAAATTTACATCTTTTATTTCATTTATTCTTTCTCATTTTGCTTTCTCCTTGGCTAAGAAAAGTCTCCAAATTCAATTTATTAGAAGCTACAATATTATCATTATAGATATCCTATTATATATATTCAACTATATATGCTTATATATAGTATTTTCTCAAATAACTGATATTTTTATTTATGTTTAAATGTGATGCCATATAGTAATATGATTTGATTTCAAATTCAAGCTCAACTGCTAAATAGCCATATGGAACCAGGCAAGTTAGTAACTTCTTTGAGCCTCAGTTTTCTCAATAATAAAATTGGACAAAAATTTGCAAAGCATCAAAGATATATATAAAACTGGGCCCCAAGTAGATGGCAGCTATTATTATTCTGCCCATTTCAACTGCCATTGAATCAAAGTGGTGTACTAAAACTTTCACTATAGTTTTTTAAATTAATAGGTCATGTTATACTTAATCACTTTTGCTTTATGATTTAATAAAATTTTTGTGACTCATATATTTACTATTGATTATGCTTTTTCCAACACGATATGATTCTCAGTCATTTAAAACATTGTCATACATACACAATGTAGTATACCAACAATACTGTATCTGCTTTCCTTGTCCTCATATTTGTCTGATATATCTTTACCACAAAATGAGGAAATTGTTTAAGATTAGTAAATTCATGCAGAAATTCTTTGGCGTATTATTAGAAAACTATACCCATTCAAATTCATTGTCATACTGGGTATTTTTTCAGTAATCTTGTTTTATGCTTTTAAAAATCCTTCTTTGGATGTAATACTTGAATCTGTTGAACTGTAATCAAGTAGACTTGAGTCTTGATGATGATTATATAACTATATAGTTTTTTTTGTGTGTGTATGGATCATATGGTTGTGAAAACCTTATGACAAACACTCCCTTTATCCAGTGTATGGGCAGATGAGTAATCAAATTAAGACAAAAATATATATAAATAATGGGCGGAAGGGAAGGGTTATGGGATGTTTGGGGTGTTTTTAAAATTTTCATGTTTTATTTATTTTGGAGTAATGAAAATGTTCTAAAATTGATTATGGCAATGAATGCACAACTTATATGATGATACTGTGAGCCACTGTATACTTTGGATGGATTATACAGTGTATGAATATATCACAATAAAATTGCATTTAAAAAAATCCTTCTTGCTATGGCCTTTTGGTTCTCCCTTTTGCCACTCATGCTTAATTTAATTTTTCCTTCTCTTCTTAAATTATTTGAAGAAAATAATTCTGTTTCTGACTTTTAATAGTGGATAATTTAACTTTTTTTTCTTCAAAACCTCTCATTCTAGGTTTAGCAAATTATTTATGTCAAGATCAAAACCATTTTATTACATTTCACAGGTGATGAGAAGGTCTCTTTCCCCAAAGCTCCAAATTGTCAATTTTTATTCAGCACTGGAAGGTAAAGCATGTGAGGCCCCCTTCTTGCCTTAGCAAGTAAATGGAATATGTTGAACTACACCAAATACAATCCCAGAAAGAACTCATTTTGGAACCCAAATAGTAGCTGTAGAGCAGGAAATAAAAATAATAACTCTACCTTTTCTGTCTACAGAACAAAGCTACTTCTCTCAGGATTAAAAGGATGACAAACATATCTGACACAGGTTTCCTCCCTATAATCTAGAATGGCTTTACATCTCCTGAAACCAAAATAATTAAAATAAATTTCAAAATTGCATACAAGCAAAAATGTTGCAATCATTCATGTTCACCCAGCTTCAATCACTGTGACATATTTGCCTCAAGGATCTTTTTAATCTTATGGATTAGTTAACTGTAAAGTTAACATAAATATTGTATATGGAAGGTGGTGACTTTACTAAACATATTAGGCTTGTTACTCAATGAAGACCATGACCCCAAAGATAAACAGAATTTAATTATTAAAGAAAAATGTTTTCGTTGACAATTTAGAGCTGGACATGTAATTTTTGAAATTATTTATTATATAAAAATTGAATTAATACTATCCAAATGTATGTTGTTTTCTTATTCTTTATTTTTGATGGGTTTGGGGAAGAATCGGGGAGTGGTTGGCAATAGTAGAATCAGAATATATTGGAGATGAAAGAGACAGTAAAATCCATATGGTCCAAAAATTCATAAGAGGCATTAGAGTTCATTTAATTACTCCATATGAGAATACCATGTGATTGCTCAAAAACCAAAAGATAAATGGACCTCCAGCAAATATATTTTCTTACACACATGCATTTCTTGGTTGATCTCTATCCTGTAATACTGAGAATTCTTCATTTATTCTTTAAAGCCTGTACTCAATGGATTTTCAAATTTTAAAAGAACCTCAATAAATTTGAAGGTTTGGAGATCTGTGTGATGTGATTTTAATTAGTCACTGACACTAACCCAAATATTTATTCATTTTGTAACCTTTTGTTGCATTGCTACCATTAAACATCCTTTGAGTGTTGTATTGATATAAAGATAATATGGGTTGATTGAATTGTTTTCCAGGACATTTATTTTAGGATGTGAAGGTTAACGCCCAGTTTCTGTTCAGATAAAAATTTCTCTCTATAATTAAAATCAGCATATTCCCCCTTATAAATCAAAAGAGGTTTTGTTTTAGTAAAATTAAATTTGTATTTGGGGGGACAAAAAATTTTCTCCAATGATAATAATTAGCGGTAAGCAAAATGAAATAAATACTTGATCAGATAGAACAATCTCTAAATGGGTGTCTGAAGTCGGTCTGACTTTCACTGTTGCAAATATGTGGCAAATTAAAAATAAACAAACAAAAATAGATACTGAAAAATGAACAGAAGATCAATGTTGAGGGTTTTTCAATTCAATATTTACTTGTCTTTCACTTCAGTTTCTAAGCAAGTATAGTGGAACTTAAATGTCACTAAATCAAATACTAATCAATGATCAGACTTTTTTTCTTTAATTCATGCATGGTCTTCCATAAATACAGTCTCTTAGACACTGATTAAAAGTGTTCTTTTCTTTAAGAAATGACTTCATGCTTGGTATTTGTGTTAATTTAGAATGAATGCAACTTCAAACACTTTTACTCATTTAACCCTTTATTTGAAAACCTATTTTTAAAGATGCTTGATGAAAGAGCACATGTGCTGGATTTAATCTTAGATGTCTTATTTGCAAAACCAGCAATGTACAACTAACTGCCATTACCTAGTTTCTAGGGAAATTCTCCTACATGTACTTTTGGTAAATAGAGTTTTACCAAAGTCTGCCATTGAGGGGACTTGCCTTAATCCTCCTGCTACTCTCCTAGAACATTTGATGTTGAGTTTTAATATCTACATAATCTGTTTAAACAGTAATTTAATATCACAGACTTTCAATTAGTCAAAAATATGTGCATTTTTACCTTTCATCATCAGAAAAACTTTCTGAATGAAAATTACCAGGTAAATAAATAATTTAAACTTCTACATTCATAATTCTTCTGATTTGTGGGCAAAATATACTCTGCAAGTGATGACTTTAAGTCAATTGAATTGGGTGTTCATTTATGGATTGCTGAACAGTTTTCAGAAAGGTAGTTTTCTACTTCCCAAGCTTCTTATGAAGGTCAAATTAATTAATGTCCATGGGATGCTTCATCTATATATGATATGTTACTTACAATGCTTTAAAACTAAGCACTGTCCATGTTATATCATAAGTATTTTCTACATTTTTTTGCTATGAAACAGCAAATCTACAAACCAATGCACTGCAATGGTTTGGGTCTGGAACAAATCCTAAATGTGTTTGTGATGAAGAGATTTTTTTAAAAACCTACTTAAAATATGACTATACATTATTTTTTTTAAAAAAAAATGGTGTCCTGGCTCCATGCTCCACTGAAACAGCTCTTGCTGAATTCAACAGTGATCTCATTTTTGCTAATTCTAACAATCCTCATCTTCACTGAATTTTCATCAGAATCTAGCACTATTGACAAATTCCTAAAATATTTTCTTCCATTTGCTTTCATTATGCAACACTCCCTTGATTTTACTTCTATATTTGTGTCCAGGCCTTGTATATATGTTTGTAAGCATTTGATTTGCATATTAAACATTGATATTTCTCAAGGCTTTGTCCTAAATCTTCTCCTCTTCTCATGCCATTCTCTCACCCTCCACTATTTCATCTGGCACATGACTTAAATCGCCCCCCCTATACAAATAACTCACAAATATAGTTCTCAAGTCCAGATCTCTCCATTGAGCTCCAGACCTGTAAATCTAATTAGCACCTTAACATCTGCTGTTTGATGTCTCAAAGGTGACTCAAAATCAACATGTCCAAATGTGTACTTATGATCTTCATTCACAAAACTGGTCCTCTGCCAATGTTTCTTATCTCAGTGAAAGGCATTGCCATCAATCTATTCACTCAGTCAGAAACCTTGAAGTCAAGTTTGACACTCCCTCTATTTCACCACCTATATCCAATCTATTACCACACCCTGTCTACTTAACTAGACAGATAGATAGATAGATAGATAGATAGATAGATAGATAGATAGATAAGAGAGAGAGAAAGACAGATCTCAAATCCTGAAATATCAGCAAAGATGCCTTCAGAATAGGAAGTAAGTAATATTCTGGGCTCAACTCTCTCATGATAAATAAATAATTATAAAAGTTCAAAAGAAGTAAGAAATGTTATTTTCTTAGAAATCCAGGAAGTCTGAAAAAGGAAATGATGTACAGAATTTAAACAGTACACAATATGCTTTAGATACGGTCAAATTTTCCATTAACTTGTAAGGATAACAAAAAAGCAACAAGTAAAATATAGACTGCTTCTAAGAAACTCTTTCAGTGTGATTATAATTTCAGTCATCTGTAACTTGGTTTCCAAACTGCGTCAGAAAATATTTCCTCTCACTCAACATGAAGGACCCATCTTCTCAGCCATGTGGAAGTCTCCTGACAAGAAGATTTTTAATTCTGTCTTTAAGTGGAACACTGAATAACTGCAATCCCATTATCAGAGAACAGTACGCCTGATTGGCCAAGGTTACAGGAACTTTAGCTAAATCCTTCACCAGGGAAAAAGAGGTACTCAGATCCCTTTCCCAAATCTATGCCTAAATCATATGATCGGACTTGGCAAGTACAGATGGCATCTCATTAGAGTATTTCTAGGTTGCAAGTCCTGGAAGAAACTGTCAAGACTCCCTCACATCAATCTGTAAAAGTGCCTGTTTCAGTTTTCTAGGCTGCTTAAAGCAGATACTATGAAATGGTTTGGCTTAAACAATGGGAATTAATCAGCTTAGAAGCTTACAGTTTGGAGGACGTGAAAATGTCCAAATCAAGACATCGTCAAAGTTATGCTTTCTTCCAAAGACTGGCTGCTAGGGATCCTTGGCTCCTCTGCTGCATGGCAAGGCAAATGGCAGTGTCTGCTGCTCTCCTTCTATTCGGGTTTTCTTGTTCTTACCTGCTTGCTTCCATGGCTTTCTCTCTCTGCATTCATTTCCTTTATAAAATCTCCAGTAATAGGATTAAGTACCATCCTGAATGAGGTGGGTCACACTTTAACTGAAGTAGCCTCATCAAAAGATCCTACTTACAATGGGTTTACATCCACAGGAATGGAATAGATTTAAGAACACATTTTTCTGGGATAAATGCAGCTTCAAACCACCACAGTAACTTATACATAATATTTTAGAATTTTAAAAAATGTTTTATATAAGAGAAATTGTAGGTTTATAGAAAAACCATGTAAAAAATGCAGTGTTACCATATACCCACCCCCTATTATTGACACTTTGTATTACTGTGGTACCTTTGTTACAAATTATGAAAGAATATTATCATTGTAGTATTAACTATAGTCCATAGGTTACATTAAGGTGTACTTTTTTCCCAATATACTACCTTATTATTAAAACCTTGCATTAGTGTGGTACATTTGTTATAATTCATGAACACTTTTATAATTGTATTATTGCCTGTAGTTCATCATCTAAAATAGGATTCTGTATGTTGTACAGGCCTATGTTTCACCTTTTAATTTTTATTCTACTAGCATTTATATAGTCTAAAATTTTCCCTTTTAACCACATTAGCATATGTAATTTAGTGCCACTAATTACACTCAGAATGCTGTGCTGCCATTACCACCATCCATTTCTGAAACTTTACAAACAACCCAATTAGAAATTCTGTACAAATCAGCATTAACTCCAATTCCCTACCCCAAACCCAGCCCCTGGAAACCTATATTCTAGATTCTAACTGTATGAGTTTTCTTGTTCTGATTATTTCATGTTGGTGAGTTCACACAATATTTGTCTCTTTGTGTCTGGCTTATTTCATTTACCATAGTGTCTTCAAGGTTCACACATCTTGTCACATGCATCAGAACTTTATTCCTTTTTTAATGCTGAATAATGTTCCATGTTATGTATAAATCACATATTGTTTATCCATTCTTCAGTTGATGGACACTTGGGTTGCTTCCATATTTTGTCAATTGTGAATAATGCTGCTATGAACATCAGTGTGCAAATATCTGCTTGAGTCCCTGCTTTCAAATATTTTGGGTATATTCCTAGTAGCAGAATTGCAAGGTCATATGGTAGTTCTATATTTAGCATTCTGAGGAACTGTCAAACTGTCTTCCATACTGGCTGCATCATTTTACATTCCCACCAGCATTAAACAAGTGTTTCTATTTCTCCACATCCTCTTCAATACTTGTGATTTTTTGTTGTCCAAAAGTAGTCATTCTAGTGGGTGTGGAATGGTATCTCATTGAGGTTTTGATTTGCATTTCCTTGATGGCTAATTATGCTGAGCAACTTTTCATGTGCATTTTACATATTTATATATCCTCTTTTATTATCCCTTTTATTTCTGTGGGTTCAGTAATAACGTCCCCCTTCTTATTTCTGACTTTACTTTTTTGCATTTTGTCTCTTTTTTTCTTTGTCAGTCTAGTTAAGGGTTTGTCAACTTTATTGACAACTTTATATCAAAGAACCAACTTTTCATTTTGCTAATGCTCCTCTCCTTTTTAATTCTCAGTTGCATTTATTGCTGCTCTAATCTTTGTGATTTCTTTCCTTCTGTTTGCTTTGTCTTTAGTTTGATGTTCTTTTCATAGTTCTTCTAGGTGCTCAGTTAGTTCTTTCTTCTTTTTTAATGCAGACATTTTAGGGCTAAAATTTCCCCTCTCAGCACTGCCTTCGCCGCACCCCATAAGTTTTGATATGTTGTCTTCTCGTTTTCATTCATCTCAAGATATATACTGATTTCCCTTGCAAATTCTTCTTTGACCCATGATTGTTTAAGTGTTATTTTAACTTCCAAGTATTTTTGGATTTTCCAATTCTCTGCCGTTATTGATTTCCAGCTTCATTCCATTATGGTCAGAGAAGATGCTTTGTATAATTTAAATCTTTTAAAATTCATTGATCCTTATTTTGTGATCCAATATGTGGTCTATAATGGATAACAATCCATGTGCACTTGAGAAGAATGTACAGCCTAATGTTTTGGGAGGCAATATTCTGTATATGTCTGTTATCTAGTTCACTTACTGTATTATTCAAGTTCTCTATTTCCTTATTAATTTTCTGTCTAGGTGTTCTATTTATTGATGAGAGTGATGTACTGAAGTATCCACCTATTACTGTAGAGTTGTCTATTTCTCCCTTCAGTTTAGCCAGTGTTTCCTCACATATTTTGGGGCACTGTGGTTAGGTGCATACATATTTATGATTGTTATTTCTTCTTGATGGATTGCCCCTTTTATTAATATATAGTCTCCTTTTGTTTCATAATAGTTTTTCACTTTAAATCTATTTTGTCTGGATTAGTACAGCTATCCCAGCTCTTTTTGGTCACTATGTGCATGGAATATCTTTTTTCATCCTTTCCCTTTTAATTGATTTGTGTTTTTGCTTCCAAGGTGAAACTCTTGTAAACAACATGCAGTTGGATCATGCTTTTTAAAATCCATTCTGCCCATCTGTGTCTTTTGATTGGGGAGTTTAATCCATTAATATTCAGTGTTATTACTGTAAAAGCAGCACTTACTTCAGCCATTTTGTCCTTTGGTTTTTATTTGTCATATCTATTTTTTTTTTTGTCTAATTTTTCCTTTGTTGCTACCTCCTTTTCTTGATAGTTGATCTTTGTAATGTATCTAAGTGACCCCATTCTCATTATTATTTCTCTGTGTATTTTTAAATACTTTCATTGTGTTACCCTGGGGTTTGTATTATACATCCTATGTCTATAACCTACTAATTTGAAAATGTGTCAACTTATCTTCAATAACATACATGTTCTCCAATATCCCTCTGTTTCCCCTCTTTATGTTGTTTTTGTCCCACATTACCTTTTTCATATTTTGCATGTCCATTATCAGGAGGAATGACTTTTCTTTTTCAATTGTATTCTTTCTCATAGGAATTAACAAATAGATTTGTATGTTGAGGACACAGTACTATTAGGTTTTATATTTACCATTTTATTTACCTTTCCTGGAGATCTTCTTTTCTTCACACTACTCCAAGACACTCTCTTCTGTTTGTTTCTTTCAACCTGCAGAATTCTCTAATTATTCATGCAGGCAGGCCATTTGTTGATGAGCTCTCGGTTTCTGATTATCTGTGAATATTTTAAATTCTTTCTCATTTTTGAAGGACAGTTTCGCCAGATAAAGAATCTTTGACTGGCAGTTTTTCTCTTTCAGTATTTTAAATATATCATACCATTGCCTCCTTGTCTGCATGGTTTCTGAGGAGAAATCGGCACTTAGTCCCTTATATGTGACAAATCACTTTTCTCTTTCTGCTTTCAGAATTATTTTTTCATCTTTGGCATTTGGCATTCTGATAAGTAAAGTCTCAGAGTGGGTCTTTTTGGGATTATTCTGTTTGGAGTGTGATGTGCATCTCAGACATGTATATTTATGTCTTTCATGAGAGTTGGGAAATTTTCAGACATTATTTCTTCAAATAATCTTTCTGAGCCTTTTCCTTTCTCTTCTCCCACCCATGATGTGTATGTTTGTATCATTCATGCTGTCTCTCAAATTTTTGAGATGCTGCTCATTTTTTCCTATTCCTTTCTGTATCTGTTCTTCTGATTGTATGATTTTGATCATCCTTTCTTCTGGTTCACTAATTCGTTCTTCTGCCTATTCAAATCTACTACTTTATGCCTCTAGTATATTTTTAATCTCCATTATTTTGCTTGTCATCTCCATAATTTCTGTTATATTTCTTTTTAAGTTTTCAAATTGTTCTTTATGCTCACACATTGTCTTCTTAATATCCTTTAGTTCTATATCTATATTTCCCTTCATCTCTTTGAATTGATTTGGTAGATTTGTTTGAAATCTTTGATTGGTTGTTCCAAATTCTGTGTGTCCTCTGAAGTTTTTATTTTTTTCCTTTGATCAAGCCATATCTTCTTGTTTCTTACTATATCTTGTAATTTTGTACTCATGTCTGGGCATTTTATTTTTTTGATGTGTTAACTCTGCAGGTCAGTTTCTCCCTCTTCTCTCCCTCTTGTTTTATTACTGATTGACTGTGTTAGGGCTCTTGACACTTGGGTCCACCTATTCTAGCATTTTAGAGTAGTCTGTGTTTAACTGTTCATATTTTCTCAGCTCTTCTTCATCTGTTTCTTGCTTTGGATATGCAGTACAGTTTTTAAGATTGCATTTTTGTGCAATTGTTTTACCTACAGAAGAAAACTTCCTTTCTTCTATTCCTTCTCTTGAATTCTTGATCTGTTCTATTTGTTTTTGTGTGGAATTATCTCCCCAGATCCTGTGATTTGTTTAAATTCTCTCCCTCATTCAGTACCACCTTATCCTTACATTTTTCAGTTCTGGGACCCAATCTGTCTTACAGCATCTCGGTTCCTACTCCCCCCTCTTTATATTCTGTGATCCTTTTCTGCCTCTGATTTCTTCCCTGTTAGGGTATCCTGCCCCAGGGACCCAGATGGGCTCAATCCAGAAAGGTGGGTTAATCCGGAAAGGTCCATTTTGTGTTTAGGTGGTCCAGCAAATAGAGACTGAATTGAGTGACTGCAATTTTTGCCAACAGTTCTGCTTCTCCCTCCTTCTCTCTCTCCCTCTCTGTCTCTCCCCCTCCCTCCCTCCCTCCCTCCCCAGGGGGCCCTTTTGTATGTGCCACTCACTCCTCAGTGACTTGTGCTCTGCCCTGGGCCTCTGCAGACTTGGGTCCCAGAGCTGGATTTGCATAGGTTCCAACCCATCACTGTGAGTGGTTCTATGCTCCACATCTGTGGCATGAAGGAGCTGGGCTGTGCTGCCTCTGCTCAACTTCCAAGCTGTGTGGGACAGAGTGAGGCGGAGGGGTCCAGACTGGTGGCTCCAGGAAGGAAATCTCCCACCTGCTCTTAGAGATTATTCCTCTTTTTGTTTGATTCAGCATTTGTGGAGTCCTTCTCCAGTGTCTACATTCTCTAGAGTTCTAAGCAAGTGGGATTTGACCTTTCATTAGTCGATTCTGAGGGAAGACTTTTCCAGGGGATCTAGACATTTTTAATAGATCAAAATAATTGTTATTCAAAGCCCCAAATAATAGATGCCCAACTTTGTGATCCACATTATGATGTTTTAGTGTAATAACAACCACCCACCTAATTCCCAAGGCCTGTTAATTATCTCAGAAGTTGTTGGAAGCTTTTATAAAATGAGTCTGGAGATCTTTGCTTTCTGAGTTGCACATCCCCAATATGTGTTACAAACATAGCTACTACGTTTTGACTAATAATTCTAACAGAAGAATATAGCCAAAAACTAAATATTTTGCAAAATATAATAGCAAAAATGAGTTAACATTGGAGACACAAGCATGAAGTCTAGTAAAAATGATTAGTGGTGGTTGATTTATATACAGAATTTACATTGATGTGTGGGTTCTTGTTCTCTTCCTATTTTCATGTTTGTTCATTGGTTTAAAAAAATGTAATTTAGTTGACAGAGGGACTTGGCTCCCAAGTATTGAGAGCAGAGAGAAAAATATGAAGAAAGTTGTGATGGTTGGGTTCATGTGTCAACTTGGCTAGGTGGCCTAGCTGTCTGGTCAAGCAGGCACTGGCCTGACAATTGCTGTGAGGATATTTGAGGCTGGTTAGTAAACCAAAGGGCTGGTTTGTCGGATCATCAGTCAATTGACTGCAGCTGACTGATGACTCATCAAGGGGCATGCCTTCCACAGTGAGAGAATGCAATTGGCTGGATTTGGTCCAGGTGATCAGTTGGAGGCTTATAAACCGGACTGTGAGAGAACCTTCACTTCTTCTTCAGCTGCTCAGTGAAGCATTTCCTGGGGAGCTCGTCGAAGTTGCCAGTTCGTTTCCTGAGGAGTTCGTCAAAGTTGTCGGTTCGTTTCCCGAGGAGTTCGTCAGACGTCTTCCTTGGAGTTGACAGCTTGTTGACGGCTCTGCAGAATTTGGACTCGTGCGCTCCTGCAGTTGCATGAGTCACTTTTACAATTTGATAATCAGAGACATCTCTCATTGATTCTGTTTCCAAGGAGAACCCTAACTAATACAAAAGACTTCTCTGCTGTGTGTTGAAAACTACTAATCAATAGGGTATTTGTTATGGTTCCTCATGGAAAACTAATTTGTTGCTTTGTTTTTGTAGATCACCAAGAAGTTTCTTATTTAAAAGTTTTCAATGCTTACTCATATAAAATATTGAAATTCAGACTGAGGAAAATCATATATTTGCTATCCCATGTCTCTGGATCTGTTTATAAAGTATTACAACTCTGTAAAACCTCTGTTTACTGACTTAGATTCTGGAACAACCTTGTTATAATTCACTGTTATTATCTGTCTAATCAGAGGATAAAGGCAGAATAATTTGTGCCTTTAAGCAAAATTCTCCTTGGGGCTGCTATTTCTGTTTCCATTTGCATAGGTTTAGTGCACTGTCTGGTTTCTTTGTTCATAAAGATTGACAATCACAAGCAGAATTTCCTCTTTCCTGGGCCTCTGGCAGCACCATGTAAACCCATTGTCCCATGCAAATGGTGCTCAGGAGCATTCCATGAAATACTTTGCTGTGCAGCATGTTCTCTCCACATCCCTGTAAACCCTGATAGATCTCTCAGCTGCTGACACTACAGACAGCAACTGAATGAGCCTCTCCGGTGCCATGAGTATTATAAGAACAGATTATTATTGGTTCTTTTCCTTGTGAAGATATACCAGCTTTACAATATGAAAATATTTATAAAGTTAAATTGCAGAACTGATGTAACTTTGAAAGGTCATAAGGTCTTCAAGGAGTATTATGCCATCCAGGGGGTTCTTTATGTGTTTCTTTACATTTTGAGGATTGATTAGAATGCTCAACTTCTCCACAAAAACAATCCTGCCATTTGTTAGCAATTCTAAAGTTGATAGATTTAAAAGGCTGATTCTAATTTGGAACTTCTTATCAAAGTAACTTGTGGATATTGCTGAAGGAAATTAGGGACTGAAATGATCAAAGGGATGGAAAACAAAGATATTTCTATTAGCAAGGATATATAAATCATTTGGGGCTTACACGTTTCTGCTGACAAAATAGTTAAATGTTGAGTACAACCATACCTATAAAAATGTTATCCAATTGTGAACAACTGTTTCCTTTTGCACTAGCCATGGAATGGATCTTTCTGCAAAAGCAGCTTTATTTCCTGAATTATCTCAATAATTGTCTGAACACTCTAATTTGTCTGTAAAGCACAAGCCAAAAGAGGAAATAAACCTAAAGTGATTGATAGGCATGAGATGTGTCACCCTTCCTGTAAGCACTGAGGCTTGGTGCCTGTTGCCAATAAAGGAATATATAAAGATCTTTATGAAGAGGTTCCACCCCACTCTGGAGATGATTAAGTTTGATTAGGTCCAAAGGCAAGAAAATGAACAAGAGGTGCTTTGCATTTGCTTCTAGCTTCCTTCTTTCATTTATTCTTCTCACTTATTCAAATTCATTTAACAGATTCTTATTGGGCCTCACTATGTCAGGCTCTTTATAAGGCACTAGGGTTACCCAGAGAAAAGATACAGATCCTGTCTCCAAGGTGTTTCCAAGGATTTCAGCAAGGACTTCAGATGCAGAAAGATGGAGTGCTATAAGTTGGATTGTGTCCCCCAAAATAGTACATTGACATCATAACCCCCAATTCTTGCCAATGTGACTTTACTTGGAAATAGGGTGTTTCTGGATATAATCAAGTTAAGATGAATCCATACCAAATCAAGGTGGGCCGTATCCAATATGACTGGTGTATTATGAAAATAGAAGAAAGGCCAGGTGAAGACAGAGGCAGAGATTGTAGTAATGCATTGACAAGCCAAGGAATGATAAGAATTGTGGGCAATCACCAAAAGATACAAGAGGCAAGGAAGGATTCTCCCCTATGGGTTTCTGAGGGATCAGGGCCCTGACAACAACTTGATTTCGAACTTCTTGCCTCCAGAATTGTGAGTCAATGAATTTTTGTTGTTTTAAGCCACTTAGTTGGTAGTACTTTTTTATAGCAGCCCTGGGACTAAGAAAAGGATTAAATGAAAATTTAAGAACTAGCTTTCTGAAATTTCTCCTACTCAAATAGAATACACTTTTATAAATGGGAAGATATTTGAAGCACAATCATCTGACATTTGTTTTTTTTGTTGTTGTTGTTGATGATGTTTTCCTCAGAAGCCAAGATCCTCACACTACATTAAGCTACGCTATTTTGTCTGTGAATAAAGCTCTAGAAGCTTTTCTTTCCAAATTTTTATTTCATATGCTTATGCTAGGAATCAAATTCAAGAAAATTTCAGTAAATTATTTTTACTTTTCAACCTAAATTACTAGTTCTGATTTTAAAAATTTGTTTTTAGGTTGGGAAGGAGAAAGGCAGAAATTGAACCTAATAACAGTATTGCTAATTTCAGTAAAAATTTTAAATTGATGCAGCATTACCAATATATGTAGTCTTACATTATAATTCTAGGGCTAAAAAGTATATATTTGAAAATCATTTTTTTATTCAACAAAGTTTTAGTGAGCATTTGCCATATGCCAGACATTGGTCTAGGAGTTATAGATAAAACTAAACAAAATATTTTTTAAAAAAACCCTGCTTTTATGATGCTTACTTTCTCATGGAGGAACATGCAAAATACAAATGGATAAGTGACACAATACATGTGCTGGTTTGAATCTGTTATGCACCCCAGAAAAGTCTGTTCTTTTAATCCAATCTTGTGGGAGCAGAACTATTGCGGGTGGGACCTTTTGATTAGGCTGTTTCCATAGAGATGTGAACTTGCCCATTCAAGGTGGGTTTTATTCCCTTGCTGGAGTCCTCTAAGAGAGAATAGAAGGCAGAGACATTTTGAAAAGAGCTTAGAAAAGCTAAGATATGCAATCCAGAGTTTTCCCTCAGAAGAAGCTAAGAGAGAAGCTAACAGAAGCCCAAAGACATTTTGGAGAAAGCCACAGAAACCAGAAGGTAAACCTGGGAGAAAACCAGCAGACCAGCAATATGCCTTCCCATGTGAGAAAGGAACCCCAGATGACATTAGCCTTTCATCAAAGAAGGTATCATCCTGTTGAAGCCTTAATTGGGACATTTTCATGGCCTAAGAACTGTAAATTTGTGAACTAATAAATCCCATTGTAAAAGCCAATCCTTTTCTGGTATTTTGCATTCTGGCTGTTTAGCAAACTGAAACAATACATCACATATTTGGCTTATCAAAAGGACTGAGCAACCATTGCAGAATTAAGGCTGTTTCATGAATTCCTTGTTTTGAAACTGAGAAAACACTGTCTGTCTTGGGCAATGTTGAGTTGATTGAGGTACTTTTACTCAGTGTTTCAGAAATGCTATAAGTTGTTGAATTGCCCACAATGCCTCAAGGATAGCTTTACCCCTCAATATTTACCATGCTCTCAAGTAAAGTCAGCTTATTTTCTCCAATGTGATGAAGCTGAAATGTTGAATGTTGTCCTGAATTAAGATAATGGTAAAAGTTCAAAAATGTATTAAATGATTGTACAATTGAATTTTAGAGTTGGAAGGGATCTTGAGAATCATGTAGTCCAAACTGCCCCTTGGATATATTAAAAATCAAATACATCAACAAACAAAAGCAAACTAAGGTTCATAATTTTTCAGATCAACAGAACTCAAGATGAGATTGAAAACTAGGTATCTTGATTTCTCAAAATCAGTGATTCTCATAGTATGGTAGGGGATGCTAAGGGGCCCTGGCACACTTTCATGAGTCTACAAGATCAAAACTATTTTCATAATAATAGTAGGACATTATTTGTCTTTTTCACTTTTATTCTCTCATAGCAAACCATCAAGTTCTCCAAAGGCTAAATAATGTGTGATGTTGCAACAGATTGAGTGCAGAAACAGAAATGAGAATCATCTATTAATCATTCTAGTAAGTCAAAGAGATTTGTGAAAATATAACAAATAATGTGTTTTTATTGCTATTTTAATGGATTAATAAATATATATTCTTGAAATTTCTCCATTTTAACTTCTAATAGCAATAGATAAAACTGACATAAACAAAAGTTCTTCAAGTCCTATATAACTTTTAACAATATAAAGGGAGCTGAGACCTAAATCTAAGTAGCAATTAATTCATCTTATTTGTTAATATCCCCATTTCTGAAGGGCAACTCTGAGAAATCTTCAAAAAATAATAATAGTTACCATTTATTAGTCAACTACTATATTGGCCAATTCACACTTCACAATAATCATACAAGCCAAATATTTTTATCTTCATTTTTAGAGTTAAAGAAACTCTTTAAGACATCATGTTCTAAGCAGTGCCAAGCCAAAACTCACGTGAGCAAAGTCCAGCCTTGCCCAAGCTGCTATCACTACTGCATTCTGACCCAAATGCATAAATTCTACCATAAGAACAATCTGTGGGGACATAAAATACAAGAATATGTGATTCAAATTAGGAATTTAAAAGCCAAAAGAAAATATTTATTCATAGAGTGGATGGAAGAGCACATTAAAAAAAAATGTATAAATGTAAGTGGAGATGGACATGAGATCAAGCAGAAATGAAGCAGTCAGAAAAGATGATAGAGAAGTGGAAAAGGGAAATCAACTCTTAAAATGTATTTCTTGCAAGCAAAGGAAGCAAATAAAATATCAAGTCTGTTGACAAATGAATGAAAAAGTTGATGTTGTAAATATAAATAATTATATTTACATATACCATTACATAAACATATACAGTTATATATACACATATACAGTTACATATTTATAAACATATAGTTATATATATGAAGTTATAGAAATATAGACAGTTGAACTGTATTTGAATTTATTCTAAATTGGTTTATTATAAGTCAACCAAATTCACTATATTTATACATTATAAAAACAATATGAATCTTTATGCATTCCCATTTTATAAGTCTTTAACATATTCTCTACAACAGTCTTTTCCTCTCCCACTGCCATATCTGATCAGGATCTTGAAAAAACAAGACAAAAAAAAATACTATCTCCATGAGAAAAGTTAACAAAGTTGTATGGATGATAAATGTGCAAAGTCCATGTACTCCTGAAACCTTCATGCATGAACTATAAATCTTTCTGCCATTAAGGTAGGATGCTTAGGTGGTCATTCTCTTTCAGGGAGGCTCAACTGTTTCTGAGAGAGCTGAAGTGCTGAAGTAGCATACCCTGTCCCAGTAAATACTGGTAGCACTTTTCTTCTGAAGAATGTGCCAGGATGTAATTCCAGTTCCATGACTTTTTTTTCCTTTCATTGATTTTCTAATTATGGAGAGATGGAGATGGAAAATCACCTTTGAATATCACCTAGTACAGTCAAAACTCAGTTTTATTTAGGCATCAGTTAAAATTCTGAAGAGGAGACAAAAGGCCGGAGCACAAAGGGGCTTGCTCTAAAGTTGGCTTTGCATTCTTCATCTCACAGAGCACCATCATGGTTTAGTCAAGTTCCTCAGTCTGAATTTTTTTTTTTTCAGGACTAGTAACATTGGCCACTGATACATGCTCTCTCCAAGCCCAGAACTTACTAAATAGTAATCCAAAGCTATTGCATAGATTTTATCACTATCATTTCACATTTTAAAAAAGCAAATAAATCTCAGAGAATTTTAGTAACTTTCCTAAGTCCATCCAAATAGACAGCTTCACAGGTAAGAATAAATCTAAATATTAATGACTATATCTGTATTTGTCAGCGTCCTGAATCAGAGTAACTGTGTATGGGGCCCATGCAGTTGTTTGTTTTTAAGGGCATTCTGGTGCACAGCTAGGACAAGTAACGTCTACATTATAACTACAGTGTGCACAAGCATTTCTTCAATGGTATTAAAGATTTAAATCATCAAAAAGTTAATATGTCTAAAAAAAATTAAACAAAACAAAATCCACTTCATTGTTTGGGTCCTAACTCAAATTGATCTTTCTCTAAACACTGTGAGTAATTAGTTGTATGCAAACTAAGTTTAGCCAAACTCTAGCTTATTTTAGCACTAAGTAAATATTTTGCATAATTATAAAATAATATTAAAATAAAATAAAATAAACTGATAAAAATTAAAAATAAAATGAACCAAATAACCCAAATGCATATCCTACTAGCAGCATAATCACTCCAAGAGAATTATTGCATGTAATTTTAAAAAAGACTGGACTATACTTTCCTAGGAGGATATAGTTGAAGAACAAAAGGGAATGCATAAAGAAAATTTAAAATGCTTTCAATAATTATACTGCTGTTGATAATGTTGGTATGGTTATTATGAGACAATTATTGAATATTGTGTGATAAAGTAAATAAGCAAACAAATGATTCTCTAATTCTATCATTTCTGAAATTCCCAATCTAGGAAAAAATATATATAGATGGAATATTGAAGAGATTAAATAAATTCACTCTAGTCTTCAGTTGAAGATGAGGGACATGAGATCCAGATTCAGCAATGAAACAGATATTGAAAGTATCACTGGGAAATTGAAAATAATTATGATTAATATGTTAAGGAATTAAATGGTAAAAAGTAGACAACATGCAATATCAGATGAATAATGCAAACAGAGAAAAAGAAACTCTGAGAATGAATGAAAAGACATTAGAAAGAAAAAGAAAATGTAACAGGAATGAAAATTGCCTCCAATTGTGGAGAGCCGTCTCCCGGGACGGGCATAGCACATGCGCTGTAAACCTGCTCCAAAGTCCCCCCGCCCATCGAATGAGCCAAGATGGCGCCCATATCCTGCTTCCGCTTATGACGTGCACACTCACTATTCCTATCTGCCAATTGAGTGCATATGCGCGGCGCTAGATCATTGGTTATGAGTAGAGTACTTAAGAGTTTGCCCAAGCGAACCTCGGAGAGACAGCCCACTAGGAGCCGTACCTGACGGCCACATCGAGGCTGCTCTCCCGCGAGGCACTCTGCCCCGCGTGGAAACCTGTAACAGAGAATGCTTATCTAGCTTCAGTAAAAGACTTGCTCTCGCAACCGCCGTGTGGCTCGAGTCGTGACTTCCAGCCAGGTCAGTTTGCGTGGTCTGCATCTCTCTCTCTCTCATCCCTTGTTTCTCCCCTCGCCGGCCGGGGAACAGGGGTCGAGCGGGGCGGCGCCGGACAAGTGGTGGCCCGTACGGGGAACGCTCCTCCTCCTGCCTCGCTCTCGACGGTCCCTCTGTGAGGAGAGCAGCGCTGCGCATCGAGCTTACGGCGGACTTCCCGCGCCTGATCAACGCGAGAAGGTGAGTGCGTCTTATTACATGATAGTTAGGGCCCGTGGGTTTTCAGGTGACCCCGGGGGACTCGGAAGAGCTCTCCGAGTAACTGAAGTATAGTGCCGACTGCAATCATGGGGCAGTCCGGAAGTTCACCTCTCTTAGCTCCCTTAAAGAACCTTTTGAAACAACGGGGTATCTCGGTCAGGAAAAGCTCCCTTCAGCGTTTTCTTGATGATGTTGATACTTTTGCCCCTTGGTTTGCCTGCACCGGCAGCCTTAGCCTACCCTCTTGGATGAAGCTCGGTCGCGACATAGACCGAGCGCGCCAGACGGGCGTGTGTATGGACCCGATTCTAGTACCCATATGGGAGACCGTCCGTGCGGTCCTTGAACTAGAATCGGCTGCCGGCCTAAGCCCGTCCTCTGCCTTGCAAGAAGCACGGTGCGCGCTCCAAGAAACCCAGTCAGTTTCGTCAGCGGACGGCTCCTATAAGGGCAAACCGCCGGAGTCCAGTGACTCTGACTCAGAGTCAGATAGCGATACTGGCGAGGAGGCGGAAGCATCCCCGCTACTTGAGTGGGAGGAGCCTCCCGCCACACCCGTGCGGCCTTCCGCCCCGCCAATGTCTACCGCTGCACCCCCAGGGACACCCCAGCTCCCAACTGACGCCTTGGGCGGTCCCACCAAAGGACCTCGCCGAGAGCTCCCTCTAGTGGCCATGCCCAGTAAATGTAATTATCCTTTGCTGCCAGACCCGGAAACCCCGATGGGCCGGTCAGGGGAGGGGCAACCTTTGCCGTACCCCCCGCCCGAGTACACAGGCCCTCAGGACCCTTTGCCATTAGGTAGTGGTGGGAGACATTTCTGGAGATGGAACCCTTTCACAACATTTAGACCTTTTGGCATGCTGGGTGGCTACCAGCCACTTGAGCCGCAGCCAGTCTCAGAAATGTACCCGGTTATTATCAATCCCCAAGGTGGCAATCAGCACGAATCATATGATTACAAACTATTGAGGGAATTGAGGCAGGCCGTCCATCAGTATGGCCCCAATGCCCCTTATACCTTGAACATGATCGAGAACCTCTCTGCTCTAAATCATACACCCGCAGATATTTTTCAGCTAGCCCGTGCTTGCTTGCCGTCAGGCCGATTCATAGATTGGAAAGCATGGTTTGAGGAGTTAGCTGAAGAGCAGGCCGCAAGGAATGCGGCAGGGAGACGTGGCGGGTGGAATGCTGACATGCTGTTGGGGAGAGGCGCCCATGCCCAGAACCAAACGGGTTTCCCACAAGAGGTCTACGCCCAGATCTTCCGCTGTTTTGTGGGTGCCTGGAAAAAGCTAACAGGTAAGGGAGAGGCTCAGGCCTCACTCAGCAATATACACCAAGGCCCCACAGAACCATTTGCGGATTTTGTAGCCAGGATGCAAACCGCAGCTGAGAGAATCTTCTCAGATCCAGGAGTAGCAGAGACTGTGGTTAAGCAAATGATTTTTGAGCAGTGCAACAAGGAGTGCAAAGTTATCCTGGCACAAAACAGAGCAAAAAATTTGACAGAGTGGGTCAGGCTCTGTAGAGATACTGGCAGCCCTTTAACTAATGCAGGTCTAGCTGCCATGCTAGCTAGCTCCCTACAGGTGGCTACAAAAGGCCCGAGAACCTTAGGGGCAAAGTCTAACGGGTGCTATGGCTGTGGCCAATCAGGGCACTTTAAGAGAGATTGTCCCAATAGACGTCAGCCCCCTGCCACTCAACGGTTTGGCGAACCAGGTGCAGTAACCAGGCCGTGTGGCCGTTGCCACAAAGGCCCCCACCGCGCAGAAGATTGTAAATCGGTTTTCGATGCGCAGGGTAGACGCCTCTCTGGCCGCCCCGAGCAGATTCCAAAAAACGGGAAGAGGGGGTCCGCCCTTTCGACGGACCCCCTTGCATGCCATTCGACAACACAGGATCCGATCAAATTCGTGCGTCCCCCGGCTCAGCAGGACTGGACCTCTGTGCCACCTCCAGACTCGTACTAACCCCCTCCATGGGTGTCCAGTTAGTAGGGACCTCCTTCAAGGGGCCCTTACCGGCTGGTACTGTAGGGCTCATATTGGGGAGAGCATCCACGGCCCTGAGAGGATTAACAGTTATACCAGGACTTATAGATTCAGATTTCACAGGCCGTGCCCAAGTTATGGTTCAATCTCAGCGGGGCACCTTAGTCATTGCAGAAGGTGATAAGCTGGCGCAGCTCCTGCTCTTACCCAGCTTACATGCAGTCTTTCCAAGCAGAATCAGACAGAGAGGGGAAAAAGGGTTCGGATCCAGTGGAGCAATTTTTGAGGGACTCCATATGTCCCTGGAGTCTCGACCTATGCTAACCATTAAGGTGCAAGGCAGATCTTTCTTGGGCCTGCTCGATACAGGGGCCGATCGGTCTATCATAAGACAACAAGAATGGCCCCCCACCTGGCCAACGAGCAGGGCGGAAGAGCCCATTAGAGGAATAGGCCAAATTTCAGCGCCCATGCTCAGTGCAGCTGCCCTTCATTGGGCCGATGAAGAAGGACACCAAGGCAGTTTCCAGCCTTATGTATTAGCCCTGCCTGTGTCTTTGTGGGGAAGAGACATTCTGACCCAAATGGACGTTACTTTAATTAGCGGCTACTCCCCAACCTCTAAGCGACTGCTAAAAGAAATGGGGTATACCCCCGGCAAGGGTTTAGGAGCTTCACTGCACGGACGTGCGGAGCCTATACAAGCTGCCCCCAAGTCTGACAGACGAGGCTTGGGTTTTTCATAGGGGCCACTGAGGAGAGATTCCCACCCACACCTATAAAACTAAAATGGAAAACCGAGGCTCCGGTGTGGGTGCCTCAGTGGCCCTTGCCACAGGAAAAACTTGCAGCGTTGCACGCCCTAGTATCAGAACAACTAGAAAAGGGCCATATCGCTCCCTCCACGTCACAGTGGAAAGGCCCTGACCCGGTGCTCAGCTGGGCCAGAGGCTCTGTTTGTGTTTTTCCCCAGGAACCAGGACGTCAACCAGTGTGGGTTCCGGAAAGACTGGTGAGAACCGTGACATCACCTGAAGAAGCCAAGGAACAGCTGTCAGAAACGCCAACGAATATACAACCTGAACCATTAGACCAAGCCTCCGACCCTGCTGATGATGGCGACGACCGACAAGACGATAATAGCGTCCAAGAGGCATACCTTACCCGAGACGTGCTACGCCGCCACAATCAGATGCTGAACTTAAATTTCCAGGCCATTCAGAAACTCCTAGCGGAGATAGATGAACTTGGACTAGAAATAGATGGACTCTGGAGAGTTCTCCAGCAGACGTGTGATACCCGATGGTTATTCGGGAGGCTTTGTGTCACCCCGGTTAGGGTGAACTTGACAGAGGAGCAGCAAGATGTCGCCGAGTGGCTCAAGGACACTTATCTCCCCAACTTCACCAATCTCTCCGACCAAGTGAAATCCGACCTTCAGGGACTTGAGAACATTAGGAAATTGAAGCCTGTTAGTTTCGACCTTTCCACACTGGGCGAGACTGTAAAAAATCTGTGGGACCAAGTCACCTCTTGGTTCTCTTGGCCCAATTTGACTAATTGGATTCTCTTGATGGTGGGACCATTGGTGGGATTAGTCATTGTTAAATCTTTGCTAGAACGCCTGTTTCAAGCGCGGCAGTACCGTGTTACCACTATGATGGCTATGTCCTCCACCTTTGATACCCCCAACAGCGACCATTCTGATGGCCATACCCCATCCTGGCCGCCTCGGGCGGGGCACTCGGGAGCGAGGTTTGTAGCTAAGTGCGCAGCTGTGTCCCGGGTATAACGGGCGACGCCAGCAGTCATAATTTTTGTCTCAGGTAGGTCCCTAAGGCAGAGTCATAGTTGTGGCCAGACTTGACTCTAGCCAATGCATGGGGACGCCTAGTGACGCCTCCGACTCTGGTTAATGCTATCCCTGCCCCCGCCTTTGTCCCCCAGTTGCAAGGCAAAGCACTGCAGGGAGAGTCATGTTGTTTCCAGCTCACGGACTCTCCTGTCTCCATATGAGGTGAGCATTCTGGTCGGTGCTAGAGGCTCCGCCGCTAAATGGCTGAGACCTAGTCCAGACTCCCCAAAGCACCGGAACAAATTGTGAGCCATCTGGGTTCACGGGAGCACACTCATCACTGGGGACACTGGGTCGATATAAATAATAAAGGGGGAGATGTGGAGAGCCGTCTCCCGGGACGGGCATAGCGCATGCGCTGTAAACCTGCTCCAAAGTCCCCCCGCCCATCGAATGAGCCAAGATGGCGCCCATATCCTGCTTCCGCTTATGACGTGCACACTCACTATTCCTATCTGCCAATTGAGTGCATATGCGCGGCGCTAGATCATTGGTTATGAGTAGAGTACTTAAGAGTTTGCCCAAGCGAACCTCGGAGAGACAGCCCACTAGGAGCCGTACCTGACGGCCACATCGAGGCTGCTCTCCCGCGAGGCACTCTGCCCCGCGTGGAAACCTGTAACAGAGAATGCTTATCTAGCTTCAGTAAAAGACTTGCTCTCGCAACCGCCGTGTGGCTCGAGTCGTGACTTCCAGCCAGGTCAGTTTGCGTGGTCTGCATCTCTCTCTCTCTCATCCCTTGTTTCTCCCCTCGCCGGCCGGGGAACAGGGGTCGAGCGGGGCGGCGCCGGACATCCAATGGGCTCATCAGTATCTCTACGTGGTTGAGCAAAGAATCAGAGAGCTTGAAGACCACTCAATAGAAATTTCCTTAACTGAAATGCAGAAGAAAAGAATGAGGAAAACAGAACATAACATCCAAGAACTAAGGAACAATTCCAAAAGGTTTAACATATATGTAAATATGATTACAAGAAGGAGAATAAAGAGAATATAGCAGAAGAAATATTTGAAGTAATAATGGCCAAGAACTTTCCCTATATTAATGACTTACCAAACCAATGATCCAGGAAATTCAGAGACCACCAAGCAAGATAAATAGTTCCACCCCCCCAATAAAAGAATACAACTAAGCATATCATATTCATCTGCAGAAAACAAAAACAGAGGGAAAATCTGGAAACAAGTCAAGTGAGAGGAGGAGGTAACACCTTAATATGGAGGAACAAGGATAAGAATTAAAGCAAACTTTATGTTTGTTTGTTTGTTTGTTTATATACATATTCACAAACAAGAGGAAGGTGTAGTGAAATATTTAAAATTTTTTGAAAAAAACAACCATATAGAATCCTATATGCTGCAAAATTATTCTTTAAGAGTGAAAGAGAAATAAAGTTTTTCTCAGGCAAAAAATCTGCAAGAATTCATTGTCAGCAGATCTGCTCTGTAAGAAATGTAAAAAGAAGTTATTCAGGCATAAGGAAAATGATATAGGTCAGAAAATTGGATCTACAGAAAGAAAGAAAGAATACCAGAAAAGGAATAAATGAAAGTAAAATAAAATATTTTTATTCTTAATTTACCTAAAAGTTAAATGTTAGTTTAAATAGTGAAGGAAACAGTGTATTGACTTATTAGAGCATATGTATAAGTTAAAATAATGCCAACAAAGTCACAAGGGATAGAAGAGAGGAATTGGGAATGCTCTGTTAAAAGTTACACACACTACACACGAAGTGGCATAGTATTCTTTGAGGTGGTTTTAGATTAATTAAAAGTATTTATTGTAAATTCTAGAGCAAAGACTACATTTTTCAAAAGAAGTAAAACTGATAGCTTAAGAGAGGATATAAAATTGAATCATATAAAAGGCTTAATTAAAAACAAAGAAGACAGAAAAAGAGAAAAAAATAAAGAAAAAATGAAATGAACTAAAAACAATTATTAACCTAACTGTATAAATAATCACTTTAAATGTGAATGGTCTAAATACACCAAATAGAAGTCAGATATAACAAAATAAATTTAATAAAAAAATAAACAAACCAAATCCAAACTCTATATTGTCTATAAGAAACCTACTTTAAAAAGTAAAAGGATGCAAAGCAGGTATACCATGCTGATACAAATAAAACAGACAAATAGAACTTCATAACAAGGAAGGCTATCAGAGATAAAGAGGGGAAATGCATAATGATGAAGTGATCAATTCTCCAAAAATACAAAAATCTTGAATGCATTTGTATGTAACATCAGAGCATCAAAATGTGTGAATCAAAACCTAGTAAAAATGAAAAAAATAAATAGACAAATCCACTATTAGTATTGGAGATTTCAACAACCCTCTGTCAAAAAACAACCCTCTGTCAGTAGTTGATAGACCAAGCAGTTGGACTATCAGTAAGGATATGACCAGAACAGCACTGTCATCAACTTGATCTATTTGTTATTTTTAAAGTACCCTATCCAACTCATCTAAAATACTCCATCCAACTCATCTAAAATACTCCATCCAACTCATCTGAATAACAATCTTTTCTCATGGACGAGTTACCAAAATATATCACATTCTGATCATAAACCACACCTTAGCAAATTTAAAAGAAAATAAAACTAAAATGTTCTTAGGCCACAAGGGAATTAAATGAGAAATAAGCAGCATAAACAAAGCTGGAAAATCCCAAAATATTTGGATATTGAACAGAATACTTCTAAATAACCCACGGGTCAAAAAATGATATCACAAGGGAAATTTTGAAATACTATGAACTAAATGAGATTTGAGAATGAAAAAACAACATATCAAAATTTGTGATAGGCAAGGGAAACAATGTTTAGAGGGGAATGTATGGCATTAAAATGCATAATTTAGAAAAAAATAAATGGAGAGATAGTCCATATTCATGAAATGGAAAACTCAATATTAAAATACCAATTTCTCCAAACTTGATCAATAGATTCAAAGCAATTCCACTCAAAATCCCAGCAAGCTATTCTGTAGATATCAACAAACTGATTCTAAACTTTATATGGAAAGGCAAAATACTTTGACTATCCAACACATTTCTGAAGGAGAAAATCTATGTGACTTTGCATTTGATGATGAGTTTTTAGATAGAACACCAGGAACATAATCAAAAAGGAAAAATTAAAGTTGAATTTTATTAAAACTGAAAATCTTTTTTTTTTAAGACACTGTTAAGAGAATGAAAAGAAAAGTGACAGATTAGGAAGCATACTTGCAAAATGCCTATTTTATAAAGGACTTGTATCCCAAATATACAGAGAACACTTAAAAGTAAATAATAAAATAAAACATTAGAAATAGTTGAACAGCAAAGACTATATACAGATGAAAAATAAGCATATGAAAAGATACTCACTATCAAGCATCATTAGGGAAATGCAAATTAAAAGAAAAGTGAGATATTATAACACACCTATTAGAATGACTCAAATCCAAAAATCTGACAATACTGTCAACATCCTTGACAATGCTGTCAAGAAGGTGGAGCAAGAGGAGCTGTCATTTGTTGTTGGTGGAGTGCACATTGTTACAGTTCAAAAGATAATTTGGCAATTTCTTACAAAGCTAACCATACATTTACCATATCATCCAGGAGTCATACCTCCAGGTATTTACTCAACAGATCTGAAAATGTTTGCCCAGACAAAAACTGCACTCAAATGTTTATAGCAGATTTATTTATAATTGTCAAAATCTGGAAGCAATCAAAACGTCCTTCAGTAGGTGAATGGATAAACAAATTGTTGTACATATGTACCATGGAATTCTATTTAGCAATTAAAAGGAATGAGCTATCAAGCCATACCCAATACACATGAATCTTAAATGCATATATTTAAGTAAAAGAAACCAGCCCACATGGCTGCATCCTGTACAATATCATTTATATGACATTCTGGAAGAGGCAAAACTAAAAGATGATACACAGGGTTGTATACATGAATTATGGGAAATATTTTTAAGGCAGTGAAACTGTTTTGTATGATATTGGAATGGTGGTTACATTAAAATATGAGTATTTGTCTAAACCCACAGTAATTAAAAACACAAAGAGTGAACCTTAATATATAAAGATTTGACTAAATATATTACAAATGTAAGAAACAACCTCACCGAATGGGGTTGGTAGAAAATGCACTGACATAAGTAACTTTGGAAATGAGTGGAGACTGTAAGAATGAAGGCAAAAGGAACTGTATATAGCATTGTACTCTAGTTGATAAAATTTGTTTCCCTTGGGGCTAAGAGTTAGCATTTTGAATCCACTACATGTATGCACTAGAATTAAACAATTAGGTAAATGGAAGGCAGATAGTAAAAACCCGGTTTCTCACTATTGGAATGGGTGTTTACAAACAACGAAGAGGGAAAAAGCTAGAATGGTCTATGTGATAGTAAAGTATTAGAGTTGAACTCATATTTAGCTTAATATAGGTACAGATTTCTACATATAGATATGTGTTTATACATGGATTAATATACAGACATACATTTTCATTGAGAGGGCCTAAAAGTAACAACACCCAGGTAACAATCATATCCATTGCTCTAATTTGGGTATTTTATATAATGTTCCAATAAAGGGAACCAGGGCTTCTTAGAGAAAAGCTGGTTCTAGAACCAGTGAAGGAATTATACAAAATGAGCCTGGAGCATTTGAGTAGTCCCAGAGAGTAATGAAGTGCCTCCCCTAACCAGAGAATAACACAAACCACCCAACAATGGGGATATGTCAAAGGACACACGAGCCCACTGAAGAAGCTCCCAATGGCTCAAACTGGAACAATTTGATCAGAAACGGACATAAGGTAGTATGGGATTATAATTTAAAGAATAAGATAAAAATCCAAGAGTCTGCATGGTTATGTAAATGATTGAAATAAATAAATGGGGGAGAAGAGACAAACATCTTATGAAAAATAATTCAAAATAATTTATGAGCCATACCCACTCTTTAAGTGTGGGGTGTGCATGGAGACTTCCTTTCAAACAGTGCAATATGGAAAAACGGTAAAAATAGTAACTATACAGTGGAAAAATCTGACAAATACTACCTCAGCCAGATAATCAAAGTTAACAACAGTAATAAGTCATATTAATAGTAGGTACCCTTGAATTGACTGATGACAATGACACTTAGCCTCTGGGGCCTTCCTCCCCAAAACCCATAAACCCAGTCTAATCACAAGAAAAACATCAGACAATTCCAGTTGAGGGGCATTCTACATAGAATCTGACCAGTACTTCTCATAACTGTTAAGGTCCTCAAAAACAAGAAAACTGTGAGAAAATGTCACAGTAAAGAGACATGGCAACTAAATGTAATGTGGTATCCTGGGATCATCCTAGAATACAAAAAAACATTTGGTTAAAACCATGGAAATAGGAATAAAGTATGGATTTTAGTTAATAATTTTGTATCAGTAATGGTTCAATTATTGTGACAAGTGTACCATATTCGTGTAAGACGATTGGGAAAACTGAGTGTGGGTATATGGGAACTCTTTGTACTATCTTGGACATTTTTCAGTAAATTTAAAACTATTCTAAAACAAAAGTTTATTTTAAATGAGTGAAGACACAGATCAACCAATTAAAGTGTATGGATTTTAATTTGACTCTGATTTTTTTTTTAACTATGACATTTAAGAGTTCATTGGCATTTTAGGACTTACTGTTAATTTTTTGGATAATAACTGCTTCTTTTTAAAGAGAAAATATCTTTTTATAGAAAGGCAAACTGAAATATTTATTGGTAAAATAATTTAATGCAGGGACTTGTTTAGCATTAAGAGTGGAGGTAGGAAATTGGATGAGGGTATAGATTAAGCAGGATTGGCCAGGAGTTGAGGGCTGCTAAAATTGAGTTACAGTGCACAGGGGCTCATGATATTGAACTCTCTACTGTTGTACATGGTTGACATTTATCAAAAGGAAATGTTTAAAAAGTGCTTTAAAAGGAAAAATGCACAAATTCTCCACTATTGTTGTGAGAGACTAAGAGTAAACAATTAAAACAGATGGTCTAAATTTTCCCCCAAATTAATAAAGAGCAGTTTGGCAAAAATACTTCAAATTTTCACGAACCTGGACTCTTTGGAATATAATTATCTGACTATGTTCAGCCAATGAATAAATAGATAAAACTGCCATTCACTAACAGACCACCTGAGGTGCCGACCTTGTCACCATACATTGAATTCCTATCTGCATAAGGCACTAAAGCCAAGATAAAGACTAGTAATATACACAGAAAGGAGGAGGAGGAAGACCAGGAGGAAGAGGGGGTTGAGAAGGAGAAGAGGAGGAGAGAAGAGAGGAGGAGGAGGAGACAGAGGGGGAGGAGCAGGTAAGGGAGGAGAAGGAAAAGGAGGAAGGGGAGAAGGAGGAGGAGGCGACAAAAGCCTGAGCTAATACGAAATTAAACTAAGAGATGACAAGTAGCAGCTAGATGCACGTTATGCAATGCCATGTGGGGGCACAGGGACTGAGTATGGAGGGAAGTACACAGAGGCATGTCAAACACGGAACTCGCTGCATCTTCAGAAACATTGCAAATAATTGGTAGGCGGTCTGTTTACTTTAAGATTTGCAAGTCTATTTAAGATGAAAGTATAAGTGGCTGCTAAACATTAATTCCTTTTACCTTTTTCTTACACCAGCAAAAATCACTCTTTAAAGATATGTTATACTCATTAAGGACACTACATGCAATCATGCACACCCATACACAAGGCATTTTAGATTAAAAATAGAGAAGATGACATATCAAATCTACACATCAAACCTATGAATAAATGAAATGGATATTTTGAGAGGAAAGATAGAACCTCTATGAAATCATAGACAGAGAAAGCTCTCAGGTATTCCTGAAGCTCAGGTTGTATAATACAGAAAGGTTTAAAATTATTCTGGCTTTAGGTTTTTACATGTCATTAATACTACCACTTCAAGTCGTCTCAAATTAGGCTTCCCAGCAGTTAAGTTCACATTTTCCTTGCTTCAAGGAAAGAATGAAAAAAATGTGAGACAAAAAAAGATTAAAATATAACATTTTAAGAAGTGCTGAAATATGGGAACATAGGGCAAGAGGAAAGAAATATAACAGAATATAGAAAGATATTGAATTGAGATTCTGTGGCTCTACAGATGTCATCTCACGCCTATATTTTTCGGCCTTGTGGAGATTAGTAATAGTTGAAGATGTATAAAATTATAAACTATGTGGACAAAGGGGACAAGCCTCTTTATACTGGTGTCACAGATTCTAGAGAGAGAGACCAGTCACTAGTTGACTCTTGAGTTAAAGATTTTTTTTTTTTTGATTAGAGATGCTGTTCCAGATTTACAGATGAATCATGCATAAAATGCATAAAATACAGAGTTGTCATATACCATTCTATTATTAACACTTCTCACTGGTATGGTATATTTGTTACAATTCATAAAAGAACATTTGTATTAATAACCATAGTCCATCATTTACCATAGAGTTTGTGTTGTACAGTCCCGTATATTTTTATTGTAGTAATATATCTACAACCTAAAATTTTCCCTTTAATTGCTTTACATATATAATTCAGTGCTGTTAATTATGCTCACAATGTTGTGCTACCATCTTCACCATCAATTATCAAAATTTTATAATCAACCCAAACAGAAACTCTGTACAACTTAAGCATTAAAGAAGGCATCTCAATGAAAAAGGGGAAAAGGACTACCCTTACAAAGATTTATGCTACTGAGACATATGGGGGAAAGTTTGTAATTTAAATTCATGTATCACATATGTGATATTTTGCTCTGTTTTAGAGTTCATCCACACATATTTCCATGCTATGTGCCATTATTTATGAGTATGGGAATATTTGAGCACAAGTTTTGATAACCACAATTTTTTCCAAACCGAGTTTTCACTCTTTAAAAAAAAAAAAAAGTATAAATCTGTGGATCAAAACACAGTAATTGACTGAGGCTGATTTGAGTTGTGGAAGTTAAGGGGAGAGGCAAGCATTCTTAAACATCTGGAAACCCAGGATACAATCACAAACATTATTGTGATGTGAATCATGATGATTTATATTATCAGAGAGACACAAGAAGATCTATTCATGAACGCCTGGAAGATAACCAAGCTTAAAGGACTGAATATGGTGAAAGAGGACGAAATTGTTTCTTCAATGTGGTTTTCTTGCCAAGAGTTTCATTTATTACACAAAGAAAATGAGATAGATGTGATGGATTTAGTGATTGCTAAGGCTTTTAATACATTGCCTCAATGCCATCTTACCGAATATTGAATTCAAATTGACATAAAAATGAACATTATCACCTCAAAGAAAAGATAAGTCTAGCTGAGAGAAGATAAATAAGAATGCTGATCAAATTGAAATGTAAGGGAAGTGATTAAAACAGTAAAGATGGAAAAGTCAATATTTGGCTGATTTTTCCTTACAAATGTTTCTCCCCTGAGCATATAGGATGTTCACATGAGTGATATGTCCCACCTCCTTTAATAAGAATGCCTTGGAAGAAGAGGCAATATGCAGACTATAACAGATGCAAAGCCACGGTCTCCTTCTGTAGTGGTTGATGGTGACCTTCAGAAGAAATAAGCAAATAGCACATGCATTGGCCGATGAGACTGGAAAGAAAATTCACCACCCAAAATGGCATGCAGAACTTTATCAGGATAAAGATCAGCCCAAATGCGAGATGTCTCAAGAAAGGTTAGGAGTGGAACTGACAGCCCTTAGTTGTCTTCTAGGCATATAAGATGAAGTCAAATATATTTTGCAATTCAGATTTAGCTGTACCACAGTGTATTTGAAATGGTTTAGGTGAAAAATCATAGCTGCATAAAGAACCAGGATTTCAATACAGGGAGAAGCATTTTAATAATGAACTCATAGAGGAAATAAGAAATTTATCATGAAGGAGCAAGTGGGGAATGGCATCAGCACAGTTAATTGGGAAGTCTTTTCTTAATTGAAGTATATTGTTATATCCCATGAACATTCGTGGTGTGTAGCACCAAACCTTGCTCTCTTCTTATGGACAGGCTATGTGGACAAAGGGGAGATTTGTCTCCATTCAAGGCGGGGGGGGGGGGGGTAGTTGAAAAGAGTGTTGCAAAGGAAGCTGAGTAAGAAATAAATTCTCTGATGACAATTTAGGAAGGTTTAGTAGGCATGTAAATGACCTTCCTCTAATAAGGGCAAGAAGGAAATTATGGTCTTGAGTTAAACCCCCCCTAAAAAGGGCTTTGACACCACTTTTTTTCAATTTTAAAAGCAAATGAGGGAATACTAAAGGCCCTACTTAGAGTAGCCAAGTGTAATATTTCTCACTCTAAATGTTAGGCCATAAATAAAAATTTCCTAATCTAACTCCACTTTTCTTCATCTGGCTTTAAGACAGAGGTCATAAATTGGCAGCTCACAGGTGAGTCTGGCCTATCAGATCTGTCCCCAGAATTAAAATAAATGTGATGTTAATTTTAAAAATTGGGAGAGAAATCATAATTTCTGGCTCTTCTTAGAAACAAAAAAGACCAGCAATCATAGGGAAAATACCACCTAGCAATATTTAGAGGGAGCCAAGCAGCCATACCCAGCTTTAGATAAAGCAGCCCTTACCATTTCCAGATATTTCCCATCTGGATCACTTTTTCCTTTTCCTTTTACTGCCCGAATCTGCCATTTGAGAGTTTAAGTCATGCAAAACTATATCCTTGATGGTATATTAAACTTTTTTGAGTAGAAAATAATTTTTCATCAATATTTGATATGCAATCTTTTTCAAGTTCTAGGTGCATGTACGGAGCAATTTGCTACATTAACATAGAATTTTCTATATCTAAAACCAAGGGTCATTACATAACTGGCTTAAGACACTATCCAAATGCACCTGCTTAGGATCTAGGAAAAAGGAACAGGATTCCACAGTCCTTTCAAAACTTAAAAAAGAAGAAAATCACATCATTCAATCAATCATCAAAAAGAATGCTTGTACTCTTCTAACTTGAACAAATTTGTAACATTTGCCACTCTACTACTCTTCTTGGCTAAACTTCCATAATTTTCCTTGACTTGGTAAAGGTAAGTTTCCTTATTTATTCTCTAAAAAACTGAAACAATAAAGGCTTCCTGTCTACGTACAATTTTGGCAAGAGATAGAAAGTGTATAGAGAATTGACAAGCTAGTAGGTGTAAAAAGGACAATAGCCTAGAGAATAAAGCGAGACTCTGAGGATCCATTTAGCAATAAACATTCCCTCATTTCTGCTGTGTGCTGCAGCCAAATCCAGCATCTCATAGACAATTAAAATTTTAAATGATCCACCTGGTTATGTGGTCTTCTTAGGACTATATCGTGCTCTGCTGGCTTCTAGAGCAAAACCTATCTTGTCCATTCCAAGTCTAACCCCAACCATGGGACAGATTCAGAGAGACAGAGAGAGAGAGCCTGATCAGCATTTCTGCTCTGAGCGCTGGCGTTCTGGATCTCCTACAAAAGCTTCTGAGATCCTTCAAGAGAATTCAGCCATAAAACCAATCATTTGCTGAGGTTGCCACAGGGCAATAAAAACTTCACTGGCTTGATTCTAGGAGCACTTCTGGCAGTTTTCCATAAAGCAGGGTTAATAGGGCAGCTGTGACAGAATCGTGAGCTAGAAGCTGCCTGGGAAGTTCTGGCCTAGGCTCCCAATCAGGCGCCTCTGGCACCCTCACCACAGGCAGCCCAGATGCCCCAATTAGGCACTAGCAAAGAGCAAGCTGAGCAAATACATCAGTGTGAGATGACTCCACAGGGAAAGAGGTAAATTCAAATTGATGAGAGCCCTGGAGCTGCTGCAGTCAAAAGCTCAGGTACACCAGCAAGGATTCCTGGAGGAAATGAGATCTTGTTGAGTATGTGTGAGGACTGCCAAAAGAATCAGGACATCAGAATATTCCCAACACTCCAGAGAATGGTTGTCTCTGCTATGCTGGAAGGCCCGGAATCACTGAGAGAATCACCTACTACAGAAAGCAAAGGGCTCAGAGGTAGTTAGACGGTGGAGGGAATGAAAATGCAAATCATGCAATATGTAGGGATTGCATACATCTGCTTATTTAAAAGAAAGCACAAAACACAGTAACTGAGAAAGTAATGCAATGATATTAAATAATGCAGTTTATTGTATTTATGTCATTATTTTCTTTTTAGTTAGAATGAGATTATTTTACTTTATTTGCTCGCATTTTTAATAGCACAATTTGGCTTCACTTCTCTGGGAAGTCCTATTTTTATCAATCATGAATTAGAAGTTTTTTAACACATCATGAGCAATAACCCAGAGGCAACATATTCACATTTTCCCTCATCCATAGATTTTTTTTCAGCAATTATTCAATTACCAGATGCTGACTGGGGACATTACAGAATGTGCTATATATTTAAAGGAAGGATAAAAGGAAAAAATTGGGAAAGTCCAAGAGGTCTTTTACAGTAAAACCAATTTTAGTCAAACTTTCCTTTAAATACTGACCTGTTTGAATAAAATTTTTCTTACTTAGACTTTCTACAATTAATTTGGTCATTGCTTAATGTTTATAGAGTATTTAAAAATTTCCTAGTGTTTCACTACCACTGCTTAGTTCTTCTTTACAACTTTCCCCAAAGGGGCAAATAGTGAAACTTCTCACCAGAAACAGAACAGGAAATTCTGAACTGCCATGAGAAAGGATATTCTTAAAAGGCATTTTGGGTGGTAAAGGTAGTAAGGAAGTCAGTTGCTGATCCGTTTTACAGACTCAATTTGAAGTAAATTTTGCCAACATTTATTTGAACTCAACTGTGACAATAACCTTCCATAGTTTAATTATGGTTAATTGTAACAAATCCTGGCAAATAAATTGAGTTTAATAAGAGCCTTGAGGTCAGCGAGTCAAGAGTTGGAAGGACCTGAAGTGATCAGCAAGTTCAGAATTGGTCTGAAAGGTAGGCCTTCTTAGGCAGATGGGTATTGACTTAAAGTTCTCCAAATACTCCATTTCTCCAGACCTTTCCAGTTTAAAGTCTTTTGATACAGAAATATTGTTGTCCTATGTCCAGACAAAATATGCCAAGCTTTAGAATAAGCCCCTTTCCTCTGGTTTAGCCCTCACAGGAAATGGAGAAATTTAGTTACAAAATACTCGTAAACTTAAAAAGTGATATTGTCCCACATTCCCTGACTTCGTGCTTTTCCACAGAAGAGCTCGTTCATTAGAGTACATGCCCTTGACCGAGCATTTCACTTCCTTCCTTCAAACTCCATTTGGATTGGTTAGAATAATTCCTAGATATCATACCAAGGCATAGACAGTTTTTAAAAAGAGTGGTAATAGAGGTAGACAGAAGCTAATATTGAACTTAATAAAATTACAACGGTACCATCACAATGCAATTATATAAACAAGCATTGAATGAGTCTCTGCTGTCTGATTAACATGCAGTGGGTTGCGCATGGGGAAAAAAAAAAGTGGCTCCTACCTGCAAGAAGATTAAACTGTATTACAGAGATACATGTGGTAACAAGGTGAATAACCATACAACCAATTTAAGATAGATGAAAAGTGAGTAGTTCAGGTATCTAGAAGATAAATGCAAAGAAGTCCATGTCAGGGAAGAAGTATCCTAATAGAAGAGATACAACTTGAACTGCACTTGAAGGAAAGCCTTGTATAAGAAGAGAAGGGAAGGAATGCACATTCTCAATAAAAGAGCCAACAATTAAAAAAAAAAAAATTAGAGTGGCTTATTCTTAAGCCAGTGATGGAAAATGCTGACATGGAACAGGGTGTTCACACTGGAGACAAAAGGAGTTTAAATTAGATATATTAGGGAACACTTTTCCTTCAGTCTTGTGTAGAGAATGCAGCTGTTCAATATGTGAATTTTGACCTGGTTTGAAGATGAGTGAAATTAAATGGGAGCAATGGCACAGGGGTGGGAAATCAGCAACCTAAGGGATAACAAAGACACACACAGGTTTACTGAGAAACAGAGTTGGGATAATATGAAAGAAGTGGTTTGATGAAAGAATATTTTAAGATACAAGAGAAGAAAATCAAAATAGGTAAAGAAAATCCATTAAAGGTAATATCCATAATAGCAAGGATCATAGACAGGCAAAGACTATGCATACTTAAGGAATACTTATTACAGAGCAAATCTACCTTCTCCCTAACTGCTGTAGAATCCTGGTCTCCCTAGTTTACTCCCTAAGATTTCTTTCTTGACCCTCTTCTTTTCTTGGCTACTCTACAAACTCGCCCTGGGTATGCTTATTTGTTCCCTGGCTTCAACTGTTTAGAATATACACACTTTTTAAAACAGATTTGGGTCCTTCATTTACATTTCTGTTGAACTTGAACTCTGCTGTGTGTCACCAATAGATGTTTCAAAGACTGTCCCTCATTTTCAATACATCGAAACCAGAATTCCCACTTTTCTTCCAAATCTAGACTCTTCAGCTCTCTTCTGTTGTCCTCTATCCTGAGGTTATTATATGGTTTAAGTCTATTTTTTTTCACCAGGATCCTTATAGCCACTTACCAAGCCCATTTTCCTCCAACTTCTCCCATTTTAAATCTATATTGAAAACATGTGAATGATAAAGCCATTATGCTGCTACAAAACTGTAATGTTTTGTTTTGTTATGTTTGGGTTTTATTTTTATTATTACTATTATTTTGCCTCTAGAACATATTCCAAACTCCATGCATAACATCTAAAACCCATTCCCTCCTTTCAGTCTTCTGTTGGACTTGTCATCAGTCTTAGTGTCTCCAGTTCCAGAATAGAAACCATACATCCTAATACTGAGACATGACTATAGCTATTAGTCATATCTTAAAAATCCTCTTCAGCACTGTTCTCTTGGAAATTTTTCTATTTTTTCAAAGTCCTGCTCAGATGGCATCTTCATCTTTGACCACTCACCCAGATTTAATCACTTAAGTGTTCTAAGCAATCACTATACTTACAAAGAATTCTATGGTAATTTCAAAACTACAGGATTTCTGATCCACAAGTTTCAGACACATAGCTGCTCAATAAATGTAATGAATTTTTAATTGTGACCTTTCTTCTAACCTAGGAAAAGATTACAATTTCCTGAAGAGAGTAATTCCTAAAAAAAGGAATAATTTGTGACTGTCCAAATTTTTTATGACTCTGTAAATTTCTTCCTATTCACAGTCTCTATGGTGCCAGCCACTGAACACCAAAAATAAAATCTAATTACATGGTTTCTAGGACACAAAGAGAAACCAATAACAAATTGATTGAACTCAATGACAGTGCTCATATATTCAGTAGCTGCTCTAAGCATGTTACATACACAGATTTATACTATAGCTATTTTTTCTACATTGGAAATAATATTTGGAAAAAATAGAAAACCAGACTCCCATGCAGTTTAGAGTTTTTAGGAAAAGTGGAGGCAGAAGGAACAACTGATAGCAAACTTTCCAAGACTCAGATCTTTGTAAGAGTAAATGAAATAGTGTATGCAGAAAAACTGGCATGTAGTTACCTATTTTGATTATTAATATGATTGTAATTGCATTATCTATAAACTGTGGGAGACAGAGAGGAGAGAAGATGGATTGGAGAATCAGAACACAACTAGATCTAGGCATTTGCCAACTCTGTGACCTATGATAATTACTTGACTGTCATCCTTCTTTTTAAAATGTATCTATAATTACCATTAGCTACAACCTGATAGTGTTAAAATGAGATAGATGTAACTAACATAAAACCTGGCACACAGCAGATACTATAAAAAGTTGTTTCGCTCTGCGTGCAAAAGGCCAAATTCTCAATCACTTTTATTTTTATTAGTGTAACTTCTTATAAACATAATAGGTCCTCTACTAAATATATTAGAATTTAATAGCTCATTTCCTTAGAAAACATATAAAATTCTCAGTGTTAGTTCTGACTCGAGGCCCATCAGAACAGTGTTTGGATTTCAAGTTTTCTAAAATAATAAATAAATAGGAAGATCCATCTGAGTGACACAGGATTATGCTACTATAGAAAAGTATTTCAAAGCATAGCCTCCAAGATCACACAAATGATTCAAAAGTCCTTAAAACCTCCAGTAATTATTGCTCTGTTTTCCCTAAAATTAAAAAAAAAAAAGGTCCATATTATAACTTAATGGTCAATGTTTTACCAATCATATCTGGATTTAGTTTAAGGAGCACTGAACCCATCACTTACCAACCCTCTTTCCACTGAAGGAGCCTGTGGTGGTTTGAATGTATTATGTCCCCCAGAAAAAGCCATATTCTTTGATGCAATCTTGTGGGGCAGACATATTAGCGGGGATTAAGTTGGAATATTTGGACTAGGTTGTTTGCATGGAAATGTGCCCCACCCAACTGTAGGTGATAACTCTGATGAGATATTTCCATGGAGGTGTGGCCCCACCCATTCAAGGTGGGCCTTGATCAGCGGAGCCATATAAGTGAGCTGACAAACACAAGGAACTCAGTGCAGCTGAGAGTGAACTTTTGAAGAGGAGCTACAGCCAAGAGGAACACTTTGAAGAAAGCACAAGAGCTGCAGATGAGAGACATTTTGAAGACGGCCGTTGAAAGTAGACTCTTGCTCCGGAGAAGCTAAGAGAGGACACATACCCCAAGTGCAACTAAGAGCGACATTTTTGAGGAACTGCAGCCTAGAGAGGAATGTCCTGGGAGAAAGCCATTTTGAAACCAGAACTTTGGAGCAGACACCAGCCACGTGTCTTCCCAGCTAACAGAGGTTTTCCGGACACCATTGGCCATCCTCCAGTGAAGGTACCTGATTGCTGATGTGTTTGTTACCTTGGACATTTTATGGCTTTAACTGTGTTACCAAACAAACCCCCTTTTATAAAAGCCAGTCCATCTCTGGTGTTTTGCATTCCAGCAGAATTAGCAAACTAGAACATAGCCCCTCTCTTACTAGTTTGTGGAAGTTTCCAGTTCCTTTGAACACCCACCTCTTCATGTTTATTCAGAAGATGCTTGCTTCTCTGCAAGAAAAGTTACTGTTTCCTCTACTTTTGTAGCACCTGCTAAGGCTAGTTCTAGCCAGTTCAAGTCCCTGGAGTATGTTCAGTCAGGAGAAGCCCTGACCTAAAGTCTCCTTTGCCTAATTATAATAGCAAAAATCACTCCCACTGATTATGCTAAGTTGCTGTTCCAGTTTGCTAACGTTGCCAGAATGCAAAACACCAGAAATGGATTGGCTTTTATAAAAGGGGGTTTATTTGGTTACACAGTTACAGTCTTAAGGCCATAAAGTGTCCATCAACAAAGGGTACCTTCACTGGAGAAAGGCCATTGGCATCCGGAAAACCTGTTAGCTGGGAAGGCACGTGGCTGGTGTCTGCTTGCTCCCAGGTTGTGTTTCAAAATGGCACTCTCCAAAATGTCTGCATCAGCTTCCAATGGCCATCTTCAAAATGTCTGTCTCAGCTCCAGCTAGCTGTGAGCTCCTTCTTTCTGAGCTTATATAGTGCTCCAGTAAACTAAACAAGGCCGATGCTGAATGGGCAGGGCCACACCTCCATGGAAATTATCTAGAGTTATCAGTTACAGTTAGGAGGGTCACATCTTCATGGCCACTGAACCAATAGGTTCCAACCCAGTCCCCACTAATACATCTGCCCCCACAAGAGTGCATTGAAAAATATGGCTTTTTCTGGGGGACATATTATATACAAAACAGCACAGCTGCCATTTTTGAACATGCAGTTCATGAAGTAGTATGGTTTGGAACCCAGCATGCTTCCTCTTTGGCCCAAACCCACATCATCTCAGATCCCCATCCTTAGCCACTCCCTTAAGCCTGCCTTCCCCAGTTGGTATGAAACCCCAGCTCCCATTTTGCTCAGGGAGACTGATCCAGGTTTGCCTCTGGTCCCCTTGCTGGTCGACCACTCAATAGTCTTTCTCTTCTCAAAATCCTGGTGTCACAGCACTGATTTCAGTACACATCAGGCAACAAGTTGAAGTCTTGAGAACAACTTCCCATTGTTTTAATCTTACTCTTACTGGTTTAGATATACAGCCATAACATTGTATAACAATTCTGAAAAAATAGGGACAAAAGTATGAGTGTAAAGAGGAGTGAAGAAAAGAGAAAAAGAGCTCCTACTTTAGTAAATTTTAATCATAAAAAAGTCCTGTTAAATTTATTTGCATGATCTATTTATTTCTCATTATCACTTTATAACTAATAGAGCAGAAATAATGGTAACTATATATTTTTGTTTTTCTTTCAGTTGTAACCAAAAACTCAGAATATCTTTAATAATAGACCATATGAATTTTACCTTAGTGGAATCAGTATTACAAGGTGATTAAATGGAGCAATTTTCACAGATTCTGATTTCTAGATAATCTTCCTAGACTTGCTAGAGGAGACCTTTCTCACTGATTTTTTTTTTTTTTTTTTTTTTTTTTTTAATTTTTATTTCAGGTCAATTAACTAGTGAAATGGAAGAGGACATCAAATTTTCCTTTTCTCCCACCAGGACTTATTTTCTTCAACATCTCCTCTCTCGAAAATCTCATTTATTATGATCAGAAAAAGTAATTTTGATTAATGACCTATCTGAAGAAAAATAAGTTTGATTAATCAGTGTTTTCCCATGGAGTCTCATTTTTAGAGCAAGGCCTCCTTATGCCTGTTTATCAGTATTTATGATCTCTAAGTAGTTGCTAAGCTTCCTAAATACACTGATTATAAGTTTGTCATGATTCATTGATTTAAAAGTGTTTTGTATAGTTTTACAGAAGAACAATTTGATATAAAATATCATCTGTAATACTGCCTTTCTTACAGGTCATAACTTTTGTACAGTTGAATCACAATCTGTTTCTCTTATGTATATTGACTATTGTGAACATAATTACAATTAGATTCACTGAATGATAACATATGCTGCTGGTCCTACCCTTTCAGGATGATAATAGACAGTAGCAGAGGGAGAAGTGCTATAAATTTACTATACTATACTATAAAATTTAGTTGACCAAAAAATTCCAGTGAAGGGCATTTGATTTAAATTCAGTATTGATTAAATACATACTTAAAATTAGTAAGAATATTTATATCACTAAAGTGCTGCACAATTTAAAAAAGACTTTCACATAAAAAAATCAGTTAATACAATAATCCTAAATGTTAAGTACTGATGACCTTATTATCCTTCTTCATATGTAAAGAGACTGAAGCCCAGAGAAGCAATATTGGCCAAAATCACAGAACTATAATGAATGCGATGGGATAAGTATTAGATACTAGTTTTTTTTCTTGTAATGACAGCTTTATTGAGATATAATTCACATAACATAAAATTTACCTTTTAAGGTGTACAAGTCAATGGTTTTTAGTATATTCATATAATTGTGGAACGATCACCGCTATCAAATTTTAGAATTTTGTCATCACCCCAAAAAGAAACCCTGTATCCATTAGCAAATCACTTATTTCTCCACAACCAGCAACACTTCCCACCAAACCTCTGACAACAACTAATGTAATCTTTGTCTCTATGAATTTTCCTATTCTGGATATTTCCAATAAATGGAATCACATAATATGTGGCCTTTTGTGTCTGGCTTCTTTCATTTAGCAAAATGTTGTCAAGGTTCATCCATGTTTTAGTATATTTTAGTACTTCATTTGCTTTTATGGACAAAAAATATTCCATTGTATAGATACACCATATTTAATTTATCCATTCATCAGTTAATGGACATTTGGGTTTTTCCACTTTTTAGCTACGATGAATAATGCTGCTATTAACATTTTCATACAAGTTTTTCTCTGGATATTTCTTTTTATTTCTCTTGAGGGAAGAATTCCTGAGTGATAAGGTAACTCTCTTTTACTTTTTGATGACTTGCCAAACTGTTTTCCAAAGGGCCTGCATCATATCACTTTCCCATGAGTAATGTCTGACAGTTCTAATTTCTCCACATCTTTGACATTTGTTGTTATCTTTATTATACCCATCCTATGTGTGAAATGGCATATCATTGTGGTTTTGATGTGCATTTCTCCAATGTCTAATTATGTTAAGCATAACGTTAAGTATCTTTTCATGTTTATTGGCCATTTGTATAACTTCTTTGGAAAAATGTCTATTCAATTATTTTGCAATTTTTAATTGATTATTTATCTTTTTATTGTTGAGGGATTTTTATATATTTCTTATACAAGTCCCTTATAAAACATGATTTGCAAAAATTTTTCCCCTATACTTTGGGTTGCCTTTTCATTTTCTTGAAGGTGTATTCTGAAGCCACAAAAGTTTTTCTTTTTTAAAAAAATTCTGATAAATTCCTATTTATCTACTTTTGGTGTGTCACTTTGCTTATAATGCATCTAAGGTACATGATGCTGGATTCAGTTTACTAATATTTTGTTAGTATTATTATATTTAAATTCGTAAGATGTATTGCTCTGTAGTTTCCTTTTCTTGTGATATCTATGTCTGGTTTTGAGTATCAGGGCAATACTAGTCTTATAGAATGAGTTGGGAAATAAACATTCTTCTATTCTTTGGGAGAGTTTGTGAAAATATTTTGGTAATTCTTTAAGCATTTGGTAGAATTCACTGATGAAGTTATTTGAGTTGATGCTTTTCTTTGTGGGAAGATTTCTTTTTTAGTACTCATCTGATCTCTTTACTTGATATATACCTTCTCTTTTTTCTTGGTCACTCTAGCTAAAGGTTGGTCAGTTTTGTTGGTCTTTTCAAAGACCCAACTTTTGATTTTGTTGATTTTCTCTATTGTTTTTCTAAACTCTGTTTTATTTATTTCTGTTCTAAATTTTATTATTTCTTCTTTCTGTTTACTTTGGCTTTATCTGCTTTTATTTTGCTTATTTCTTAAGGTGAAAGCTAGTTTAATTTGAGATATTTCTTCTTTTCTTATGTAGTTATTTATAAATGTACATTTTCCCTCTAAGTACTGATTTATCAGTATTCCATAGGTTTTGATATGTGGTGTTTTCATTTCATTCATCTCAAAGTATTTTCTCATTTCCATTGTGGTTTTTCTTTGACCCATTAGTTATTTAGGAGTGTGAAGTTTAATGACTACATATTTGTGATTCTCCCAAATATTTTCCTGTTATTGGTTTCTAATTTCATTCTAATGTTACTGGAGAACATACTTAGTATGATTTTAATCCTTTTGAGTTTATTGAGATTTGTTTTAAGACCTCACCTATTGTCCATTCTGCGTGTGAGAAGAATGTATATTCTACCGTTGTTGGGTGGAGGTCTAATTGTTTTATAATGTCTTGTAAGTGTTCTATTTCCTTGGTAATCTTATGCCTAGATGCTCTATCAATTACTGAATTTGGTATTAAAATTCCCAATATTTATTGTTGAATTGCTGGTTTATTCCTTCAATTCTATTATTTTAGCTTGATGTATTTTGGGTTCTGTTGTTAGATGCTTCATGAAGAATTGACCCTTTTATCATTATAAAACATTTGTTTTTTTTTTCTCTTGAAACAATTATTTCTTAAAATCTACTTTGTCTGATGTTAATATAGGCTCTTCATCTCTTTCTGGATTATCATTTCATGGTGAAACTTTTCTCTATCCTTTTACTTTCAATGAATCTGTGTCTTTGAATCCAAAGTGTTTCTCTTGTAGACAGTATCTATTTGGATCATATTTTTACCTATTATGCCAATATGTGGTTTCTTTTTGATTGCAGTGTTTAGTCCATTTAAATTTAATATAATTATTTATGAAATAGGATTTATGTTTGACATTTTTATTTGCTTAGTATATGTCATTCCTTTTCTTCCTCTATTCCTCCATTAGTGCATTCTTTTATGTAAAAATAGGCATTTTTTAGTGTACCATTTTGATTCCCCTGTTATTTCTTTGATTGTATTTTTGGAGTTACTTTCTCCAAAATTAGATGCTGTTTACAATTAACAGCTTAACTTAAAACAATCTAATTTCAATATAGTTCCAATACATCCACACCCTTGTGTATTGTCATAAAAATTACATCTTTATAAATTATAAGTTTAGCAATGCAGTTTTATAATTACTGTATTATGCAGTTTTCTTTTAAATCAAATAGGAGTAAATAGTTGCAAACAAAAATAAATATATACCATCTTTTATACTTACCTATGTAATGTGTAATCTTTTGCCAGTGGTGTGTACCATCTCACTGCCTTTTGGCCTTCATGATTTCTGATGACAACTCAGCTGTTATTCTTATTGAGGATCCCTTTTATGTTATGGGTCACTTTTCCCTTGATGTTTCCAAGTTACTTTCTTTGTATTTGGGTTATATTAATTTGTCTCTAATTGTCTTAGTAGGAGCTCTTTGAATTTATACTACTTTTACTCTGAGGTCATTGAGCTTCTTGGATGTATTTTTAAAATAATATTTTGTAAATTCAGGGCCATTATTTCTTCAAATATTTTTTCTGCCCACCTTTCTTTCTCCTTTCCTTCTGGATCTCCCACTGTGCATGTGTTGGTGTGCATGATGGTGTCCCCGGGGTCTCAGACTCTCTGTTCACGCTTCTTCACTATTTTTCTTTCTGTTTCTCAGACGTCATGATCTTATTCACCAATCTTTGAGTTTGCTGATCCTTCTGCCAGTTCAAATCTGCTGTTGAGCTCCTTTCGTGATTTTTGTTTTTTACTTTCACGTAATGTACTTTTCATATTCAGACTTTCTATTTGGTTCTTTTAAAATAATTTCTATATCTTTAGTGGTGTTTTCTATTTTGTGAGAATGTCATTTTGATTTTTCCTTTTATTATTTAGACATGGTTTCCTTTTAGTTCTTTGAACATATGTTTAAAAGAAGATTTAAGACTTTTTCTTGTAAGTCCAATGTCTGGGCTTTCCCAGGGAGAGTTTCATGACTGCCTTTTTCTCTCTGTTTGGACCATATTTTCCTGTTTCTTCTTATGACTCATATTTTTTTATTGAAAACTGGACACTTAACATAATGTAGCAATTATGGATATCAGTTCCTCTCCCTAAGGGTTAGCTGTTGTGTTGTTACTGCTGTTCCTGCTGTTTGTTTTGTGACTCTTCTGGATCAAATTATTTAAAGTCCACATTTTTTATCATGAATGGCACTGAACTATCAGCTTGGTTAGCTTAGTAACTAGCTAACTATTGATCATATATTTTCTTAAACATTTGAACTATTAAGTCTCCTAGCCTTTGCTGAGGTGTTCTAATGTGTGTATTGAGGTATTCTGCCAGTACTTTGTGTCAGGCATTTTACAATTCTGCCTTAGCCATCAATTCCTGCAGGTCAGCCTGATGTGAGAGATTAGTTTCCTTCTCAGGTGTTTTCTGGGCAGGCACACAGCTCTATGCATGTGTGTGTGTCCTTCTAGGTTCCCATGAATATTTCAGAGATTTTCAAAGCCCCCATCCCTGTGGACATATTATTCCCTAAGTTTCTCCTTTAAGATTTTTAGTCAGCCTTTTGTTTGTCACAAGTGGTCTCATAGCCTCAGGCAGCTACAATATTAACCAGTTGCTGCTGATTGCTTTTGACAAATGCCCTAGTGCTAAAGCTGTTTACACAGAGTGAGCTTCAAGTTAGGTCAAATATAGAGAACCCCTGAGAATGGAGTTTTTCAGGGAGCTATCATACAGGTCAAATAGAGAAAATTTTCTAGGGATGGGGCCTTTCTCAAGGTTCAGACATATTCTACATCTCCATTGGATGCTAGGCTGCTGGTTTTCATGGATATTTTGGCTGCAGAGATACTGATTTTCAAAGATACTCCACACCTTTGATGAGGGGAATGGGAACAGCTCAAGTTAAAACACTACATATTTGCTATTCATAACAAGATTCAGCCATTTTTCTTGAATAAAGTTTCCTTGGATTGTTGTAAACCTTTATTTAATTTCCAGATTTCTGAAAGAGGTTATTTAACAACTTTTGCCACTGTTCTTATATCTTTTATAAAGGAATGGATTTGGGGGAGCCCATACTTCACCATTCTGGAAGTGCTTCACTAGAACTAGGTTATGGACCCTTAGTTCAATGTAGTCCTTCTCCTTCCCTCAAATATTTATAGAAAACTGCTAAACTGTCCTTGACTCTGTAGTCTCGATACAAAAACAATGGAGACAAAAAGAAGACCTGCCTCAAATTGATTACAATCCCATCATGAATCATCATGGGTGGGGGGAGGTAGTCTTTGTTGCAAAATAAGCCTTCGGCTTAATAAAGGAATAGAAGCAGTTGAAATCTTAATGATTGTGTTATCCACCTCACATTTTACAGTTAAGACCAGTATGGGTTCCATGATGCTGTCCAAATTACAGCATAGAAACTGCCAGAGCTGCTTTAGAACATGGGATTCCTAATTTTCAGTCAAGTGGTTATTCCTCTTCATCCCTCATCCCAATTTCCAAACCTGTTTATTAAAGACATTTAAATTAATGCTGGTCCTATCCTGAATTAATTGTCCTAGAGTACTTAAAAGGTAGATAAAACTGAAAAAAAATGAAATTTTTCTTATGAATGTAGAATCTAAGAAATAATTAGGTCTTAAATACATAAAAAATTGGAATACATGCTAAAAATATCCAGAAATACTAATTATATAGAACCTCAACTGTTTAGTTTTGTGGTTTTCAAATGACTGGCATAATGATCATAGTCATATTGAGGCACTCAGTGAAAGATACATTTGACAAGCTCATGAAATTGGACTGTATAGGAAATTTTCTATCTAACTCATATTATAAAGTAGAAAGGATGCTTTCTATTTTGCCCATAGCATCCTTCAAGTCTTCCAAATTCTTTAGCCAGAGTTATGCTCCTAAAACCCTTTATTAATGGGTTTGTTACAGTACTCCATACTTAATAACAAAATATATTCTAATCTACCCACCTCTCCCACTAAACTATGCTCACTTTTGAAAACTGATTATTCCTACTCCGTATCCACAATGCCTAGAGCAGACATATCACATTTATTTAACAATTGCTTATGGAGAGGATGTATAAAATAATGATTGAATATACTTTCACTTTGCTTTGGCAAATATTCAGAGTGAATATAATCCCGTGAACCTCATTTTATAGTTGAATGTGTGGGGATTTAAATCAATAGATTGTGTCTATTGACGTTCAAGGGTAAAGGCTGAGTTCAGCTACTTAGGGTAAAAGGATAACACTAGAACATCTGCTGGGAAATTGTTCTCTTAGATAAATGCAAGTACAAGAACTATACGTGGTAGAACCTTGGAATGAATTACCTGATCTCTACTCAGAACAGGTAATTTGACTCCCATATAACAGAAATAGTAAGCCAAGAAAAAGAGTATGTATTAAGAACAACATTTTTCCTTGCCCTGCTGTCATCAGTTATGCCTTGAAGAGCTTTCAGGCCATTCGCTTTTCTACATAGGGTGAAGGAAAGGGATTGTCAAGGGATAGTGCATAATCACCTCTGCCTATTATTTCTAAATTTGGTGTTACCAGCAGTGGATTCAGTCTTCCCTAGTGACAGAAATAAGCCCAAAGGATTTCATTCATTGTTTTGAATTATCCACTGCAAAAGCATTTTGGTTCACATCCACAATTTACTATAATAAAGAGCTGTAACTGCGGTCGCAGTTGATTTATCTGGGGGGGGGGGGGGGCGGCCGGTTGCTGAACCCTCGGCTCTCGGCGTTGCTCGGAGGGTACCGGCGGTGGGGGCTCTTTCCCGGAGGCGAGGGCGAGGCGGGGGACTGGGCCCGGTCCCCGGCGGAGGCGTGCAAGGTGTGGAGGGCGGCGAGAAGGAACAGGCAGGACACGGTTCTTTGAGGGTGAAGAAGCCAAGAGAGTTTATTAGGGGTGAGCACAGGTTATATAGGCTGGCATAGAGGGTGGGGGTTGTTACAAGCCAATGCTGAGGGGATAAAGGCTAGGATTGGTTCTGAGAGGGTGCGGAGGTTAGGATTGGTTCTGAGAGAGCACGGAGGTTGTTTGAAAAGGGGCGGGAGTTGCTCTGGCAACGGTGTCTGGCAACAATGTATGCGCACTGGTGGTGATGGGAGTTGCACCGGCAACAGGGAGTGTCTGGGCAAGATAAGGGGGTGGGGAAAAGGCGGTTCCCTCCGGCAAGCCTCCCCTAACAGTGGTGTATTTTGGGTGAGGAAATGGGGCCTGCCTCCGGCCTCACTTTCCCAGGCCCGGGGGGCTGTGGAGGGCGCTGTCGCCCGTGCCCACCACCCTCCCCAGGGGCGGATCCGGTCCCCTGGCCCAGGCCCACCAAGTTGAAGCACGTAATCAGTGTCCCGCATTTCCCCCTTCTTTTCAAATTGAAGGAAGAAGCTTACCGGAGAGGTCCGCTAAGGGATGAGGGAAGGGGGAGGCCGGGGAGGGGAAAAGGGGTTGACGGTGGCTCAGCGAGGCTGGAGCTCGGCGTTGGTGTGGCGCCCGGGCGCTCGACAGGGGCCTTGCTGCTTGCGGGATGGACGAGGGTGGCGACGCTGAGGAGGGTCAGCTTTTTCAGTGGAGGCAAGTTGTTGATACTGGACTTGCACAAATGATGAGAGGACAGCATTGGTATTGGCCTGGCTTTTAGCAAGTTGGCGAAGTCTGTGGATAACCCAGGGTCCTAGGGTGAGAGCTAGAATAATTATTAGTAGGGGGCCTATGAGGGGGAGGAGGTAAGGGAGGAGGGAGGTAAAGATGTGGGACCAATAGTTGGCAGCTTCACGGTCCCTTTTGCGCTGTTCTAGTCCTTCTCGGACTTTCTTTAGGCTGTCTTCGGCGAGACCTGTGGAATTGGCATAAACACAGCATTCTTCTCCTAGGGCGGCGCAAAGGCCTCCTTCTTTGAGGAGAAGAAGATCGAGACCTCGACGGTTTTGGAGCACGACCTCAGAGAGGGAGTTAACAGAATTTTTAAGATGGGAAATAGCGTTTTGTAGGTGACTAATATCTTCGTCCACGGCTGCCCTGAGGTGAGTTAGGGCAGAGTTTTGTCGGGCTAGCACGGCAATTCCAGTGCCAGTGCCTACAAGACCTAGGAGGGTGGCGATCGTGAGGACGGTGATGGGCTCTTGCTTTTGCAGAGGGGCAGGAGCTGCAGTTTTTTCCAGGCGGAGGAAGAAGTCTTCCTCGCTGTGGTACAGGACCCTAGGGATAAGGACAATTAGGAGGCAAGTTTCTTTAGTTATATTGATGGTTTGCACGTTAAGGCAGGGGGTAAGTCCTGTAGAGGAGCAGAGCCATTGGGAGGAGTTGTGAGGAATAAGAAATTTGGCAGGGCTGCTGGGAGATGAGTAGTTGGCACAAGCTGTGAGGTTGGGAGAGTTTCTTGAGCGAGGGCGGATGCACTTTCCTGTAAAGGAGACTGAATGAAAGGTTAGGGGGACGGCAGAGGTATTCCAATTGCATTTCGAGGGGCTGTCCTCTGTGTTTTCTGAAAAGGAGAGGTTGGAGGCAACTGGCTCATACAGGGGGAAGGAGGTGGAGAGGCAAAGCCAACAAGAGGAGGTAAGATTGGGGTTGGAGGAATTCACTGAGGTGAAGGCCGCTTGGATAAGGCCGAGGAGGGGAGAGGAGTAGCGAGAGGAGTAGCGAGAGGAGGGTAGAGGAGGTCGGGGTGGTGGGGTTGGCGATGCATTGTTTGCAGCTGAGGTGCGGCTGGTTGGAGCTGAGGTGCGGCTGGAGGGCTGTGGAAAAAGGGGGTTCACTCGGACTGGGGTCCAGGCCCAGGCGTACTGTTGTCATCTGGTGCACCAGGTTGCGGAGACGACGGCGTTCTCGTCTCGTTAGACGCGTGGTTGCTGGTGGCGGGCCGGATTGCCCTTCCTGGGATCCAGATTGGTTGTGCTGCATCATCTGGGAAAACACAAGCAAACCCGCGCCCCTGGGCGAGGAGTGGGGAGGGACCCTTCCAGGCATTATTCTCTGGGTCCTTCCAGTAAACCATCGGGGCCTGGGTGGGCCTATACGAGGGCCCCCAATGTTTATGTAGGGGCGAAAGTCCTTCTTTATTGAATGTGAGTAGATTAAGGTGAATAAGGGCTGCTATGATAAGGTCCCCTGGAGTTGCCTGGGGGAGCATTGCCCTTTCTTTTTCAATTTGTGTTTTTAAGCGGCGATGGACTGCTTCCACAATGGCTTGCCCCTGTGGATTATAGGGGATGCCAAAATGATGGGTGATGTTATATAACTGAAGAAAGGCCGCAAAGGAGGCACTGCGATAGGCAGGCCCATTGTCCGTTTTTAGGTCCCAGGGAACTCCCATGAAGAGAATTCCTTGTCTTAGGGCCTTGATACAGTGTTTGGCCGTTTCCCCGGCGAGGGGGACTGCATAACACATGGCTGAGAAGGTGTCAATTATTACATGCACATATTTGAGGCGTCTAAAGGACGGAACGTGAGTTACATCCATTTGCCATCTAGAATTGGGTTTTAGGCCTCGTGGGTTGACTCCCTGAGGTTGCAGGGGGCCAAGCGGCGCAAAGGGCGCACAAGTTGCACAATTGCGGACAAGATGTTTACAGGTGTCTAGGGGGAGGCCACATAAATGATGTAACGACGTAGCCGAAAAGTGAAACCTGGAATGCAATAACTTGGCCTGGTTAACAGCATCCCCCAGAGGGGCTGCCGTGTGGGTTAGCATAGCTTGGGTATTCTGAGCTGAGACCGCTTGGTCTACTATACTATTGTCATTAGCCAAGGGCCCCGGAAGGCCTGAGTGACTACGAATGTGGCTAATGAACTAAGGATCCTGTTGATGCTTCAGGATGCTTCTGAGGTTAGAAAGTGCTTTATCAATGGCCGAGTTTCCCGGGAAAAAGGTGGAAAACGCGAGGACTCGGCAGACCTGATACGTGTAGAGGCTGTCTGTGAAAATGTTTACTGGGTGGTTGCAGTGGGCGTTTAGCGCGTATGATACCGCCAGAATTTCCCCCACTTGAACTGAATGAAGGTTGACATAACTGAATAGGCGGGGTTCCGGGTGGTCCTGAGAATAAGAGAGGAAGGCAAAACGGGTTTTGGAGGCGTCAGTGAAGACGGTAGTGGCACCCGGGATGGGTGCAGAGGAAGGGAAAGGATGGAAGGGGCTGCGGAAGGGAAGCTTAGCGAGCCCCTGTAACAGTCAATGGCTAGGATAATGGCAGCTGAATTCCCCCTGAAATCCTTCCAAGAGGATTTGCATGTCCGGGTTATCACGGATAAGGAGGCGGGTTTGGCCTGCGTCCAAGGGCCAGATAATTTTTTCCGGCGGCTCTCCAAATACATGAACAGCTAGAGTGACTAGATCTGAAGCTAGGCCGATCCAGAGCCGCACTGCGGGGCAAATTTTCCTAAGCTGGCTTTTAGCAGGGTGCACCCAAAGCAGAGGGCCTGGCACGGGAGTGGGGGCAGGGGCAGCGCTGTCCTAAGGGTTGCCTTGAGGTGTAGAAGGCAGCCAGGGGTTGTTAGTCGGCAGGGTGGGAGGGACGGCGGCAGCTGCCGGCAGCGGCTCCGAGGGGGAGCCTGTCGAAGGGGGAGGTGAAAGTGGGAGGCCCCAAGCGTCGCAAGATGGCGGCGCGGTAGGCGTGGCCAAGACACAAGATGGCGGACCAGCCCCGCCCTGTGAAAGGGCGGGGTCCAAGGCACAAGATGGCGGACTAGCTCCGCCCTATGAAAGGGCAGGGCCTAAGGCATAAGATGGCGGACTAGCTCCGCCCTGTGAAAGGGCGGGGCCTAAGGCATAAGATGGCGGACTAGCTCCGCCCGGTGAAAGGGCGGGGTAAAGTGCATGTGGTTTCCGGCCCGGCTTAGGGCTGACGTCATCACTAGAGCACTTCCTCCCCTCAGTAGAAGAAGAAGGAGGAAGTTCGCCATTTTGGAGCAGTCTGGGGGGGCGGTTGCAAAGAGGCACACGGCGCCAAACAAAGAAACAAAGACACAAAGGACTACAGCAAAGTAATGGAGGGGAAGAGGGAGAGCTACTGGAGGAAGAGTGTCAGGAGGAATGGGGGACATAGGAAGAGAAGACGAAAGGTAGTCGGGGGCAATAGCCGGGGTAATACGGGAAAGGAGGAGCGGCCCGGGCGCGGAGCGGCGAGGGAGAGGCAGCTCCGGACGTGGAGCGGCGAGGGAGAGGCGGCCCTTACCTTGCAGGCGAGGAGAAGGGGAGCTGGAGAGGCGTCCGGGCGAGCAGGTGGTTTTACTGGACCGCTGCGTGCAGAGGACCTGCCCCACGTTGGGCGCCAGTTGCGGTCGCAGTTGATTTATCTGGGGGGGGGGGGGGCGGCCGGGGGCGGACCCCTCGGCTCTCGGCGTGGCTCGGAGGGTACCGGCGGCGGGGGCTCTTTCCCGGAGGCGAGGGCGAGGCGGGGGACTGGGCCCGGTCCCCGGCGGAGGCGTGCAAGGTGTGGAGGGCGGCGAGAAGGAACAGGCAGGACACGGTTCTTTGAGGGTGAAGAAGCCAAGAGAGTTTATTAGGGGTGAGCACAGGTTATATAGGCTGGCATAGAGGGTGGGGGTTGTTACAAGCCAATGCTGAGGGGATAAAGGCTAGGATTGGTTCTGAGAGGGTGCGGAGGTTAGGATTGGTTCTGAGAGAGCACGGAGGTTGTTTGAAAAGGGGCGGGAGTTGCTCTGGCAACGGTGTCTGGCAACAATGTATGCGCACTGGTGGTGATGGGAGTTGCACCGGCAACAGGGAGTGTCTGGGCAAGATAAGGGGGTGGGGAAAAGGCGGTTCCCTCCGGCAAGCCTCCCCTAACAGTGGTGTATTTTGGGTGAGGAAATGGGGCCTGCCTCCGGCCTCACTTTCCCAGGCCCGGGGGGCTGTGGAGGGCGCTGTCGCCCGTGCCCACCACCCTCCCCAGGGGCGGATCCGGTCCCCTGGCCCAGGCCCACCAAGTTGAAGCACGTAATCAGTGTCCCGCATTTGGTGTTACCAGCAGTGGATTCAGTCTTCCCTAGTGACAGAAATAAGCCCAAAGGATTTCATTCATTGTTTTGAATTATCCACTGCAAAAGCATTTTGGTTCACATCCACAATTTACTATAATAAAGAGCTGTAACAAAAATAGACATAAAACATGTGAAGTTGTGTTTAGCAGATGTTATAGGCACACTGAAATGAAAAGATTAAGAAGGTGCTCTTTTGCAAGAATGGAATTATTCATCCAATTAATGAACAAGCCTCATTTTCAAACCTCAGGATGAATTATAAATACATAGTTTCACTTCTATGACAAAAATAGTCCTATAAGAAATTAGAGTTTCTTGTGAAAAATCCATGAAGACTGTACGTTTATATAGCTAAATCACATTATATTATCTGTATATTTTATCAATTATTTTTAAAGTGCCAGATCCTCTATTTTGAGCTCTAGCTTGCCACATTAAAATTAGATAGCTATGAATTATTTGATATTGCTTTGGGAGAATTTTTCATCCCATAATTGCTACTAAGTACTATCAAGTTTTTTAATTATTGTTTTTATATCACTAACATGATGTCTTCAGTCACTCACTTGTTTTTACTTTAACTTTCAAGTTATTGATTAACTATGATAGTCCATGGGGAAAAATAATTCCCTAAAGTGTTTTCTATTGCTACCTTTCTGCATATTTTCATAAAACAAAATGATTTTTTTTGCTTTGCACTCAGTCAGAGTAGCTCATTTTTCCACGAGAATGACTTTAGTCTATTTTGCAGCAGATGTGTGTATGAATGATTCCTGGGAATGGTACTGATATTTGTACATATATTGATGGCCAACCCTTTTAACTCGACACTAATATGGAAAAGTTTAAATCGGAGCACTCTCTTTCATTTGCAATGTATGTTGTACTAAGACCATAAAGTCTCAGTAAAAAATGTCTATCCTCAATTTCTAATTACAATCTTGCTTAATTCATGGCTATACTTACTAAGTTGTGTTTTGATTCTTTCTTTAAACTAATTCTTTTGCTTTAATTTTCTCCAAAATTCCATCTCTCTGAATATAAAGGAATGTGAAATGCCATCTGATAATCCCTTATCTAGAGAAGATGGTTCCAGTGGAATACAATGTAATTAAAAGCACAAAATAAAAATTAGAGAATACATAAAATAAAATTTTACCAAATTTCACATATTGCTTTGATTATTTTTTATTTATTTCATCAATGGGAAAACTAAATGTTTCTGTTCTAATTCTCCACATATTCCCTCTGTCTGTGATTGCTAATACTAAATAGGTCACTTAAGAGAAAGACTTTTCTTAGACAAGGAAAACAGAGTGAGAGAGAGAAGGAAGGAAAAAGGAAAAAAGAAAGGAAGGAGGATACTTTCAAGAAGCTATCATAGAAAGTAGGAATGTGCTGAGATAATTACAGAGCAGCAAATATTCATTCTTTTTGCCAATGTTCTCACAAAGTATGACCTGGATAGGCTGAGTAGGAAAAAATCATTCTTCCTGAATTGACAGCTTTGACATGCAAGAAGTTGGGCAAAATTGTTAACTTATAGTGCATTATATTCTTCCATATATCTAAAGAATGTGAAATGGCATGAACATACTCTCCTCTTCCAACACTTTTCAGAGACTCCCCTAGACTCCAGGGTACCTGGAAACAAAGATACAGGCCATTCCTGGTGAAATTTTATTGCATTTTAAATGTGCCTGTGAGCCTGAGGTCAAAATGAATTCAAACTTTGGAGACAAAGAACAGCAATTAGCTCAGCCCCTTCCTTTATTCCTTGTGTATGTACACGTATGTGTTTATGAATGGGTGGGAAAGAGGGGGAGGAGACAGAAGAAGGAGAAATTGGAGATTCTGAATGTTGGAGAAATTTGGTTACTAGTAGTTTGTGTTCTTGCTGATATAGAGAACAATAAGAAGGAAATATATAAATTTGGAAAAAATGGCATGGCCCTATTGAGTTAAGTGACACATGGAACTTAAGTGTTAGATGCTTTTTCAGAATGCAAAGATTTGTAATCATTGTTTGCTAAAAGTAGAATTTGCCTTATTTTGCCCTGCATTTTACTGAGAACCAAGCAATGAAATGTATGTAACTTAGCCAGAATAACTTACCCTTCTGTTTCTGTTGTATTTAGAGTCTCTAACAAAGTCTGCTTTCCCCTTATGTCAACCCTGCACTGATTTCTCTTATTTAAACAAGAACACACCTGATTAAGGAGCAGATGTGTTGTCCCTGGGTGGTTGGTTTATTTTTACATAACTATAATATTACAGAAAAGAGACTAAATTTGCTAATGAGATAACTGTACTTTAGTTATATAAGTCTTTGATCTGGTCTTTTCTACCTACAAAGGAAAGTTTCATATTTCACATGCAAACAAAGAAAAAAAGAAAAGAGAAAGAAACATGCTACCATTACCAAAAGCAGCTGAGGGTTTATGGAAAAAGCTTCAGGCTCAGATGCAGAAATCCTTACCAGCTGATTAAGCTTGGAAAGGTAACTTAACTGTTCCTGCTCTCAGGATCATAATCTGCAACACTGGTTTTATAATACTGACTGTTGCCATGGAAATATTTAACAGCATTCTAGAATTATAATATTATAATTGTAATGTTTTGAGGTAATCGTTTCAGCTTGGACCCCAAGGAGAGAATGCCTCTTCCTGTCCAAAAGGAGTTAAAAACTCCCTGTCCTGTTGCTCAAAATACAGAAGGAGAAAAATCGTTTCAGGAGCACAATTACAGGATCCATTACTCCATTAAGAGAGCAAAGGAGTTGAAGCATTGCAGAGTTGTCCTTTTCTCTAAATAGAATAGTCAGACAGCCTAAGAAGAGAGTGCAGTAAAGAATGTCTTCTAAAGAAGACTTCCCCAAACAAAAAAATCACTCAAGATGTAAAGACTATAATTTGAGTAAAAACATGAAGACGAAGAATTTGTAAATTGTTTCATGAAGCAAAAAACAAGCTGCCTCTCAGCCAAAAAAAAAAAAAAAAGAAGCAAGACAGATACTTTATGGCATACAAGAGTATCTCCTGGTATTGCAACAAGAATGGTAGTGCATAATGGAACTGGCCATGTACTGGACAGGTAAAAGTTTCCTTATATAAGCAGTTTAGACAATTCTATAGACAGGAAGAACCAAAGATTAAGGATCAAGACTGGGCCCTATGGTAAAACTTTTCTATTTTATCTGCAGCACACATAATTATTATCCAATTATGTGGCTTTACTTATCCTCAGCAAATCCTTAGTCATCTTCATTAAGAACCTGTTGAAAAATCCTTTAAGAAACTATTTTCCATTCTGTATGTATACGTATTTGTATATGAATATGAATATGCATACTTATATATACGTAAACACACACACATGAACATACACATATACAAATATTTATGGAAAGAACTCAGCTTGAATATCTGCAAGAATGAATGTTCTTGTGTCCACAGTGGGTAAACCATGTTAGCGACATTTCTTACATAATGCTATCTCAGTGCGGCACAATTCTCTAGGGGACCCAGGTGTTAAAGAAGTATAGGTCATAGCACCTGGAACATTTATTCATCCTCAGTCAAGTCCAGTTTTATAAGGGATAGTGCAGTGCAAAGCTTAGATGCAGCCTTTATGGAATTTAAAATTTGTTAGTAGAATTACAAGGTGGCAAAAGCCAAATGCCTACTGCATTTTGAAAACATATTTGGGGGTGGAATGTGTGAAAATTGAAACATAAGCCTACATATCAAAAAGGAAGTTTTTTTTTTTTAACAGAGAACAAAGAAACATTTTAAATCCTTAATTGTGGTGCCTGTAGGCCCTATTGACCTTGAGTGCAGGAGGCAACTAGCTATTGGTGCAAGAGAAGAGGGCCAGATAATTGCATATTTTGCTAGCTTGTGGCCCAGAGAACTTGAGTTGGGCATTACCTCTTCCGTTCAGCCCTGCATCCCAGCTACAAACTCCTATCTCTTTAGTACTGAAGTGAAGTAGTTCTCCAGTCATAAAACATCTGCACTGCAATGTTGAGAAAAAAGGTTTTCTTCCCCCATCACTATAGCAAAAGTTTGTAGGGCCTTGTTCAATTGTCTACCTAACACGTTTGTCTTAGCAGTCTGCTTGCAGTACCATGCTATCTGCCCACCCCCACCGCCAGCAGAGGGCAGTAAGGGGTCACTGGGCCAGGAGACATACCAACCCTCTACAGAAGCCTCTTGTAGAATGAGCAAGCTTTGGGACCTGTTCTTGGAAAGAAATGTGAGAAGACTGTGTCCACTTAAGCCAAGCTCAGAACAAGGCCTGAGCCTTTTCCGTAGTTGGAATTGTCAGGTAACACCACTACTTAATAGCTCAAAAGTCATCAATAGATATCTGATCATGTGGAACATATGAAAAGTGGCTTCCATTTGTGAAACTTAGTTGGTGAAAAGTGTGTATTTTACTGATGCAAAAGCATGAAAATTGATCCCTAAGACTGAAATGTTCCCTCACCACCACAAGTCATGAACATGTATCTGATACAGTGTTAAGTTCAATGTCGAAACACTAATTTCTAGATCCTCAATCACCCTTTAGGCATAATGATTTTGGGGGGAAAAAATTTACAGTGGATAAAAGAATGATCACATAGGTAAAGTCAGTGTCCTACAAACCCAATATTTTTAATCAAGATAAGGATTGGTGATTTCATAATAAATTTGGATTTCCAAATGAATGGGTAGTGTCTTATAAGTATATTTGTGGGAAATTTTTAAAAATCACATATAAGACAAATGATGTTATTTATAAAATCAAATATTGAGGATATGTAATAACTTAAAACACATGTATTTTATTGATTTAAAGTTTAAGTAGGAAGAGGAGTTATTGATTATATTTCCCTTAAACACTAAAAGTTTTTAAAGGTAAGAAGAAAATGCTTCAAAATATTATTTGGTTTTTGCTGAATATAAAGCTTTTAAGAAATGTGTTTGGAGATTAATGAATCCTGGAATTTTTTCCACTCCTTAGAAGAAATAGTTGAGTCAATGCTAATAGCAAGCAATCCCTTCTAAGAGCACTATAGAGACAAATGTTAGTCTTAGAAATGATGATGTTAAATTACAAAATGATGCTATGATCTTATAATCTGTCATCATAGCTTTTCATTATAAGAAAAAAGAAGGCATTTGAGTGTGCAAAACAGGGAGATAAGAGACAGGGTAACATGTCGTCATCCACCTGCAGAGATTTATGCTAGCAGAAGGAAGTGGAGAATGGGAGTCTGTCCAAAGGTAGACATGCGTCACTGACAGAGACTGACTCTTAGGTGGGATAGAAAATGTTCAACAGACTAGAAAGTTGAGATGTTATTGACAGTGGTATTACAAAATATGTAAAACAATTCTTCTGCTTTTTAAATTTGCATGTTTTCATTATGCCCAGCTAAAATCAAAATGCTTCATCATATTAAAAATGTTTTCTATAGGGCTTAAGTAGTTTTGTTAAAAGAGTTTCTTTACAGGTTTGTGTACAATGTTTTGATGGCTGTACAATTATTTGTGGCTTACAAAAATTCATTTTTAAAGTAGTTCAGCAAGTTAACCTTTTGGCATTCATTTTTTTGTTTTGTTTTGAAATAACTTATATATACCTATTTCCTTAGTTAATTGTAATGTTGGTCCACTGCAGTAATAAAATGGTTATATATTGAGTATCAGGGATGGACCACTCTGCACTGTTATATTATAACTGTTTATAACTTTGTAATGCCTTCATAAATGTGATTCATTACACTAATAAACACGCAAGACAACTGCAGCCTCTTGCTGTTTTTTCATCTAAGTGTTACTGAGTTGCTTTGGCCATGATAGAGAGAGATGACTTTCACCTCCACCTTGAATAGAATCTTAGGAAGTATATGATTTGGTTTCTTAGACTTAATTTATATTTTTCTAATATTATAGAATCTATTAAAAATAGATATACTAGGATGAAAATCAGAATAGCTTGTAATTAAAGAAAAATATCCCTTGTGGAAGAAAAAAAAATGAAAAGCTGAGAAAATAGAAATCTAGGTAATTTTTTTTTAATAAAAGGGAAATCATTTGGATTGAAGACAAGGAAGCTTATAGTGAATTACTTGCTTTTCTATAAATAAAGTGTTTAGGGGCAAAGGGCAAGATGGTAAGCATTTTTACTCTATTTCTAATAGAAATAGAACTAAAAGAAATAACATCTGATTGGGATTGGGGATAGTAAAATGGTATTCAGTGTTTATGACACCATGTATTGTTAGAAGCACTATATAAAGGGACCTTCAACAAATATTCTGGAGCTCCTGAAAAAAACAGGCTAGATTTCCATTAGTTAAGAATCACCTAACGATATATTTTTTTTTCTGAAGTAGGGAATTATTGTGCGGTCTGTGTCTGGCTTTGGCAGTTCATTTTGTCATTCCCAGCTTCCCTCAATCCCACTCTGATGTCTTAATTGGGGCCTACCAGTTTCTATATTGGATCTGAAAAAGGAAGGCATGACTTTGGGGGTCCCACCTCCATCCATAAATGCAGTTACGTGCCAGGCCCTATCTTAGCCCTGGACTAAGTTGGATGTGACTAGAGCTATGGTCTTACTTTAGCTCTGTGTGTAAAGTCCATCTGATGGTGTGGGCTGAGGTCGCACTGGTTTTCTTAACTTACCTGAAGTCCAGTCTACCTGACTGAGGCCTTGATATTTTATGGCTTTGTTCTTATTAACCTCCTAATCCAGGATATGGACCATACCTCTCACACTCATAGTTGCCGGCCGGGGTCCTCCATAACCAAGTGCACTACCATAAATGCAAGTCAGTTACCTGATTTGTTTATTTATGAATTAGCAATGATAGAACTTGCCTCAAATAATTGCTCCGAGAACTAAATGATGTTTTATGAGACAAGGTATATAAAACTGGAGTGCAGCAAATGTTCAATCATTGATTATTTCCTTCTTATGCTTCCAAGCATCATCACTGCCAATAAGCTCTAATGACATATTCATCCCAGTACAATTTACCCTACTTTGATGTTGACAAAGCTGAAGTGCAGCATAGCCCTCCAAACTTAGGTATTTGTCATTGGTCACTAGTATAGTCTAGTTGGTGCCTCCAGTTCTAGTCTTAGCTGTTCTATGTTTTCTCAACTGTTTCTCCATGATCTGACAACTAAGGGCTCAGCATGCAATACAGATAAATTAGGGTAAGCTAAGACAGCTTTATTATTTGATAATGAAAACACGTATGAAGTTCACAGTCCAATTAGGATATAAAAATATATGCAAAACCCTCTTTAAAGAAATGCTAAAGGAAGTTCTCCAGCTTGAAGAGGAATTAAAACAGCATTGTGTTATGGGATTTTACCATACATAGTTGTAAATATGTTACAAAAACAACAAGAAGAACAGTTTGCTAAATGAAATTATGCTGTGGTAAGGTTTTTACATTGTACATGAAGTGCATTATATTACTTCAAGAAAAATATGATAATTTAAGCATGCATATTCTAGTCTCTGGAGCAACCACTAAAAATGAATAAATAAAACAAATATATTGATAGAATCTAATAAATTAAATAAAATGGAATACTAACAAATATGTGATTAACCTAAAAGACATGATTAATCTAAAGGGCATGACTAATCTAAAAGAAGGCAGAATATGAGAACCAAAGTAACAAAGAGAAAATGGGATAGATAAAAAACTGAATAGCCAGATTGTAAAGTCAACCAAATACTAATATTTAACTTTAAATGTAAATATGCTAAACATTCTAATTAAGAGTAGAGACTGTCAGAATATATTATTAAAAGCAAGCAGCAGGAAAAAATAAACCAATTATATTGTATTTATAAGACAAATACTTTAAATATAAAAACACAAATAGATTAGAAATAAACATATGGAAAAACTCATAATACTCAAACATCAATCATAAGAAAGCTGATATGGCTATATTAATATCAGACAATGTAGATCTCAGGTCAAGAAATATTACCAAAGATAAGTAGAGCTAATGTATAAAAATAAAAGGGCCAGTTCATCAGAGTCCTGAGAATTTTAAAGGTATGTGTATTTAATTATAGAGATTCAAAGTACATGAGCAAACATTGACAGCTCTAAATGGAGAAACAGACAAATCCACCATGACAGCTGGATATTGTAATTATCTCTCTCAGAAACTGATAGAACAAGTAGACAAAAAGACAGAAAGCATGAAGAAATCTGAACTATATCATCAACCAAATTGGCCTAGTAGACATTTATAAAACACTATAATTAACAGATACAAAATACATTCTTGCAATATTCATCAAGACAGTACACATGACAAGCCAGAAAACAAGTCTTAACAAATTTCAAAGAATTGAAATCACAAAGCAGGTAATATCTGAGCATTACACTAAATTAGAAATTAAGAACAAAAATAATAAAATTCTCAAATATTTTTAAATTAAGGAAAGTATGTCCAGATAACCCTGAAGTCAATGAAAAAAGCAGAATTTAATTTAGAAAGTATTTTGCAATAAATGAAAATGAAAGTACAACATAATGAAATTAAAGCATGTTGCTATAGTGGTCTTGAGAGGATACTTCAAACACTTAGGAGCTTATATTAGAAAAGAAATGCTTAAAGTCAACTAGCTAAGCCAAGGTTTAACAAACATTTTCTTAAGGAGCTAGAGAGTAAATATTTTAAGTTTGTGGTCAAATGGCCTCTGCAGAAACTACTCAACTCTGGCATTGTAATGCAAAATCAGGCATAAACAATATATATATATATATATATATATGTGTGTGTGTGTGTGTGTGTATATATATATATATGTGTGTGTGTGTGTGTATATATATATATATATATATATAAAACTATGTATAGCTGTGTTTCAATAAAATTTTATTCACAAAAAATGGGATATGGTCTGTGGGTTGTAGTTTGTGTACCATGATCTAAGAATCCACTGAAGGAAGCTAGAGGAAAAGAAAAGAGTAAAACAAACCCACAGTAAGTAGAAGGAAAGAAATAAAGAAAAGAGCAAAAGTCAGTGGAATATAAAACAGACTATTGAGAAAATCAACAAAGCAAAACTTTGGTCTTTAGCATGTTTAATATAACTGATAAACCTAGCAAGAATGGTCAAGAAATAAAGAAAGAAAATATAAATTACCAATATAAAGAATGAAAAATAGGTCATCACTACATATCTCATAAGCATTGAAATAATATTAAACAAATATGAGGAATAGCTTTATGGCAACACATTAGCAATGTAGATGAAATGAACAAAATTGTTGACACACAGACACACAACTTATCAAAACCAACACAAAAGAAATAGAAACTGATTGAATTTGTAATTAAAAACCTTCTAATAAAAATAGCCATGAGCATAGTTTCCTCCATAAATACTGTCAAACATTTAAAGAAGAAATAATGTCAATATTATGCAAATTCTTTCAGAAAATAGAGGATAGGGAGGAAACATTTTTCAGTTCAATTGATGAGATTAGATTAATACTAAAACCAAAGCCTGACAAGGATGTTTCAAGAAAAAAAATTCTTAACTAGTTCCCTCATCAACATAGAGAATTCCTTATAAAGTGTAAACAAATTAAAATCAGCAGCATGTAAAAAATGGCAATAAATCATAGTCAGTAGGATGTACCTAGGAATGCAAATTTGGTTTGATTTTTAAAAACCAATAAATGTAATTTGGCATATTTATACAAAAAAAGAAGAAAATGATTCTATCATCTCAATAGATGAAGAAAAAGTCATTTGACAAAATCCAACACCTGCTTATGACAAATCACACACCCATCTAGTAATAGGAGGAAACTTCCTCAATATGACAAAGGTTTGATATGAAAAACTTACAGCTAACTCCATTTTTAATGGTAAAATTAGAATACTTTTGCGCTAAGCTAAAATCAGGACAAAGCAAGTATGTCCACTCTCATCCCTTCTATTCAAATTTGTATTACAGGTCCTATCTAATGAAACACCAAAAGATAAAGAAACAAAAGTTATGAAAATTGGTGTGCTGGTTTGGATTTATTTTGTCCCCCAAAATGTCATTATCTTTGATGCAGTCTTGTGTGGGCAGTAAACCTATTGGTGTTGATTGGGTTGGAGACTTCTGATTGGATGTTTCCGTGGATGTGTGATCACTCAACTTTGGGTGAGATCTTTCATTGGATAATTTCCATGGAGGTGTGGCCTCGCCCATTCAGCATGGGCCTTGATTAGTTTACTGGAGCACCATATAAGCTCAGACAGAAAGAGCAAGCTTGCTATAGCCAAGAGGGACACTTTGAAGAATGCACAGGAGCTGAGAGAGGAGCTACAGATGAGAGACAGTATGAAGATGGCCATTGAAAGCAGACTCTTGCTCTGGAGAAGCTAAGAGAGAATAAACGCCTCAAGAGCAACTGAGAGTGACATTTTGAAGAGGAGCTGTGGCCTAGAGAGGAATGTCCTGGGAGAAAGCCATTTTGAAACCAGAACTTTGGAGCAGATGCCAGCCGTGTGCCTTCCCAGCTAACAGAGATTTTCCAGACACCATTGGCCATCCTCCAGTGAAGGTACCTGATTGTTGATGCCTTACCTTGGACATTTTGTGTCCTTAAGACTGTGACTATGTAACCAAATAAATCCCCTTTATAAAAGCCATTCCATTTCTGCTGTTTTGCATCCCGGCAGCATTAGCAAACCAGAACAATTGGGAAAAGAGATATAAAGTCTACTTATAGAAAATAATTTTTTATGAAGAAAATCTAAATGAACCTACAAAAAATATTAGATCAAATAAGTGAATTCAGAAAGACCTCAGGACAGAAGATCAGCATATGAAAATCAACTGCATCCCAATATACTGGAAAATAAAATGAAAAATCAATGGAACAAAAAAGATAAGCTACTTACAAACAAAGTTAACAAAGGGTATAAGAGTTTTACATTGAATACTACAACACACTGCTGAGAGAGTTTAAGGAATGATATAATGCCATGCTTTTGTAGTAAATATTTTAAATCTAACAATTCTATTTAAATTGTTTTATAAAATGAATGCTATTTCAATTAAATGTTGTTGGGTTTTTCTCTGGTAGAAATTGACAAGCTATTGCCAACATTTACAGGAAAATATAAAGGATCTAAAACTGTCAAAACTTTTCTGAAAAATAGGTACAAGTTTAGAGGATTTTAGTCGCCTGATATTGTCTTGCTATAACTTACTGTAAATAAAAATAAAGTAATAGAGCATAAGGGAGTCCAAAGATGGTCAAATGACATTTGTCAAAGGGGCCAAAGCAATCTAAAGGGTAAATGCAATTATTCCAACAAGTGGGGCTGGAAGTCATACCTCATGCCACATACAAAATTTAACCCTAGGTGGATTACAGGCTTAAAAATAAAACTCCAAGCCACAAATCTCCTAGGGAAAAAAAAAAATAGGAAAAAGTCTTTATAATGTGGAATTGATGAAGGTTCCTTGGACAGATCCCCCAAAATGCTAACAGGAAAAGAAAAGGAAAACAACAAAACCAAAAACAATAATTTGGACTTCAACAAAATTAAAAACTTTAGTTCCTCATGGAGGTAAGTGATCCAATTCTAGAATCCTAATCTAGGGATCTGCTACCAGGGATTATCTCTGGTAACAGGTTAGTTTGGGCTTACCCAAAAGAATATCTTGAGATGAGGATGTGAGTAAGGTTATTTATCTTGGAAGTAATTCCAGGAACAGCTAGTAGCAGAGTGGGGAAATGAGGCAAGAAAGTGAACAAAGTCAATAAAGTTGTGTTATAAAGAAAGCTACAGCTCAATCTCACTGGGGAACTCTGGGATAGTTTAAAGTACCTCTCAGAGGTGCCCCAACTAAGCTAAGAGTCTGTGGTATTTGTCCTATGATCCTGGCTTTCATTGGTTGAAAGTGCTCCCTAGATTGTTAACTCCTGGCACTTATATTTTCCCTTGCTTGAGCAGAACAAGCTCCCTCCATCAAAAAAGGCTCTCAGGTGGAGAAATGTAGGTGCTGTCAGTAAGACTCCCAAGGTAAGTATAAGTGGGTACCAAGGGAATGCAGGTTCAGTCTCAACAGAGTCTGTGACATATGCTTTTAATAATATTTCTTAAACACCTATTTTAGTACAAAAATTTTCTGTAATTCATAAAGGAACAAATTTACGTGAGGCAGTGGGAGGATCTAAGATGGTGGCATAGAGAGGAGTGGAAGTTAGTTAGTTCTCCTGGAACAACTAATAAACATCCAGGAATAACTAGTAAATAATCTGTAATAACTGCGGAGAGACAAACATGATTGTCCACTCATCATACACCACCCTGAATTGGGAGGAATGCATGAGATCGCAGCATAAAATCTGTAAGCAAAAACTGTGGATCCAAGCTGGGAGCCCCCTCCGTCCACAGCATGAGCTGCAAAGCCTCATGGTGCTAGAGAGAAGCTCTCTCTGAGCAAGCAAATACAACTCAGCTGAGCTCCAACTGGGGTTTTAATTAACAAGCATGGACTGCTCACTATGAGCTATAAATCCCCAACAAGCAGACAGAGGCTTTGAGTGACAACTGACCTTGGAAAGCCAGAGGGTGGCCATGGATGGGCCCCAAAGGAGGCTTTCTGTCCCTGTTTCAGCTCAGTGGAGAAAGCCTCAGCCATTTTCAGTTCCCAGCACTCTGACCCAGACAAGGATGGAGATAGCACAGGCAGAGTCTATTCAAATGCTAATGACTTCTCCCTAGGGGCTTATCTTCCCTAAGAGGAAAGGAGTGGAGCCCAGCTCTACTACTCGCCTTCCATTCAGAACCAGACCCCAAAGCCTAGGGGAAAAAAGCCATGGGCCACATCTCCTGTGCTAGTATGAATGTATTATGTCCCCCAAAATACCATTATCATTGATGTAATCTTGTGTGGACAGATGTATCAGTGTCGATTAGATTGTAATTCTTTGAATGTTTCCATGGAGATGGAACCCACCCAGTTGTGGCTGATGATTCTAATTGTGTAATTTCCATGGAGGTGTGACCCCACCCATTCAACGTGGGTCTGAATTAGTTCACTGGAGCACTATATAAGCTCAGACAGAAGGAGCAAGCTTGCTACAGCCAAGAGGGACACTTTGAAGAATGCGCAGGAGCTGAGAGAGGAACTGCAGTTTACAGAGATATTTTGGAGACAGCCTTTGAAAACAGACTTTTGCTCTGGAGAAGCTAAGAGAGGACAAACACCTCAAGAGCAACTGAGAGTGACATTTTGGAGAGAAGCTGAAGCCTAGAGGGAAACACCCTCGGAGAAAGCCATTTTGAAACCAGAACACCAGAGCAGACACCAGCCATGTGCCTTCCCAGCTAACAGAGGTTTTATGGACACCAATGGCCATCCTCTAGTGAAGGTACCCAATTGTTGATGCATTACTTTGGACACTTTATGACCTTAAGATTGTACCTGTGTAACCAGAGAGGCGGGGCAAGATGGCAGACTGGTGAGCTGTAAGTTTTAGTTACTCCTCCAGGAAAGTAGGTAAAAAGCCAGGAACTGCGTGGACTGGACACCACAGAGCAATCTGTCTTTGGGCATACTTCATACAACACTCATGAAAACGTGGAACTGCTGAGATCAGCGAAATCTGTAAGTTTTTGCGGCCAGGGGACCCGCGCCCCTCCCTGCCAGGCTCAGTCCCGGGGGAGGAGGGGCTGTCAGCTCCGGGAAGGAGAAGGGAGAACTGCAGTGGCTGCTCTTATCGGAAACTCATTCTACTGATTCAAACTCCAACCATAGATAGACTGAGACCAGACACCAGAGACTCTGAAAGCAGCCAGCCCAGCAGAGAGGAGACAGGCATAGAAAAAAAACAATACGAAAAACTCCAAAATAAAAGCAGAGGATTTTTGGAGTTCTGGTGAACACAGAAAGGGGAAGGGCGGAGCTCAGGCCTTGAGGCGCATATGCAAATCCCAAAGCAAAGCTGATCTCTCTGCCCTGTGCACCTTTCCTTAATGGCCCTGGTTGCTTTGTCTATTAGCATTTCAATAACCCATTAGATCTCTGAGGAGGGCCGTTTTTTTTTTTTTTTTTTTTTAAATCCTTTTTGCTTTTTCTAAAACAATTACTCTAAGAAGCTCAATACAGAAAGCTTCAAAGAATTGCAATTTGGGAACGTCAAGACAAGAGCAGAACTAAGAGAGCTCTGAGACAAAAGGCAATAATCCAGTGGCTGAGAAAATTCACTAAACAACACAACTTCCCAAGAAAAGGGGGGTGTCCGCTCACAGCCACCATCCTGGTGGACAGGAAACACTCCTGCCCATCGCCAGCCCCATAGCCCAGAGCTGCCCCAGACAACCCAGTGTGACGGAAGTGCTACAAATAACAGGCACACACCACAAAACTGGGCGTGGACATTAGCCTTCCCTGCAACCTCAGCTGAATGTCCCAGAGCTGGGAAGGTGGAGCAGTGTGAATTAACAAAGCCCCATTCAGCCATCATTTGAGCAGACTGGGAGCCTCCCTACACAGCCCAGCAGCCCAGAACTGCCCTGGGGGGACGGCACTCACCTGTGACATAGCACAGTCATCCCTCAACAGAGGACCCGGGGTGCACAGCCTGGAAGAGGGGCCCACTTGCAAGTCTCAGGAGCCATACGCCAATACCAAAGACTTGTGGGTCAGTGGCAGAGACAAACTGTGGCAGGACTGAACTGAAGGATTAGACTATTGCAGCAGCTTTAAAACTCTAGGATCATCAGGGAGATTTGATTGTTAGGGCCACCCCCCCTCCCCGACTGCCGAGAAACACGCCCCACATACAGGGCAGGCAACACCAACTACACACGCAAGCTTGGTACACCAATTGGGCCCCACAAGACTCACTCCCCCACTCACCAAAAAGGCTAAGCAGGGGAGATCTGGCTTGTGGAGAACAGGTGGCTCGTGGACGCCACCTGCTGGTTAGTTAGAGAAAGTGTACTCCACGAAGCTGTAGATCTGATAAATTAGAGATAAGGACTTCAATAGGTCTACAAACCCTAAAAGAACCCTATCAAGTTCAGCAAATGCCACGAGGCCAAAAACAACAGAAAATTATAAAGCATATGAAAAAACCAGACGATATGGATAACCCAAGCCCAAGCACCCAAATCAAAAGACCAGAAGAGACACAGCACCTAGAGCAGCTACTCAAAGAACTAAAGATGAACAATGAGACCATAGTACGGGATATGAAGGAAATCAAGAAGACCCTAGAAGAGCATAAAGAAGACATTGCAAGACTAAATAAAAAAATGGATGATCTTATGGAAATTAAAGAAACTGTTGACCAAATTAAAAAGATTCTGGACACTCATAGTACAAGACTAGAGGAAGTTGAACAATGAATCAGTGACCTGGAAGATGACAGAATGGAAAATGAAAGCATAAAAGAAAGAATGGGGAAAAAAATTGAAAAAATCGAAATGGACCTCAGGGATATGATAGATAATATGAAACGTCCGAATATAAGACTCATTGGTGTCCCAGAAGGGGAAGAAAAGGGTAAAGGTCTAGGAAGAGTATTCAAAGAAATTGTTAGGGAAAACTTCCCAAATCTTCTAAACAACATAAATACACTAATCATAAATGCTCAGCGAACTCCAAATAGAATAAATCCAAAAAAACCCACTCCGAGACATATACTGATCACACTGTCAAACATAGAAGAGAAGGAGCAAGTTCTGAAAGCAGCAAGAGAAAAGCAATTCACCACATACAAAGGAAACAGCATAAGACTAAGTAGTGACTACTCAGCAGCCACCATGGAGGCAAGAAGGCAGTGGCACGATATATTTAAAATTCTGAGTGAGAGGAATTTCCAGCCAAGAATACTTTATCCAGCAAAGCTCTCCTTCAAATTTGAGGGAGAGCTTAAATTTTTCACAGACAAAGAAATGCTCAGAGAATTTGCTAACAAGAGACCTGCTCTACTGGAGATACTAAAGGGAGCCCTACAGACAGAGAAACAAAGACAGGACAGAGAGACTTGGAGAAAGGTTCAGTACTAAAGAGATTTGGTATGGGTACAATAAAGGATATTAATAGAGAGAGGGAAAAATATGGCAAACATAATCCAAAGGATAAGATGGCCGATTCAAGAAATGCCTTCACGGTTTTAACGTTGAATGTAAATGGATTAAACTCCCCAATTAAAAGACATAGATTCGCAGAATGGATCAAAAAAAATGAACCATCAATATGTTGCATACAAGAGACTCATCTTAGACACAGGGACACAAAGAAACTGAAAGTGAAAGGATGGAAAAAAATATTTCATGCAAGCTACAACCAAAAGAAAGCAGGTGTAGCAATATTAATCTCAGATAAAATAGACTTCAAATGCAGGGATGTTTTGAGAGACAAAGAAGGCCACTACATACTAATAAAAGGGGCAATTCAGCAAGAAGAAATAACAATCGTAAATGTCTATGCACCCAATCAAGGTGCCACAAAATACATGAGAGAAACACTGGCAAAACTAAAGGAAGCAATTGATGTTTCCACAATAATTGTGGGAGACTTCAACACATCACTCTCTCCTATAGATAGATCAACCAGACAGAAGACCAATAAGGAAACTGAAAACCTAAACAATCTGATAAATGAATTAGATTTAACAGACATCTACAGGACATTACATCCCAAATCACCAGGATACACATACTTTTCTAGTGCTCACGGAACTTTCTCCAGAATAGATCATATGCTGGGACATAAAACAAGCCTCAATAAATTTAAAAAGATTGAAATTATTCAAAGCACATTCTCTGACCACAATGGAATACAATTAGAAGTCAATAACCATCAGAGACTTAGAAAATTCACAAATACCTGGAGGTTAAACAACACACTCCTAAACAATCAGTGGGTTAAAGAAGAAATAGCAAGAGAAATTGCTAAATATATAGAGACGAATGAAAATGAGAAAACAACATACCAAAACCTATGGGATGCAGCAAAAGCAGTGCTAAAGGGGAAATTTATAGCACTAAACGCATATATTAAAAAGGAAGAAAGAGCCAAAAGCAAAGAACTAATGGATCAACTGAAGAAGCTAGAAATGAACAGCAAACCAATCCTAAACCAAGTACAAGAAAAGAAATAACAAGGATTAAAGCAGAAAGAAATGACATAGAGAGCAAAAAAACAATAGAGAGGATAAATATCACCAAAAGTTGGTTCTTTGAGAAGATCAACAAGATTGACAAGCCCCTAGCTAGACTGACAAAATCAAAAAGAGAGAAGACCCATATAAACAAAATAATGAATGAAAAAGGTGACATAACTGCAGATCCTGAAGAAATTAAAAAAATTATAAGAGGATATTATGAACAACTGTATGGCAACAAACTGGATAATGTAGAAGAAATGGATAATTTCCTGGAAACATATGAACAACCTAGACTGACCAGAGAAGAAATAGAAGACCTCAACCAACCCATCACAAGCAAAGAGATCCAATCTGTCATCAAAAATCTTCCCACAAATAAATGCCCAGGGCCAGATGGCTTCACAGGGGAATTCTACCAAACTTTCCAGAAAGAACTGACACCAATCTTACTCAAACTCTTTCAAAACATTGAAAAAAATGGAACACTACCTAACTCATTTTATGAAGCTAACATCAATCTAATACCAAAACCAGGCAAAGATGCTACAAAAAAGGAAAACTACTGGCCAATTTCCCTAATGAATTTAGATGCAAAAATCCTCAACAAAATACTTGCAAATCGAATCCAAAGACACATTAAAAAAATCATACACCATGACCAAGTGGGGTTCATTCCAGGCATGCAAGGATGGTTCAACATAAGAAAAACAATCAATGTATTACAGCACATTAAAAACTCGAAAGGGAAAAATCAATTGATCATCTCAATAGATGCTGAAAAAGCATTTGACAAAATCCAACATCCCTTTTTGATAAAAACACTTCAAAAGGTAGGAATTGAAGGAAACTTCCTCAACATGATAAAGAGCATATATGAAAAACCCACAGCCAGCATAGTACTCAATGGTGAGAGACTGAAAGCCTTCCCTCTAAGATCAGGAACAAGACAAGGATGCCCGCTGTCACCACTGTTATTCAACATTGTGCTGGAAGTGCTAGCCAGGGCAATCCGGCAAGACAAAGAAATAAAAGGCATCCAAATTGGAAAAGAAGAAGTAAAACTGTCATTGTTTGCAGATGATATGATCTTATATCTAGAAAACCCTGAAAAATCAACGATACACCTACTAGAGCTAATAAACAGCTTTAGCAAAGTAGCGGGATACAAGATTAATGCACATAAGTCAGTAATGTTTCTATATGCTAGAAATGAACAAACTGAAGAGACACTCAAGAAAAAGATACCATTTTCAATAGCAACTAAAAAAATCAAGTACCTAGGAATAAACTTAACCAAAGATGTAAAAGACCTATACAAAGAAAACTACATAACTCTACTAAAAGAAATAGAAGGGGACCTTAAAAGATGGAAAAATATTCCATGTTCATGGATAGGAAGGCTAAATGTCATTAAGATGTCAATTCTACCCAAACTCATCTACAGATTCAATGCAATCCCAATCAAAATTCCAACAACCTACTTTGCAGACTTGGAAAAGCTAGTTATCAAATTTATTTGGAAAGGGAAGATGCCTCGAATTGCTAAAGACACTCTAAAAAAGAAAAACGAAGTGGGAGGACTTACACTCCTTGACTTTGAAGCTTATTATAAAGCCACAGTTGCCAAAACAGCATGGTACTGGCACAAAGATAGACATATAGATCAATGGAATCGAATTGAGAATTCAGAGATAGACCCTCAGATCTATGGCCGACTGATCTTTGATAAGGCCCCCAAAGTCACCGAACTGAGCCATAATAGTCTTTTCAACAAATGGGGCTGGGAGAGTTGGATATCCATATCCAAAAGAATGAAAGAGGACCCCTACCTCACCCCCTACACAAAAATTAACTCAAAATGGACCAAAGATCTCAATATAAAAGAAAGTACCATAAAACTCCTAGAAGATAATGTAGGAAAACATCTTCAAGACCTTGTATTAGGAGGCCACTTCCTAGACTTTACACCCAAAGCACAAGCAACAAAAGAGAAAATAGATAAATGGGAACTCCTCAAGCTTAGAAGTTTCTGCACCTCAAAGGAATTTCTCAAAAAGGTAAAGAGGCAGCCAACTCAATGCGAAAAAATTTTTGGAAACCATGTATCTGACAAAAGACTGATATCTTGCATATACAAAGAAATCCTACAACTCAATGACAATAGTACAGACAGCCCAATTATAAAATGGGCAAAAGATATGAAAAGACAGTTCTCTGAAGAGGAAATACAAATGGCCAAGAAACACATGAAAAAATGTTCAGCTTCACTAGCTATTAGAGAGATGCAAATTAAGACCACAATGAGATACCATCTAACACCGGTTAGAATGGCTGCCATTAAACAAACAGGAAACTACAAATGCTGGAGGGGATGTGGAGAAATTGGAACTCTTATTCATTGTTGGTGGGACTGTATAATGGTTCAGCCACTCTGGAAGTCAGTCTGGCAGTTCCTTAGAAAACTAGATATAGAGCTACCATTCGATCCAGCGATTGCACTTCTCGGTATATACCCGGAAGATCGGAAAGCAGTGACACGAACAGATATCTGCACGCCAATGTTCATAGCAGCATTATTCACAATTGCCAAGAGATGGAAACAACCCAAATGTCCTTCAACAGATGAGTGGATAAATAAAATGTGGTATATACACACGATGGAATACTACGCAGCAGTAAGAAGGAACGATCTGGTGCAACATATGACAACATGGATGAACCTTGAAGACATAATGCTGAGCGAAATAAGCCAGGCACAAAAAGAGAAATATTATATGCTACCACTAATGTGAACTTTGAAAAATGTAATATATAATGGTTTATAATGTAGAATGTAGGGGAACTAGCAGTAGAGAGCAATTAAGGAAGGGGGAACAATAATCCAAGAAGAACAGATAAGCTATTTAACATTCTGGGGATGCCCAGAAATGACTATGGTCTGTTAATTTCTGATGGATGTAGTAGGAACAAGTTCACAGAAATGTTGCTATATTATGTAACTTTCTTGGGGTAAAGTAGGAACATGTTGGAAGTTAAGCAGTTATCTTAGGTTAGTTGTCTTTTTCTTACTCCCTTGTTATGGTCTCTTTGAAATGTTCTTTTATTGTATGTTTGTTTTCTTTTTAACTTTTTTTTTCATACAGTTGATTTAAAAAAGAAGGGAAAGTTAAAAAAAAAAAAAGAAAAAAGAAAAAAGACAAACAAGGGAAAAAAAAAAAAAAGATGTAGTGCCCCCTTGAGGAGCCTGTGGAGAATGCAGGGGTATTCGCCTACCCCACCTCCATGGTTGCTAACATGACCACAGACATAGGGGACTGGTGGTTTGATGGGTTGAGCCCTCTACCATAAGTTTTACCCTTGGGAAGACGGTTGCTGCAAAGGAGAGGCTAGGTCTCCCTGTATTTGTGCCTAAGAGTCTCCTCCTGAATGCCTCTTTGTTGCTCAGATGTGGCCCTCTCTCTCTGGCTAAGCCAACTTGAAAGGTGAAATCACTGCCCTCCCCCCTACGTGGGATCAGACACCCAGGGAAGTGAATCTCCCTGGCAACGTGGAATATGACTCCCGGGGAGGAATGTAGACCCGGCATCGTGGGATGGAGAACATCTTCTTGACCAAAAGGGGGATGTGAAAGGAAATGAAATAAGCTTCAGTGGCAGAGAGATTCCAAAACGAGCCGAGAGATCACTCTGGTGGGCACTCTTATGCACACTTTAGACAACCTTTTTTAGGTTCTAAAGAATTGGGGTAGCTGGTGGTGGATACCTGAAACTATTAAACTACAACCCAGAACCCATGAATCTCGAAGACAGTTGTATAAAAATGTAGCTTATGAGGGGTGACAGTGGGATTGGGAATGCCATAAGGACCAAACTCCACTTTGTCTAGTTTATGGATGGATGTGTAGAAAAGTAGGGGAAGGAAACAAACAGACAAAGGTACCCAGTGTTCTTTTTTACTTCAATTGCTCTTTTTCACTCTAATTATTATTCTTGTTATTTTTGTGTGTGTGCTAATGAAGGTGTCAGGGATTGATTTAGGTGATGAATGTACAACTATGTAATGGTACTGTAAACAATCGAAAGTACAATTTGTTTTGTATGACTGCGTGGTATGTGAATATATCTCAATAAAATGATGATTAAAAAAAAAAAAAAAAAAGATTGTACCTGTGTAACCAAATAAAACCCCTTTTATAAAAGCCAATCCATTTCTGGTCTTTTGCATTCTAGCAGCATTAACAAACTAGAACACCTCCTTACACCAGTCTGGAGTTATAGGCTGACAGGCACCACCTGCTGGGCAGAAGAGCACAGTGACCTGAAGCATCACAGGGTGTACCAATCTTCTAAGACACACCCTCAGGGAAACTGGATACTGAATACTTCCTTCTGGGACCTGAGCCCGTTCTGGTCTGGGAAAACCTGATTGGGGTAACCAAGGAAACCATGCCTAGACTACAGAAAACTACAACCTATACTAAGAGAAGCAAAGTTATGGCCCAGTCAAAGGAGCAAACTTACACTTCAACTGAGATACAGGAATTGAAACAAATAATAATAAGTCAATTCAAAAAGTTTAGGGAAGATATGGCCAAAGAGATGAGCTGTATAATGAAAACACTGGGCGTATATGAGGTAGAAACTGAAAGTTCAAAAAACCAACTGGTGGAATCTATGGAAATGAAAGGCACAACACGAGAGATGAAAGATACAATGGAAACATACAACAGCAGATCTCAAGAGGCAGAAGAAAACACTCAGGAACTGGAGAACAAGGCACCTGAAAGCCTACACACAAAACAACAGATAGGGAAAATAATGGAAAAATATGAGCAACATCTCTGGGAATTTAAGGACAAAACAAAAGTAAGAATGCATGTGCCTTTGGTGTCCCTGAAGGAGAAGAGAAGGGAAAAGGGGCAGAAACAATAATAGAGGAAATAATCAATGAAAATTTCCCATCTCTTAGGAAAGACATAAAATCACAAATCCAAGAAGCGCAGCATACCCCAAAGAGAATAGATCGAATACGCTCATGCCAAGACACTTAATAATCATACTATCAAACATCAAAGATAAAGAGAGAATCCTGAAAGCAGCAAGAGAAAAGTGATCCATCACATACAAAGGAAGCTTGATAAGACTCTGTGTGGATTTCTCAATAGAAACCATGGAGGCAAGAAGGAAGTAGTGTGACATATTTAAGATAGTGAAAGAGAAAAACCAGCAACCAAGAATCCTATATCCAGCAAAACTATCCTTCAAATATGAGGGAGAGCTTAAAATATTCTCTGACAAACAGACAATGACAGAGTTTGTGAACAAGATACCTGCTCTACAGAGAACACTAAAGGAAGCACTGCAGATAGAAAGGAAAAGACAGGAGTAAGAGGTTTGGGAAACAATTTTGGAAGATAGTAGCACAGCAATGTAAGTATACTGAACAAAGATGACTGTGAGTATGGTTGAAAGAAGAAGGTTGGGATCATGTGGGACACCAGAACAAAAGACAAAGGATAAAGACTGGGACTGTGTAACTCAGGGAAACCTAGGGTGCTCAACGATTGTAATAAAAGGTACAAATATGTTTTTACATGAGGTATAACAAATGAATGTCAACATTGCAAGGTGTTAAAAATAGGGTGGGATTGGGGGGAAAATACAATCAATGTAAACTGGAGACTAATTTACAGAAACATTGTATTATGCTTCCTTTAGCAAAGGCAATATACCAAAGCTAAATGCATATGAGGGGGTGGGGAACAGGGGAAGGGTATGGGACTCTTGGCATTGGTGATGTTGTCTGACTCTTTATTCTACTTTAGGTTAGTGCTATCTCTCTTTTTGTTGCTTTCTAGCTGTCAATTGTGTGTGTATGTGTTTCTCTCTCTCTTTCTCTTTTCTTTTTCTTTTGTCTCTCTGCCTCATTTGACTTTTCCTCCTTCTTTGTGGAAGAAATGGAGATATCCTTGTATAGATAGTGGCAATTGTGCTGAATACAAAAATATGTGACTATACAGGAAACCAACGATTGTTTACTTAGGATGGAATGTATGGTGTGTGAACAAAACCATCTTAAAAGAAATGGGTTGTTGAAGAAAACTTGAGGGCACTATATTGAGTGAAATAAGACAGATACATAAAGGCAAATATTGCAGGATTTCACTGATATGAACTAATTATAATATGTAAGCTCATAGACATGAAATATAAGTTACCAGGATATAGAATGAGGCTAAAGAATGGGGAGCAGTTGCTTATTATGGGCAGAATGTTCAACTAGGGTGAACTTAAACATTTGGAAATGGACAGAAGTGATGGTAGCATGTTTTGAGAATAACTAACAGTGCTGAAAAGTGTGTGAAGGTGGTGGAAAGGGTAAGCTCAGAGTCACATATGTCACCGGAAGGAAAGTTGGAGGTTAAAAGATGGGAATGTATAACACAGTGAATCTTGTAGTGGACAATGTCTGTGATTAACTATACAAATATTTGAAATCTCTCTCATGAACTAGAACAAATGTATGACACTATAACTAGAAGTTAATAATAGAGAGGCATATAGGAAAAAAATATATACCTATTGCAAACTACATGCTACAGTTAGTAGTATTTTAACATTCTTTCATCAACAGTAACAAATTTACTACACTAAAGCTATGAATCAACAAAGGAGGGGGGCGTGGTTAGGGGTATGGGAGGACTTGAGTTCCCTTTTTTGGTCTTTATTTCTTTTCTGGAGTAAAGAAAATGTTCTAAAAATTGAAAAAAAATTAATTGTGTTGATGGATGCACAGCTGTATGATGGTACCATGGACAATTGATTGTATACTTTGGATCTTTGGATAGTTGTATGGTATGTGAACAATCTCAATAAAAATTATATATATGTATGTATGTATGTGTGTGTGTGTATACACACACACACACACACACACACACACACACACACACATATATAAAAGAAAACACCCAAAAATTAATAAAGCAAGTATACTGTGTTCAGAAAAAAAAATTCAATGAGGCAGAGTGCAGAATCCAAGGATTTGAGGATTCACGGGCTGAAGGCTGAAGAGTCATCTAGAAGGGTTGATAGTTTTGCATGGCTTACTTTTTTCCTTCTTCCTCAAAGGCTCTTCCTGCTGACCCTCCCTATGCCTTGCTAATTCCTATCCATTCTTCAGATCTTACTTAAAAAAAATAATCAGGGCCCACTGTGGAACACTCACTTTAGCACCTTAAACACATCCTTCAAAATACCTTAATAAATAAGAACATAATCAATTAATGTTCATCTTACACTAAAATACAAGCCCCATAAATGCAGGACTGTGTATGTTCTGCACTGCTATATCTTCAATCCATAACGCTATGCCTGAAACCTAATAGGCATTCAATAAATATGTGTTCAATTAATGCATTAATAGATTGATTAAATAACTATATAGGTTCTTTTAGATTATTTAGGGATTGTTTTCCTTTTGTGAAGTATGGAATATTGGAAACTGTCTAGGGAGATCCACAGTAGCTAGACAATGTAAACTTGCCTAAGGGATGAACACAGAATTAGGATCTTCATTTTAATATTTGAAACAGAGAAAAGAGGTGGACAGGATAGAAATGGAGGAATATCTGAAATATGCATATAAGATTTTATTTGAATAAATAAACATTAATTAAATAAAATTAATGTTCAGTTCTATTTTCTCAAATTTGTATATACCTGTGTATTTACCAACCATAAAAATGATATATACATATATATGCCTCTCCAAAATGTGTATTTTGCCACTATCCAATCAACCTCTTCCTGTTCCTCAGAAGCAATCTTTTATTATCATAGATTAGTTTTGTTTTTTCTTGTCCTTCATAAAGTGAAATCATATCATGTGGTCTTTGTGTACATTTCTGGCTTCCTTCATTTATCATAATTTTTTTGAGATTCATCCATTTTATTTGAAAGTATTGTCAGTTTACTATTTTTTTATTGCTTAATAATATTGCACTGTGTGTGTATACCATAATTTATTTATCCCTTCTTCTGTTGATGGATGTCTGGATTGTTCCCAGTTTCTGATCATTTTGACATTTTACATAAGGCTACTATGAAATTCCTTTTACAAATCTTTTTGTAGATATGGTTTCCTGTATCTTGGGCATATTCTAATAATAAGATTACTGGATACATTTAACTTTAAGAGGAACTGCCAAATAGGTCTCCAAAGTGAGAGCAATGTAAGGGATTTCCAGTTGATCCATATCCTCACCTACATTTAACACTCTCAACATGACTGACTTCTCACCATTGGTAAATACACAGGTGTCTTAGTTTGCTAATGCTGCAGAATGCAAAACACCAGAGATGGATTGGCTTTTATAAAAAGGGGGTTTATTTGGCTATACAGTTACAGTCTTAAGGCCATAAAGTGTCCAAGGTAACACATCAGTAATCGGGTACCTTCACTGGAGGATGGCAAATAGCGTCCGGAAAACCTCTGTTAGCTGGGAAGGCACATGGCTGGCGTCTGCTCCAAAGTTCTGGTTTCAAAATGGCTTCTCCCAGGACATTCCTCTTTAGCAAGCTTGCTCCTCTTCATATAACATCACTCACAGCTGCACTCCATTCAGTCTCTTTGAGTCAGCATGTTTTATATGGCTCCACTAATCAAGGCCCACCCTGAATGGGTGGGGTCACACCTCCATGGGAGTATCCCACCAAAGTCACCACCCACAACTGGGTGGGGCACATTCCAAGCAAATCTAACCAGCACCAAAACGTCTGTCCCACAAGACCACAAAGATAATGGCATTTGGGGGACACAATACATTCAAACCGGCACAACAGGTATATACAAATTTAAGAAAATATAATTGAACATAAAGATATAAGCATCTTATTGGATGTAAATTATACCTTATTGTATGTAAACCTTATTGTATACCTTACTGTAAACCTTATTGTATACCTAATTGTATGTAAATTATAGCTTTTTTGTATTGAAAACAAGCAAACATATTAAGTATGTCTTTTTAAAATTATTTACTAGAAATAAACAGAAAATATAATGGAAAAAGTTCATTTATACTTGCAACAGAATAAGAAATGATTAGGAATAACTAATAAAATATGTAAGACCTAGTAAGCATGATTTCATTTCTTTACCAAGTGACATAAAGTAAGATTCAAATATATGGGGAGACATTCCTCATTTCTATATGAAAAGTTTCAATTTTGTAAAGACATCTATTTTCAAATATGTATATAGTATAAATTAAATCAAAGTCTTAAAACATTTTGGGGAAAACAGTAAAATCCTATTAATGTTTTATTTGGGGAAAGAAATATATCAGTAGCCAAGGAATTTTGGAAAAAATGATATTAATACTATATTTTAAATTGAATTGTAATAGTTGAATTAATATGATACTACCATTTTGTTGCATTGTATAACAAGGAACATAGTAAAGTTGGTTTGCCAGGGATTTTATTGTGCAGACTTTTCTAAAGTTCAGCACTGCATGGTGCATATTTATTCATGTATTTGTAGACTTGGAAAATCTCATAAGAGGGCATCCATTCCTGCCTCAAGCTCAGAACAGGCATCCAGTCTACCAACTCTTAAAGCTTTCTGGTCAAGTCTCCGCTTTCATTCTTACATCTCTAGCCTGTGATCCATTGAGTGCAAACCCTTCTCCACTTTGATCCCTTCTTATGACTACCTGTGAGCCTGGCACTAAGTAGGAACTTGGTAGGCATTCAGCAGAATGACTCAATAATTGTTGAATACCTGAGTAACTGAATAAAATAGTTAGATAAATGAAACAAGATAAGATCTCAGTTAACAGAATCACAATATTTTAAGTATTTTATGTATGCTATTAGTGACTGTTTTAGTTTCCTATGCTGCTTAAAAAAGATCCCATGAAGTGCATTGGTTTAAACAATGGGAATTTATGGGCTTGCAGCTTGAGGCCAAGAAAATGTCTAAATCAAAGCGTCAACAAGGTGATGCTTTCTTCTGCAGAACTGGCTGTTGGTTATCTTTGGCTCCTCTGCCACATGGCAAGGCACAAAGGGTGTGTCTGCTGTCCTCCCCTTTCTCTTCCAGATTTTTTTGCTTTCAGTTTACTTCTGTGTTCTCTCCTCTCTCTCTCTCTCTCTCTCTCTCTCTCTCTCTCTCTCTCTCTCTCTCTCTCTCTCTCATTTATTCCTTTTATAACCCACAGGTATGAATTAGATTTAAGTACATGTTTTTCTGAAGTACATACAGCTTCAAACCACCACATTCCACCCTCTGGACCCCCAAAAGGTATGTTCTTTTCACACACAAAATGCATTCATTCCAAAAGTCTTAAGTTATTTCAGTAACCATGCTAAGTACAAAGTCTCATCAAAAATGGTTATAGGTATGGTCTGTCCGGGGATATAATTTTCCTCCATCTGTGGTCCTATGAAACCTAGGGAACAAGCTATCTGATTCCAGTATAAAGGGGGGACAGGCAAAGGATAAACATTCCCATTCCCATAGGGAGAAATTAGTAAAAAAACAGGGATCATGGGTCCCAAACAATTCTGAAACCCTGTGGGGCATACTCCATTAGATTTCAAAGTTAGAGTCATCTATGGAATAATTGTTTTCCTCCAGTCCTGATGAACCAGCAGCCCCACCCCTTCAGTGACCCTGCTCTTCCTGAACACTGGGGAGTAGGGAGGGGGGTCCATCCTCTTCAAGCATTGGAGTGATAGCCAGACCCTTATCCCAGCCCCTATTATTTGTATATTTTTGTCACTATTTTATTACTCATCTGCCCATACATTGGTTAAAGGGAGTGTCATTCATCAGGTTGTCAATATCACATGGTCACCTGATAAAAGCTATGTAGTTATACAATTATCATCAAGAATCAAGTCTTCTGAATTACCATTCAACAGATTCAGGCATTTCCTTCTAGCTATTCTAAAACATCAGAAATTAAAAAGAAATATCTATATAATGCATAAGAACAACCTCCAAATTGACCTCTTGACTCTGTTTGCGACCTCTCAGCCACTGAAACTTTATTTTTTTTTCATTTCTTTTCCCCCTTTTGGTCAAGATGGCATTTTCCATGCCACAATGCCAGGGCCAGGTTCATCCCTGGGAGTTCTGTCCCTCATTGCCAGGGAGACTTATACTCCTGGGAGTCATGTCTCATGTTCAATTAAACCCTCACATGGAGCACTATTCTCTAGGAAGTCATTTTGCATTAACTTAGAATTTTCCAAACCATCAATTTCTGATTTCTGTGTGCCAATTAGTTCAGTTCTCAGTTTATCCCTCTTCTCTCTCATTGTACTATAATCTGCAAGGAGACACAAGGCTGCACTTTCCACACTTTGCTTGGAAATCTCAGCTAAATATCCAGTTTCATCACTGTCAATTCTGTCTGACATCAGAAATCAATTTTGCCAAGTTCTCTGCCACTTTAAAACAAGGATCACGTTTCTTCCAGTTTCTAATAACACATTCATCATTTCTAAGGCTTCATCAGAAGTAATTTTAGCCTCCATATTTCTACCAACAGTCTCTGCAAAGCAATTTAAGTCCTTTCTATCAAGCATCTCATAATTCCAGCCGTATCCATTAAGCAATTCCAAAAGCTGATTCCACATTTTTGCTATTTGCTATAGTAGCACTCCACTCTCTTGGTACCAAAATCTATTTTGATTTCCTGGGCTGCTTAAAGCAGGTATCATGAAATGGGTTGGCTTAAATGACAGGGATTTTTTAGCTTATAGTTCAGGGCTGAGAAAATGTCCAAATCAAGGCGTCATCAGGGTGCTGCTTTCTTCTCAAAGACCATCTACCAGCAATCCTTCGCTCCTCTGCCACATGGCAAGGCACATAATGGTATCTGCTGGTCTCTCTCTTCTCTTCCGTGTTTTTGTTGTTTTTACCTTCCTGCTTCCATGGCTTACTCTCTCTGTAGTCATTCTGTTTATAAAGGACTTCAGTAACGAGAGTAAGACCTATCCTGAATGAGGTGGCTCACATCTTAACTGAAGTAGCCTCATCAAAAGATTGTACTTACAATGGATTTACACCCACAGGAATTGATTAATTTTAAGAACATGTTTTTCTGGAGCCCAAACAGCTTCAAACCACCACAGTGGCATTTCAAATTAGTGAAAGTATGGGAAACAATTCAATAACTGGTGTTGGAAAAACTTATTAATTCTTTAGAAAACAAAAAACAATTGTATTCCTCACTTTATGCTATTTTCCCAAATATATGTCACTTGAATAAGCCATCAAGTATAAAAATGAATGAAATCATAATAATAAATGGGGAGATGAATGAAAATAGAGCAGAAGGCAGAAGTGAGACGTTAAAATACACTAATTTCCTCATTATTTTCATATGCAAATCAAAGGATAGTGTTTAAAATTGATAAATTAATAGAGTTTTGAATATGTTTTCTTAAATTAGAAAGATAATCTCCAGAACTCCTCCTAAAACATGTTAACAAAAATCAGTATTGTGATAATTTAACTTCTCAAAATAAAAAAGTATTAAGTCCATGTTATAAAGATAAAACATCAAATTAAAAAAAAAAAAACTTTAAAAACCAGAATACATAATATAAAATAAGATGATAGAATTCAGATCAATCATATATGTTAATTAACCAAAATCTGTAAAAGAATGTGGCCTTAATTTAATTGTTAAAGTAAAAAAAAAACTCTCAAAATTAATGTATAAGAATAATTACATTATCTACACAAAAGTGTACTTAAAAGAAAAAGACTTGGAAGTGGTAAATATAAGGGTAAGGAAATCAGTTTAGACCTTTGCAAACAAAAATTTAATAGTAAAATTGATCTAGTTTTTAATTTTTCATGGAATGCAATAAACAATCAGAGTGAGAAAGTATACACAAATTAAGATTTAATTCCTAGGAAGTTTTATGCATAACATAATAATACATTCAATTATATAAGGAAAAAGTTTTAGAAAGAAAAGTATAAATAGATTAAAAACAATAATAAAAGCTTGAACTCACCTCCCTAAGCCCATCACAGATCTGTAAACAGCAAACAAATGTAAAAACTCTGATTAACACAATTAGTTAGAGTGCAGAGATCCATGTAAGCCTTTTAAACCTGGAAAGAGCACACACATTTTGTTCAAATGTCCATTACAATACATTTGGTCCCAGAGAAAATTTCAATAAATCCCATAAAATAGAGCCATCACAGACCACATTCTTTGCAAACAACACAATTAAATTGGTAATTAATAGTATGGTGGAAAGGAAGGCATTAAATATCTGAAAAGTTTTAAAACTCTCTTAACCAACTCTTGGGTCATGGGGGAAATCAGAACTGAAATTTTAGTTAATGATAAGGAAAATGCCATTTATCAGAATCTGTGGTATAAGATAGAGAGCAGGAAAAAATTAAAGACATATTCTCTTATATTACTATATAAAAAGAATATGCATTAATTATTTCAGATAGTTCTGAATTCCTTTTTTTTCATTTAAATCACATACATTTCTGAATAAAGAGAAAAAAATTACACTGATCACCCCTTCCTTCCGTCCAACTCCTTCCCCAGAACACTCCTCTTAACAGTTCACTGTGTACTTTTTAAGGGGCACAGAATATCTCTCTGTCTCTCTCTACATACAAATATGCATACTGAAATATTTTTTACATAAATGCAATCATATAATGTATTATTCTGCTTACGTTTTTTAGTGTATTAGAGATATTTTCATTTCAAAAGCCCCCTCATTCTTTGTAATCATTTTGAAAACTATCACAGTGTAAATGAGCATATGCCTGGGGCAAAATCCTGAGTCCCCCACTTTCTTGCTATGTGGTCTCATGCAAATTAATTAATGTTGTTATGCCTCAGTTTCCACAGCTACAAATGGGCATGTTAATGATAAGTGATGATTAAAATTTATTTTAATTAGATGAAATAATGCCTGTAATTGTGACACACAATAAAGCCTTCATAAATAATAGCTATCTTTATTATTAACATCATAATTTAAATATACCTGTTAGACATCCAATTTTTACTAATAAGAACAATATTGCATAGATATTCATACACATATAAGTCTTTCTGAACATGTGTGTTTTTATAACACACATGTTATATTTTATATATTACAATTTTATATCTTAAAATTTTATATTTTACAATTTTATATTTTATATTTTACAATTTTAGCACTAATTTTATATTTTACAATTTTAGCACTATATTTTACAATTTTAGCACTAATAATGCTAAATTTCCTGCTGAAAAGATTTCATCAATTTATATCCTATGAGAATATTTATTCATCCCATGCTTGCCAATGCAATTTATTATTAATATTCTTTTAAATTTTGTCATTTTGATAGGCAAAATAAATCCTTATTTTAAAATTTGTGGTTTCCTGATTAATAAGGAATGTCATGCATGCTTGAATACATTTGTATGTCTTCTTGAATTACCTAATCTTACTCTTTTCCTTATTTTTTAACAAGTAGATATCTATATTTTAGTTCTTTATGAAGGTCTTTACATATTTTGGATATTAATACTTTCGTATTATATACAGGGAAAATGTTTTTGTTTGTTTTCCATTCTCTCCATTGTTTTTAATCTTTCTAAAGGTGGCTTTTGTCTTAAGGAAACATGATGGTTAAGAACATGCACTCTGGAATCAGATTTTGTAGGTCAAACCTTGGCTCTAGCACTTAGCACTTGTGTGGGCATGTACAACTAACTTACTTCTCTACATAGGGGCTTTATATCTTTTCTAAAATAAGTATTATAATAATAGTAGCTGCCTCATAGGTTTCCATGAGGATTATATTCTTGGCCATTTTTTTTAATTTTATTTTATTATTCTGAAGGATTTTATTTATGTCATGATTAGTAAGGCTTATCCTACAACAAATACAGAAAGAATTATGGATGATTTTGGTTTTTTTAATTTTCTTCTTTATATTCACTTTGTTTCTACACTTAATATGGTGACCCACATATTATTTCCATAAAAAGAATAATTAAAACCCAGACACAGCTAATTTTTTAAAGAATAGACAATTTTCCCCTGCATGACTGTTTAAATGAGCCATAGTCATGAGCCACAGACTTAGCCTTTCTGTTGACAGCAGACAGATCTACAAGCAAAAACATGTGGAGAGGTTTTTAGAATTCAATTCTGAGGTTGGTTGAATTATGCATCCCAACAAATACACATTCTTAATCTTAATTTGTGTCCTTGTGGATGTTAATCAATGATAAATTCAACCCCTTGAAGATGTTGTTTTGCATGTTTGGCCCAACAGAGTGAAGGTGTGCCTGAATCCGGTTTATAGGAGATATTATAAGAAGAACCTGGAAGTCACAGAAATAAGAAAGGAGAGGACATTGGCACATGATGGAAGGCAAAGATAAAAGCCAAGGAACCCCAAGGATTGCTGGCAGCCAACAAAAGAATGCTAAGGCATTCATGGAGATAGCAAGTCTTCCTGATTATCGATTTAAGACTTCTGACCTCAAAACCTCTGGGAGCCAATAAATTCCCATTGTTTAAACCAATCCATTGTGTGGTGTCTGTGATAGCAGCTCTGTAAAACTAAGGCAGTAAATAATTGATGGAGTGTTTTACACAATAACAGGTGGTCTTCTAAGTTTGTTGGCAATGGAAATTCTATTATATTTTCTGTTCATTGCTATTTTTAAAAAAGACTCTCATTAATGGTGAAACTCATTTCTCTGTGAGAGATTATTTTCTGACAGTTCTAAATATGAGAATATCCATTTTTACTTTCAATGAGATTTGCCCCACTCACCTTCCTGCTCTTTAGAGCATCAGAGAACCTAAACATAGAGCTCTTGTAACTGACAGCAACCCTTCAAATATCTTCTCTCACGACCTTATTGAACTCCTCTTTCCCTGTTCTTGCAACTGTTCTTTACAAAACATATTTTTGGATGTTTTGCCTTCCAAAGTTACCCTTTTATGGCTATGCTTGACTTTGTCAATGCTGCTCTTAAACCAGACAGAATTATCTAGAATGATACTTGCCAGAATAGAAGACACAAAACTGAATGTTTGCCTTGATCTGGACATTAAATTTGCAGGACCACTTCCCAGATTGTATCATCTCTGAGAAGCTGTATCTGTATTTCTGAGTTAAGTTTGGAATCAAACTCCTTTGGTCTGGCATGAAAAAAACATACGTTAAGATAAACTCAGGTATTTCTCCTATCTACCCATACAACTTATTTTTAAAATTAATTTTACATATATAAACTTTAAAAATATACCTCTGATATTTTATTATCACCAATCAAGTTAATTTGAGGCTTGTTTCCAGTCTAGCATTTCTACATACAAGCAAATGAGTAAAGTAGTTTATTTTTAATATTTCATTTACTATCTCTAAGATAATTACCTCCATTTTATTTGGTAGAAAACAGAGATGCTCTGAGTAACTTGTCAGTGACCACCCAGGGACTATGTGGAAAAACTAGAAACTGAACCCAGGGCTATGTGACTCAAAACAACACTTCTTCCAAATAGTATACAGCCTCAGAGTGAGGGAAAGTAGCAAATGTTCCTCCCAGAGTTACACCTTTTATACATTTGAAAATCATGCCTTTCAGATCATTATCTGAGTTATTTATAAACAAGTCAAGCACAGCAATGCCAAGGACAGAGCTGTGGCATGCCCTCAGGGGCTCTTGTGTTGGCAAAGACCCATCAGTCAATCAATACTCTCTGCCACAACTGACCTAATTTTCTTAGAGTCTAATGCATATATCACCATCATAGTTACAAGAACACAATGAAAGAATTTGCCAAAAAAGCTTGCTAAAATATGAAACATCCTGTCTACCTGCAGCATTTCCAAAATTCCATTATACTTGAGGATAAGTTCAGGTCACCTACTATTTAACAAATTTAGTTGATTTTCTTCCTTCAAGATTTTTCAGAGCCCTTATAATGTTACTGTGAAAGAAAGTATATTTATTAGGATGGTTTTGACCAGAAAACCTGTTTTCTTAAAGCATATACTAGATCAATTATAAGACTAGTAGTATCCTATGAAACATACTTTGTTAAACAATGCTAAACAATTGATTCACCTATCAGTCTCAGTTGAGAATCTCTGACAAAATATGTATTGTGGTTAGTTTAGTGTAATTCTACACTTCATCAATGGTCTTAGACAAATGTATATAGACACACATGACCACACATAAATGTACATGTACACACCCACACAAACACAAAACCTGCATACCTACATAACATTACTAGAATTCTACAATTCTGGCACACATTAGCATCAAATTTACCATGCTTGTTTTCTCATGAAGCTTACTTTTGTGAAACTGTTCTCAATTCTTCTGTGTGGAATCTACACATGAAAAGTGATGTGTTTATTTCTACTCGGATCCATTTTCTTCCAAGTTCTAACAGTTCTACCAATTTCCTTATATCGTGTTTTTAACCAAGCATCAACCACAGCTGTGATGCATTCTCTCATGACTAGCATAAAATCATTTCTCCAAAGAATCTTCAATATCTTGATTTACCTGAGACACTCAATAGTGAAGAATGCCTTGCTTAATTGATTCCAAATCCTTCTAACTACATCTGCAAACTAACTTTGGGATATAAACTTTCTGTATATTCCCCCCTCCAGTGTTTTATGTGTGTTTATGTGTATTAGTCAGGGTTCTCTAAGGAAACAATCAACAGGAGATATCTGTAAATCTGAGATTTCATAAAAATGTTTCATGCAACTGTGGGGATGCACGACCCCAAATTCCATAGGGCAGACTGGAAGCTGGCAACTCCGATGAAAATTTTGATGAATTGTCCAGTAAAGGCTGGCTGGTTGAAGTAGAGATGGAAATTATCTCTTCTGACTGCTGAATTCATCACCTCTCCTTTGAAAGACTTCAACTGATTGGATTAAATGTCTCTTATTGCAGAAGACACTCCCCTTAGTTGATTATAGGTGTAATCAGTCATAGATGCAATCAACTTGCTGATTGATCATTTAAGTCCATGAAATGTCCTTGCAGTAATTTAGGCCAGTGCTTGCTTGACTGGACAACTGGGCACCATCACCTGACCAACCTGACACTTGGACCCAACCACCACAATATGGTTTCTATTTTCAGATCCACTTTGTTTCTTTTCCTTCCAATTTTCCCGAGTCTTCCTTTTAGCTAGTCTCTTTCCAGAATCACAGTATTGTCCATGAAACAGTCCCAAAATTGTGAAGCATAAATGTCTCTGAGTTACTTACCTTTTACTGGGGGTAGAAAGGGAGAGGGGATTAATTCACAATATTGGAAAGAAAATGTTTACGATACTCCTTGTGCCCACATCAGATCCTTTCAGTCCTGCTGCAGTAACCAAGCTCAGAGCCTCATCTCTGATGCATTTCATTGATCTTGTTTCCTTCTCTGGGCTGCTATGAGGCCCTTCCTGAGATACCTGTGGGGACTTCCCTGAAACTTATATACATATGCACCCTGTAAGGATGAGGTAGTAACATACAGGCAATCTCTGACTAATGGGGGGTGCAGGCTGATGGATAAATGCTCCTCCCTCATGTTCCTCAGGCAAAGAATCCTAAAACCTATTCTGTAAAGCTGTTCAGAAGGCCCCAGCAGGAACAAACCCCAGTCATCCACAGTGATGGCAATTTGTGCACCCTTATTATTTCTCCTCTGCTGTTTCACTCTCCCCAGTTTCTTGCTTCTGCTCCCTGGGATTGCTTCACAATGAAATACCTGCAGGCAAACCCTTGAATGTGGCTCTAGTGTTGTGGATACCCAGGCAAGGGCATGAATGATTATGGCCTTCATGTTTTGTACAATGTGGCATTCATTTTTAGCTCCTCTTTCAAGCAAGAAGTAATTTTTTTTGTGCCAAAAAGGTATTTAAAATATGTCCTCCAATGTCCCAATATTCAGTGACCCTTCTGATCTCTTATAGAAAATGCAGCCGCCAAATGGAACACAGATATAGATACAGAGGGCACAGTGTACTCAGATGAGAAGGACAAAACAGCAGTATCCCAGCTATTTATTCTTCAACATAGGGCAGAACATTTCTTAGAATAGCAAAGCCTTTGGTAGAATCCAATTGATAAACCCTGGACTATATTATCATCATCATCATCATCATCATTTTTGTCAGTGCCCTAAATACAGGAGCCCTTATCCCAGTGCAGATGATGTGTGACAAGCCACTATGGCTCAATGTTTGTCACTGTATCTGGGTTGAGCCAGAAGAATTCCCTTAGTCACATGGGCTGGTGGAATGATGAACTGGTTGAATATATTCCTTGTAAATGTACTCTATATAAGTGCATGCAGTTCTCATTGTAAAGCTATTTGCAAAAACTACTTTTAATGATTTGCCATCCTCCCCAAATCTAAAATTTGAGTACTCACATAGTAATTATAGTATGGAAATTCTGGGTTCATTCAACTGATCTCAGTTAGAATGCTTTAGATTTTAAGAACCAGAAAATTCAGCTTAAATTATATTAAAGAGTAAGAAAACATTTAATCTTCCTTAAGAAGAAGACTTGAGTAGGATCATTTCCAAGGTTAACTTATGTGACTGCTCAGTGATTGTAGCGAGGATCCAGGTTTTCTCCAGCTCGGTTCTTTCATGCTGCTTGATGGCTTCTTCCTCATACTGGTAACAAGAAGGCTACAGATCTCCCTAGTGTCATTTCCAGACATGCCAAGGTTCAGTTGGGAGGTGATTATCTGGGGATTTTACTTAGGAAAGTGTATTATTTTGGTCTTGAGTCCCAGATATCTCATTAACAAGAATTTGTTAACCAAATTCCAAACCTAAACCTGGCATGAATGCTGAGAGGTCAGCCACGGCGTTGAGAACACACTCCTTACTTGATAAATGAGAGTCAAAAGCCAAGACTCAGACATCCAGAGCCCACAAAGCCAGATAAAGAGCCCACTTAACCAAATGAGACTTGTTTTACTACACATTCAGCAGCATAAAATTATTTTTGTGGCATAGGAAAACCTGGTTCAGAAAGATTTCTAGCACATTTCCCCGATCAAAGTCTTGTCTGCAAGGCTCAGATCGTTATCTGAACACAGAGCATAACGAGGTCACCATAGACAACACTCCTTGTTTGTGTTTACTGGCATTCATGTCACAAAGTTACACACTTGAGTAGTTCTCTGAAGTTCAAAAGAGGACAAATCATCCACTGATGCAGCAAACATGTCTCATACCTGTGAAATTGTATGCCTACATAAGTTATGTATCCCATATTTTTGATTGGATCTTTGCAATCTCTGTCTGGAAGTCTAAATGTTGGCTTAAGGTCTAGCCCAACATGAATGAACACTTATTAATGTTCCAGTTCCAACTCATACTGTGATAACGTTCTGACATTATTTTACTGGAGGCTTCTTTCCAACTTGAATCTTCTGTCATTTGACAATTGAATATCATTTGCAAGGAAAGGATAAAAAGAAAAATCTACATCTTGACATCTCCTGACGTCTCTCTGGAGGTGATGAATCCCTATTTTGGAAAAGGCTCAAAATAATTGAGCAATGGAAAGTAAATGAGAGAACAGTTTTCACAGTAGCTTCAGTCTGAACAGGCTGTCAAAGCATCTTGTCAGGTTGCAAAACAATGATTAAATCTGAAAAGCCACTCAACTTTCCCCCATGCAGGGTAGTTACACATGCATGCTCATACACATGCATGCATATATCAGAAATATTCTCCAAGGTTGAAGAATACTCCACATTAGTAGACAAGAAAGAGAAATTCATATTCAAAACTCCAAATAGCTATAGCTCAGGAAATACAATGTTCTATTTATAATATTATGTAAAATAATTTGATTAATATTCTAGAAAAAACATTGTCCTGGAACACCAGTCCCTTAGCTCCACCTCTGCTGCTCTGCTGCATGTCATAACAATGTCCCAGGGCATCTGTCTTTAGAGGATTTTTTAAAATTTTATAACATGTGTTAATGATTTATTATGTGTCTATAACTATAGAATGATTATTTTTTACTTCCAATTCAAAGCAATATCAAGAGAACCCAAGTTCCATTGTTCTTTCCTTATTTATAAAATGAAAATAAAAGAATAATGATTTTATTTCCTACAAAAAAATACATATGCTCTCCTTGTGTTTTCTACTAAAACAAAAATAAATGTGATATTTTAAAATGACTGGCCTAATACCTCACTTAACAAATTTTATTGACTACCTACTTCTAAGCGCTAGAGAAATCACAGAAAACAAGACAGAATCTCTTTGACCCAATGGAACCTACACCTCAGAGGCTGAATTCATCCATATAGGTCCTGATTCTGATGCAGCATTGCCTTTCAGGTCCCCATCCACCTTTATCCACTTCTATCCACCTCTATCCACCTCTATCATGGGGACTTTGGGAAGTTCAGTTAGCTGGTAATGAAAACCATTCTCCTTTCTTTGGAATTCACACAAGTAAAGCCCCAATATGAATTTTAAAATAGAAACATAGATTCCAACATCATTTTTTTTATTTTATTTTGAAATAAATTCAAAGTTATAGGAACAGTTGCAAAAACAATACTAACCCCATACAAAGAGTTCCATCATACCCTGACCCCCCTCCCCTGATAGCTCAATCCACCAACCTTAATATGTTGTCACATCACTATTTCTTTCCCTCCCTCCCTCCCTATCTATCATCCATCATTTATTGCTCTGTCTTCTGAACATATGAGAGCTAGCTGCACACATCCTTGAACATACACTATAATTCATTTATACACTTCCCATGAACAAGAACATTCTTTTATGCAATCCCATTAAGCGCAGCTAAGAAGTACAACAGGTTCAACAATGATACAAAGATTACATTCTATATTTCCTTTACCTTATGTCTCAGCTGTGTCCCTTTGAGCCACCTGTCCTCTATCCTCTAATTCCATCCAAGTTCATCCTTGGCATTCAATCATCTATTTAGACTGTCTTTTTTTTTTTTTTTTTTTTTTTTTGGTTGTAGGAACATATATACAGCCTAAATCTTCCAATTCTATCCCCTCCCTAGCCTTCCATTAGTGGGATTAATCACCTTTAGAATGTTGTAATGTTCTTTCCCACCATCCATTACTAGAAATTTCCCTTCACCTCAAACAGCAACTCCACCCTCATTTCTTGACTCCCCATCGCCCCTTCCTCCATTTCTCTTAACCCGAACTCTACAATTCATCTCTATGGTTACATTCTCTGATAGTTTCTTTGTGTTTGCTGTGGGGGTTAAAATTAACCTCTTAAATCCATATCAATCTTGTTTTTCTTTGATACCACCTCCACTTCAATAGGACACATAAACTATGTTCCTATACTCCTCCATTCCCCTACCTTTATATAGTTGTCTAAAATTACATATTTTACATTGAGTTCAAAACCACTGATTTGTCATTAGGGTTTGTGTAATTTATATCAAGTAGGAAGTAAATAGTGGAGTTGCAGTTCAAAAATTATTGACTTCTATTTGTATTCCATTGTGGCCAGAGAACGTGCCCTGAGTATATTCAATTTTTTTTTTTTTTTTTTTTTTAATTTCTTGAGGCTTCTTTTATGTCCCAGCTTATGGTCCCTTCTGGAGAAAGATCCGTGATCGCTAGAGAAAAACAAGTGTCCTGGTGCTTTGGGATGTAAGGTACTATATATTTCTGTTAAAATTCTCTATATCTCTTTCTTCTTTCTGTTGTTTCTCTGTTGGTAGGGTTCCCTTTAGAATCTGAAGTAGGACAGGTCTTTTATTGGCAAAGTCTCTCAGCATTTGTTTGTCTGTGAAAAATTTAAGCTCTCCCTCGAATTTGAAGGAGAGTTTTGTTGGATAAAGTATTCTTGGTTGGAAATTTTTCTCTCTCAGTATTTTAAATATGTCATGCCACTGCCTTCTCATCTCCATGGAGGCCACTGAGTAGTCACAACTTAGTCTTATGTTGTTTCCTTTGTATGTGGTGAATTGCTTTTCTCTTGCTGCTTTCAGAACTTGCTCCTTCTCTTCAGTATTTGAGAGTCTGATCAGAATATGTCTTGGAGTGGGTTTATTTGGATTTATTCTATTTGGTGTTCGCTGGGCATTTATGCTTTGTGTATTTATATTGTGTAGAAGTTTGGGGAGGTTTTCCCCAACAATTTCTTTGAATACTCTTTCTAGACCTTTACCCTTCTCTTCCCCTTCTGGGACACCAATGAGTCTTAAGTTTGGACGTTTTACTTTATCTATCATTTCCCTGAGATCCGTTTCCATTTTTTTAATTTTTTTCTCCATTCTTTCTTTTGTCCTTTCATTTTCTGTTCTGTGGACTTCTAGGACACTGAGATGTTGTTCAGCATCCCCTAGTCTTGTATTGTGATTATCCAGAGTCTTTTTAAATTGGCCAACAGTTTCTTTTATTTCCATAAGATCTTCTATTTTTTTATTTAGCCTTGCAATGTCTTCTTTATGCTCTTCTAGGATCTTCTTTATGTAGCTTATATCCTGGGCCATGGTCTTCTTGATGTCCTTTAAATCCTTTGCCATGCTTTCGTTCCTCGATTGTGTATCTTTAATTAATTCTGCGAGGAACTTTGTTTCTTCAGAGAACTTGATTTGTGTGTTTGGAGTTGGATTCTCCATATCGTCTGGTTTTATCATATGCATTGAGATTTTCTGTTGTTTTTGGCTTCTTGGCATTTGCTCTGCTTGACAGGGTTCTTTTAATTTGTAAAAAAAAAAAAAAAAACTATCTAATTTTTCAGAAACACTGGTGACATACACTTTCTCTAACTAACCAGCAGATGGCGTCTGTGAGTCACCTATACCTCTCAAGTCAGTTCTCCACCTCTTGTGGGGTCCAGCCAGAGAACTCAGCCTAAGTGTGTGGGGCACTTGTACGGGTGGTCAGGGAGGAAGGACAGCCTCAATATTCAAATCCCCCCGGTTCCCGGAGATTCAAGGCCGCCGCAAGAGACCAAGCCTTCATTCCATTTCAGCCCCAGCCCCTGCCCCTCTCTCTCTCGATGTCCCACAAACTTGGCGTAGTGTCTCTGGGATCTCCGAGCAGGTCCCCCTTCCCAGCCGCGATCCTCCAGGACCTCTGCTGAGGGAATGCCGTGCTACGTCATCAGCGCGCGCCGTCCCTCAAGGGAAGCCCCGGGCCACCAGGCTGAGCCGGCTCGCTTTCAACCTTATGCAAAAATGGCCAAACAGGGCGTCTCCACACCCTCCTCCTTCCCAGCTCCGGGACAACTGGCGGGCTCTGGGCTGTGGGCACGGCCCCAGGCAGGAGTTTGTCCAGCCCTCCCAGGAACGAGCTGCTAGCTGCGGGGATTCTTTTGGCTTCTGGCTCTCCGCTCCATTCCCCCGGCCCCAGGGATATCTGCAGCGGGCTATCTTCCAGGCCAGTCACCGAGAGGGCAACCCAGCCCCGTCTTGCTGTGTTTTACTGCGTGTTTCCCACAATCGCACCTGCAGCCACTCGCACCTGCAGCCGCTCCTGGGTTTTCCCCTTTTCTTTTTTTTTTTTTTTTTTTCCTCAGACTCCAAACCCTGGCTTCCCCGGATCTCCGCGCGGCTGCGGGACTTCCAGCCAGCTTACTCACTCATTTCAGAATGCAGACTCTCAGTTTCACCAAGTATACAGCCCCTGGGAACTAGCAGATCTCATTCAGCTGGCACATCGCTGTAACCGGTATTCTGGGTCACTCTCTGGTCCTTATCTAGTGTTTTCCATGGAAGAGTTCCTTAGCCCTGTCTCACCTAGCCGCCATCTTGGTTTCTCTCCCTCCAACATCATTTTTAAGTTATTGAAAATTGTGTCCTTATTGTCTTTCTCTTTGAGATATGCTCAGCTATATGACCCTGTAACTTAAAATCAGTGCTTCAAGGAGTGCAACATCACTGTTTAATATTTAAATTCAAATAAACTTTGTCACCAATTGGTTGTTCTTTCTTCTTTTGTTTTGCTATTGAGGAGAGGATAAACATCTCTCAAATCCATAAACATAGCAAAGAATAGTGGGAGACCTGGAACCAGCTCCCACAGAATCCCACCTGTGACAATAATTACCAACAGTATAAAGAGAAAGAAGCAGAAATTTTAGTTAACTAGGAATCTCAAATCATCCTCCATATTTAATGACAGCTATATAAATCTGCACTATTGTTATTTGTATTGCCTGATAGTGGCAAACAAACACTTAAAGTGACAAACAGTGCAAAAAGTACTTTGTATACATTTATTCAACAAATATTTATTGAGCAGCTACTGTGGCAAAACTCTCCTTTAGGTGCTTGGGGTAGAGAAATGAGCAAAACAACAATACCTACTCCTGAAAAACCTATTCATTTAACATTCATCATAATTTCTTCAGTGTGTGTTATTATAAACCATTTATGGGGCTTAGAGATTAATTAATTTGCTAGTGTCAAAGACAGGTTTTTGAATCCAGACCTGTATGACTCTGAGTTTGAGTT